>NC_082597.1:30517216-30829358 GCF_030936135.1 Gavia stellata | reverse complement strand
CGCCTGTGTGCGGTGCGACCAGGTGAACGATCTGCTCAGCCTGGTGGCAGAGCTGAAGGAGGAGGTGGAGAGGCTGAGGAGTATCAGGGAGTGCGAGAGGGAGATAGACTGGTGGAGCCATGCCCTACCGTCCCTGAGGCAAAGGCAGAGGATGGAAGCTCCACGAGAAGCAGAGGCCCTCTTACCCTCTTGCCACCAGGCAGAAGGAGGGGACCTAGGAGGCGAAGGGGAATGGAAAAAGGTCCCTGCTCGGGGCCGCAGGCGAATCCCCTCCCGGCCTCCCTCACCCTCACCTTCTCAGCTGCCCCTACATAACAGATATGGGGCTCTGGAACTTGAGGGCCAGGCTAACGAGGACGTGGACGAAAGTCCATCTGCGGGGCTGCCTAGGGCGAGACAGCCTGCCCCACGCATCACAACCACCTCTACCAAGGCAAAAAGGAGGGTGGTTGTTGTAGGTGATTCCCTCCTGAGGGGAACAGAGGGCCCAATATGCCGGCCTGACCCGACCCACAGGGAAGTCTGCTGCCTCCCTGGGGCCCGGGTGAGAGAGGTCACGAGGAAACTCCCCAGTCTGGTACGGCCCACCGATTACTACCCGCTGGTAGTTTTGCAGGTTGGCAGCGAGGAGATAGAGCAAAGAAGCGTGAAAGAGATGAAGAAGGACTTTAAGGCACTGGGGAGACTGATTGAGGGATCGGGTGCGCAGGTGGTGTTTTCTGCAATCCCTTCAGTGGCGGGGAGGAACGCTGAAAGGAATAAGAAAGCAAACATGGTCAACGCGTGGCTCAGAGACTGGTGCCACCAGAGGAATTTTGGATTCTTTGACCATGGGGTGGTCTCCATGGCACCGGGCCTGCTGAGTGCAGACGGTGTTCAGCTGTCCCCAAGAGGGAAAAGGATCCTTGCCTGTAAGTTGGCAAACCTCATCAGGAGGGCTTTAAACTAGACTCGAAGGGGGAAGGGGATGAAGCCAGGCTACCCAGAGGTGAGCCTAGGGGTGACATGCCATTGTCGGGGGCAAGACCGATAGCCCAGCTCAAGTGCATCTACTCCAATGCACGCAGCATGGGCGGCAAACAGGAGGAGCTGGAAGCCATCGTGCGGCGGGGCAGCTATGACGTGGTCGCCATCACAGAAACACGGTGGGACGACTCGCATGGCTGGAGTGCTGCGATGGAGGGCTATAAGCTCTTCAGGAGGGATAGGCAAGGAAGGAGAGGCGGTGGGGTGGCTCTGTACGTCAAGGAGTGCTTTGATTGTATAGAGCTGGATGATTGTCACGACGGGGTTGAATGCTTATGGGTAAGGATGAGGGGGAAGGCAAACAAGGCGGATATCCTGCTGGGGGTCTGTTATAGACCACCCGACCAGGGCGTAGAGGCCGATGAAGCGTTCTACAAGCGACTGGCAGAAGTCTCACAGTCGCAAGCCCTTGTTCTTGTGGGGGACTTCAACTTACCGGATGGCTGCTGGAAGTACAACACAGCTAAGAGGAAACAGTCCCAGAGGTTCCTGGAGTGTGTGGAAGATAACTTCCTCACGCAGCTGGTAAGCGAGCCTACAAGGGAAGGTGCCCTGCTTGACCTGCTGTTTACAAACAGTGAGGGTCTGGTGGGAGAAGTGAAGGTCGGAGGCCGTCTTGGGCTTAGCGACCATGAAATGATAGAGTTTTCAATTTTTAGCCAAGTAAGGAGGGGGGTCAGCAATACCGCTACCATGGACTTCCGGAGGGCAGACTTTGCCCTGTTCAGGACACTGGTTGGGAGGGTCCCTTGGGAGACGGTCCTAAAGGGCAAAGGGGCCCAGGAAGGCTGGACCTTCTTCAAGAAGGAAATCTTGAAGGTGTAGGAGCAGGCAGTCCCCATGTGCCGTAAGAAGAGCCGGCGGGGAAGATGGCCGGCCTGGCTGAACAAGGAGCTTATGCTGAGGCTCGGGGAAAAAAAGAAAACTTACCACCTCTGGAAAAAGGGGCAGGCAAGTGAAAAAGAATACAAGGACCTCGTTAGGTCATGCAGGGAGGGAATTAGGAAGGCGAAAGCCCAGCTAGAGGTCAACCTGGCCACGGTCGTGAGGGACAACAAAAAAAGCTTCTATAAATACATTAACAAAAAAAAGAGAGCCAAGGAGAATCTCCATCCTCTACTGGATGCGGCGGGGAACATTGTCACGAAGGATGAGGAAAAGGCTGAGATACTTAATGCCTTCTTCGCCTCAGTCTTTAACAGCCACACCAGGTATCCTCAGGGTATCCGTCTCCCTGAGCTGGATGACAGGGATGGAGAGCTAAATAGGCTCCCCATGATCCAGGAGGAAGCAGTTAACGACCTGCTATGCCACCTGGACACTCATAAGTCTATGGGGCCTGATGGCATCCACCCAAGGGTGCTGAGGGAGCTGGCGGAGGAGCTTGCCAAGCCGCTCTCCATCATTTATCAACAGTCCTGGTCAACGGGGTAGGTCCCGGATGACTGGAGGCTTGCCAACGTGACGCCCATCTACAAGAAGGGTCGGAAGGAGGATCCGGGGAACTACAGGCCTGTCGGCCTGACCTCGGTGCCGGGGAAGGTTATGGAGAGGCTCATCTTGAGGGCGCTCGCGGGACACGTGCAGGATAACCAAGGGATCAGGCCCAGCCAGCACAGGTTCATGAAAGGCAGGTCCTGCTTGACCAACCTGATCTCCTTCTATGACCAGGTGACACGCCTAGTGGATGAGGGGAAGGCTGTGGATGTTGTCTACCTGGACTTCAGCAAAGCCTTTGACACTGTTCCCCACAGTATTCTCCTAGAGAAGCTGGCGGCCCGTGGTTTAGACAGGTACACTCTTTGCTGGGTAAAAAACTGGCTGGATGGCCGAGCCCAGAGAGTTGTAGTGAATGGGGTGAAATCCAGCTGGCGGCCGGTCACAAGCGGAGTCCCCCAGGGCTCAGTTTTGGGACCGGTCTTGTTTAATGTCTTTATTGATGATCTGGATGAGGGGATAGAGTGCACCCTCAGTAAGTTTGCAGATGACACCAAGTTGGGCGGGAGTGTTGATCTGCTTGAGGGTAGGAAGGCTCTGCAGAGGGATCTGGACAGGCTGGATTGATGGGCTGAGGCCAACCGGATGAAGTTCAATAAGGCCAAGTGCCGGGTTCTACACTTTGGCCACAACAACCCCAGGCAACGCTACAGGCTTGGGGATGAGTGGCTGGAAAGCTCCCCCGCAGAAAAGGACCTGGGGGTGTTGATCGACACCCGGATGAATATGAGCCAGCAGTGTGCCCAGGTGGCCAAGAAGGCCAACGGCATCCTGGCCTGTATCAGAAACAGTGTGGCCAGCAGGAGTAGGGAAGTGATCGTGCCCCTGTACTCAGCGCTGGTGAGGCCGCACCTCGAATCCTGTGTTCAGTTTTGGGCCCCTCACTACAAGAAGGACATTGAGGTGCTGGAGTGTGTCCAGAGAAGGGCGACAAAGCTGGTGAGGGGTCTGGAACACAAGTCTTATGAGGAGCGGCTGAGGGAGCTGGGGTTGTTTAGCCTGGAGAAGAGGAGGCTGAGGGGAGACCTTATCGCTCTCTACAACTACCTGAAAGGGGGTTGCAGAGAGGTGGGTGCTGGTCTCTTCTCCCAAGTGACTAGTGACAGGACTAGAGGAAATGGCCTCAAGTTGTGCTAGGGGAGGTTCAGGCTGGATATTAGGAAAAAGTTCCTTACTGAGAGAGTAGTGAAACATTGGAATAGGCTGCCCAGGGAGGTGGTAGAGTCACCCTCCCTGGAGGTATTCAAGGAGCGTGTGGATGTGGCATTGTGGGATGTAGCTTGATGGGCATGGAGCTGTGTGGTGTTGGGTAGGTTGGTTTTTGGTGTGTTGTGGTTTGTTGTTGTTGTGTGGTGTGGTTTGGTTTGGGTTTTTTTTGGTTTTGGTTTTTTTTTTTTTTTGGTTGGACCTGATGATCTTACAGGTCTTTTCCAACCTTAGTGATTCTGTGAAAGTATTAAAATTCCATTACAGAAATTTATATGGCAGCTTCAGTAGAGTCTTTAGCTATGTTATTTGTGAAATGGTATCACAGGATTAGAAGAGGACTAAAAAATTCAGAGTGAAGGACTACAAGCAAAGAACTTTGCCGTCAGGACTGACTAGCTTAGCTATAGATACCAGCATTATAGACCATCTAAGCTTATGTACAAAGAAAACAATGGTCAATGTAATACCATTATACTGACTTGTCAATTCTTTATCGTCTTCTAATATCATAGGAGTTTAATAATTTGGATGGACAGGAAGAAACAAACTCTAATCTTAACTCAGAGCAAGTGGTGGTCAGGTCTTAGCAGTGGTAATCCCACCAGTTCAGACCATAAGCTGAAACCGGGAGTCTATAGCTAATCGATATCCATCTATGAAAATCTGTTGAGATGTCAACCAACAGCCCACTTGTTTATACACTGCAGTATATTTTATGGACTAAGACATCTGGAGGTGAGGTGCTGTCCTGTGTAAGATAGAGAGCCCTTCAAAATTTTACCTATAACTGTTTTAAATACGAATTATCTTTGATATTATAGACAAAGCTGCACAGAGTAAGTTTGTAGGTAAAGTTCCAGGGAGTAAGGGTTGGACCTAACTGAACTGCTTAGTGAAAAAAGGATCCTACAGACAGACATAAGTTTATTTTTCTTTATGTGCTAGTGTCTCATGCTGAATGGATTTTGGCTTTGAATGTACCCAAAAGTCAAAACAACTACTACCAGTAATAGACTTAGCACTATTAAGAACAGTGTAGCTTAAATGAAGTAAAGCAGATGCAGTTCTGGTTTGATAAGCAGAAGAAAGGAAGATATGCAACTATATGGATGCTTACCACACAATAGTTTAGAGTCTGTTTATTACTGGCAGTCCTAGCAGGGAATTATGGCTCCTCCAGTAAGTCCTCATTTAGACAAACAGCTGTGCTAGGGTTTATTCCAATTCTAAAAAACCCCAGACAACACACACTAATGATCAAGCTTTTTTATGGAATTAGATATCTTCCACAAAGATTCGAAAGAATATGTACATGCATATGTGCTCGAACACATGAGCATATGCAGCACTCAAGTTATGCACTGATACAGATGCTATAAGTCAAATTTGGAAACAGATTTTTTAAGAGTGCATTACATAAACCAGCGAAAAAGCTGGTAAAAGTATGTACAGAAAAATACAAAAGGGCTTCCATATTCCAACACCTATTATGTATGTTAATCTAACTTAAAGTACTGCTCAAAATGTATAGTATGTTCATAAATATTAAATGCTAAATTTTATATACTAAGTAATGATGTGGTTGCCTGTCCTTTCAGGAAATGGTGAACACAGAAATTCAGGGTGTAAGCACACTTGTCCTTCGATGCTGTACAAAGCTTTCCGAGAATACTGGCTTGTACATCTGCAGACTGCCACACTAGGATGCTGGAAAGGAGTTTATAGTGGTTGAATAGGCTGCCCTTAAATCCCAGTTAAACCTAGAAAATGCATGTTGATTAGACTCACAGGATCATGTTTTCACTGTCTTTCCTTCTTCTGTCAGCTAGAATACAATGAGTTACTTATTTCACAGCCTTTTTGAATCATATATGCCTTTTTCTAGCCATCTACTTCATTTCCTAAAACACTTGGCGTTCTTCATTAAAAAATTCCCCGGGTCCTGGAAAGACCATATTGTGGCTTCACCCTGTCAGGCTCCAGTGACATAAAAAGCATTACTCTATAAAAACATGCATTATTATGGTCAACACAATTCTGGTTTGGCATGTATGCTGAACCTAGTTGCTTTGAACGGTAAAACCTCCAAAGAGAAAAGGATTGATATGACGAAAAATGAAGGTCAGAGAGAGTTTAAATACACCAGAATAGGAGAGAGACTTAAAATATGGCATTTATAAAAAGAGATACTGTAGTTTAGCAGCATGAAGTATTTCTTATTGAATAATTCAAGAGAGTCTGGTTCAGAACCCTAACCTAAGTGCTAATTAGCCCCAGCAACATACTTACTTTCAGCAAAAATATAAAATAAGATCTAATTAATGACCATTTCCAGTGGCAAAAGACAAACTTCTCTAATTTATCTCTGAAAAAAGACACTAGAAGAGAAACAAAATGAAAGGGGAGCTTTAAAAGAAAAAAGCATTTCAAAGGCTAGGTTCCTGCGGGCATTTCAGTGCCTAGGGCATACTGCTCTGTTTAGCCCTTGGAACTTGTCAGTGCGAGAGTGAGATGATTATTTCTCTTTAGGAGAAATCCCTTCTATGCCAGTAAACACAGAATAAAAGTTGTACATTTTCTAAACTGAGGTATGCATACATTTGGACTGAGAAAGCAGCACACCAGAACCCATATATTATTTTTTAAAATAAAAAAGGGACAAACTGAGCCCGCACAATTCTTTGAAACGAAGTTGAGAAACTCCTCCAGCAGCTGATTTAACAATACTCTGCTATAACATGTTTTTTGCAGTTTAGTACATCACATTATTTCACAACTGGAAAGTGAAGGGATACGAGAGCTATTTATAGAACTTAGAAAATTTGATAACACAGAGCATAAGGTCACTAAATCATAAATAAATGGAGAAAAGTTTCTTAATGGCAATTATAGTGTGCTCAGTAAAACTGCTTCCACTGTTATCAGCCATATTATCTACAATACTCATTTGATTCAAATTACAAATCCAATAGTAATACAACAAATAAACCCTAGCTAATAAGCCATAAGAATTCAACTGAATGCTTCCATTAAACATACATATATAATCTAACTTTAAATTAAATGGCACCTGACTGATGCATTTTATTGTTCTAAATATTGCAGTCACACCAGCAGAGTATTTTCATAACAATGCTAAAACTGTTTTATTAACTTGTGTTCTGTGCATGTTTTAAGCGATTAGGATTAGTAGTACCGATCAAGGATGTAGAAGGACAGATGTTAAACTGGCGGTAAGAACACAAGAGTGAATTCTCAGTTGTCAAGTTTCAGGCAGAAATTCAAGAGAAACACGTGCCCATAGCCAAAGCTGAGTCTCATTACTGAGTTTTAAATGCCTATTTAAGATCTCCTTGATTAGTGAAGTATTGAAGCTTATTTATTCTTGCCTCAGAACCTTAGCTTACTCTGATTTAGGTATAGAGGAATGCAAAGATAGATCTTCATAAGGAGAAGGTAGTCTCTGTTAAAAAAACTGCAAGTCATGAAGATGATTTACATTTGAGAGAGTCAAGGTATTGTGTGTGGACTCAGCTGAAACAAAGATGTGAGCTCCTCCCCGTAACATTTCTCAGCAACAACACACCACCATAACAATGCCAAACTAGTCTGCCTGCATGTATGCTTTTCCTTTAAAGAGACATTTACCTTACAATTTCCAGCAACTCAGACTCTAAAAATTTTATTTCAGGGACGGAACTACAGATATTACTGCAATCTTCCTGTATTTGCTTCTTCACATTCATATTGACACAATCTTTCTACCTTCCTTAGCATCTGTTTAAGTATTCACATATTTTGTCATACAATATAATCAAAATAAATACACCCCTATTATTATCCATTTCCAGTATCTTCATTTCCAGTATTTGAGACACAAACCTGGTGAAACTAGAAGCCATGCAGTGTCAGTGAAATTCTGTGAACCCTTATTTGGAAAGCTACCAACTCCTAAGAACATAATGTTCTGCTGATTATCTCTTTCTCTGGACAGAGCTCAGCAGTCTTGCATTCAGTCATCTTCACTTCTGTAAAGTGGGGTTCCATCTCTCAAAAAAGGCTGCTATGGTTGTATGACCTTTTGACATTGACATAGTAACAATACAATGTATAATGCAATGGGGCCACTGGGACACAGTTTTCTTCTAACTATCTGAAAAAATCCCTGACATAAAAGTCTCCGGAAATGTTTATCAAGTTTCAGAATACAGTACTTATTTGGAAAGGAGCTGAAAATGAAGTAATTTTTCATTAGTTCTTTCTTCTACTGCTTATTGAGGGTCTTCTTTTTAACTTACCAGGCATTATAATATTGGAAAAACCTAGTTTCCTTGTTATGGATACTCCATGGGTAAACATGGATGTATACTCTCTCCTAATTTGTTCTATGTCTCCATGAAGCAACTGAAGAGAAACTGCCAGACCTGAAAATGAAGAGAAAAAACAGGGAAAAATAAGACTTTCAAACAGATTATGGTCATCACTACTTCCTAAACATTATATAAACTTGGAAGTATATATGCATTCCTGAGAACTCAGAAAATCAGAGGAAGTTCAATAATATCAAGCCAACCCACCTCAATTTTTTTATGTATTTGGGAAAGGTACCAACATCCAGAAATCAATAAAGACCTGAAAACAACTACCCATGAAAAAGCATGAGCAAATTATTACTCATGAACTACGATGACATGTTGGATCAAAATTATGTCAATAGGGATGGACTGAGGCGTTAACTGGAAAAAGAATTAGAAAAATGTCAATTTAGAGAAATGTCAATCAGTAATATTTGCTACCATTTCAATTTTTCACTTCAACACAAGGCTGCCTTCATTGGTATGCAAGAAAAGATGCAAACACAATGGACCCTATCTATGGGAGAAATGTGGAATACTCATTACAATGCATCACTTAACCTGATACAAAGTTATACAACTTACTAATCCAAAATCTGAAGAAACAAACTCTAATAAACCAATATAACATAATTGATATTTTTTACTTAGGCGCAGCAATTTCATAATGACTGAAATTACAACTTTTTTTCAATATTCATTAGATTTAATCTATCATGATCTTTCCTATGTTTGCTACAAGACATGCAAAACGCAAGGGTGGCCATATAATCATTTTCCAATAATTATTCCTCTAGAAGCAAGGAAGAATAACTTCATCTGCTGTATCTGCAGTATACAAATAAATTGCAAACAGTATACTTCATTACAGCTGAGATTAACAAAAACAACATGCATGCCTTTTTTGTTATTTCATGTATAATCACTGAGGCAAGTGTCAGGATGATACAGCTTGTAAAGATTAATCTTTCCTGACCTTCAACATTACTACAGCATATCACGTGTCAACATACAGATCAAGGAGAAGATAAGAGCAAACTCTTCATATACACTGAACAACTGGAGATAAACAGACAACTCAGAAGAGTCATAATTAACTTTAGATTAAGCTTAAGTAAGTAACATGTACACACAGACTGAACAACAAGGTCATCAGTCCTTTGGGCTTTGGAAGAAATTTCCCCTACAACCACGTTACTATTTAACTGAATAAATTTACTTGAAGTTTGATGGTTCTTAAATCAGAGCTTGAAAAATCTGTACTACGTACTGCCAGTCCAGGCTACTGCACTAAAGAGATCAGAGATCTAATTAGCATGACAACTTTTTATCTTTTTCCTCCTATCTACACTTACATTTCATTATTTTGGCAACTCCAGAGAATGTGATACTCTGACCAGACTTCCATTCTCTTATGAAAAACAGCTCACCTACATATCTCCAACTGAGTACTTAAACAAATTTCCCAAGGAAAAACGTTCAAGTGAAGCCTATTCTGTTTTAAGGACTGTATTTAATGCCATGAACATTAATCACTTTGGTAACGGGAATTTGTTCTGTGGTTATCCAGTTAACAACTTTTAGGAAGTAGTGACAATTATTATCGGTGTAAACAAGAAAACCAACCACACTGTGGCCAGCTGATGGTACACGAGGTTGGTAAGAAGTCATACAGGCAACATTCAGACTCTGTTAGAGCAGGTGAAAAGTTTTTCTTTGCTCAATGGGAAGAGCTAGGCTGGGCATAGCTCACTTACAAATATGGATATTTAGCCCACCTCTAATCTTGTTTGTTTTGTATTTTAAGAAATTGTTATAAGTACATAAGTATATGCTTACCCCTATATGCCCCCATTGCACTGTTTCCTTGGAAACCTAAAAAAATATTTGCCATTGCTCCAGATCACATCAACCACAACAGCGTTAATCAGATACTGTACACTGCCTGGTGTTGAGTAAAGTTATTGTGTTTTCTAAACAGAAAGTTGAAGACCTCAAATCAAATTAGTACTACAGTTTTCTTTGGCACAAATTTCACAGATTTCCTTGAAGAAATTTATTTAGCTCAAAAATGAGATAAATGTCAAAAAAATCAATGACAAAATAGTTTTAACTTGAGAAATAAGCTGCCTGTCAAGGATTTGAAGTACTTCCTCATGCAAGGCGAGAAAGGTATTAGAGCTCTGCATTTCACGGCGTTCATTGTTAGAAAATAAAGAGTCATCTTTTTATATCCAAAAGCATGAAGAAGATGTCTCAGTGAACTCACTTAAAACATGATTTAGTCATTTTACCTGTAGTTTAAATACATCTTTGGACTATAAATGGTATGCATCCCCCAACTCTTCAAAATAATGAAGAACACTGGATTAAAGATAGCATAGTTTAAAAATGTTATACAGTGTAAACAGTACAATAGGAAAGAGTGAAACTAAACCAGAATGGAAACAGAGCAAAGATGCCCAGGGAAGGAAGTCTGAAGAACCTCCAAAACCCAAGGTTTCAAGTTGACAATCTTGCCTCTGAAGATCCAGCTGCCAAATGAAAAGGGAATTGACAAAAAGGGAAGCAGAAGATCTGATAAATGTGGTAAAAATGCTAAAGCTAGGAGCATAAGGACTTTATATAATCAATGAAAAGAAAGTGATCCCCAGGTAAGTGTTCTGATTGCTCTCTCGAAGACTCACTAATTTTGCAAGGAAACTAGGCCCCCCTGCATTAAAGACGTAAAATCTGAAGATGCATGCTGTTACTAAGACATGACACCCAAGTTACAGAATAGGTCACTTGAATTCCCACTGATTTGCTACATTCAGGATCTTGTGATGGGCAAAAGGAACACACTGTATATGAGAAGCCAACAACTTATTTTTAGTCCTAATTAAATTATAACAGTCTAATCGAAGAGTTATTATTAGTCCATTTACAATGATACTAACACACTCCAAACAAAATACTGTCAAAATGACATACATACACACAATCTTTCTAGTACCTGCTCCTTGTTCACCCTTCCACTGTCCCTCTGGGGTCTTAAGGTCAATGGTTTCAACCTGGGAAGGTGGTGTATGGTGACCGAGTTATCAGCATCCCAAGTTCTTTGCCATGAGGAGTGGGATGTTGCCTTTTTCTTCCTCCTCTCTCTCTAGGCTCCTCTTAGACTAATTTTTGTTTGTTAATGTGCTTTACACTTTGTTATTTCTTCACTGGTCTGTAAGTCCACATTACATCTACATTCATCATATATGATGTGTTTTATAGACGCCACATATCTGTTCTTTGTTCTCTTTGTTTTTTTCTGGTTTTATTCTGCTCTCAAGGTCACACTATTTGATGACCAGTAATTGGCCACTGGTGAGCTGTTCATAGGTTTGGGGCATCTAGTAACATCCCATGCCAGTACTTTCAAGGCCTCAGTTATGGTCACGTGTCTTTACTCTTCCATGTTCCATTTTAGTCTAACGTTATAGATAGCTAACTCTACACAGTGTAACTACATATTATAACTATCTATCTACAAAACAGGTATACCAAAGTGGGTTACACCACACAATTGTACAAAGCTACTCAAGAGCTAAAATAAAGTAGATATAATTTATTATTTTGTCATTAGTTAAATACTTTTACAAATTGGAACAAATCTCCAGGCAGGCTAAGACAAGTCCAGCCGGTCAAAGCCAGATAGGTAACAAGAACTGTGTTGTCAGCTAAACAAAGCCTGTGGCCCGTTACAAGCCACAACAATCTTGTATTTTTGTAGACCATAAATACAATACACTTGCCAAAGAAACTAGACACCCATCACGACTGGGGAACCATGCATGTGAAATGAAAAGTCATGGGATACTTGAAAAAGATGGAATAATCCACATTTTACAAGGGACTAAATTTTGTATCCTTATTATAAATCAAGTTACCTGACTACCAATTAGAGTTAACTAACATCATTTAAAACACACTGACATGTCACAGAGCAATTCAGCTTTTCAGAGGGTTGCACACTCAAGTGAAGCAAAGAGGGGCTCCCTCAGACACACTGCAAAACAAAGTGGAATGAAGAAGAACCAACTAGTTGAAAGATACCACTTTTCTCACCAAAATGTAACCAGAATTTTACATACCTTAGTGGCCAGAAAGCCACTGAACTCAATTTACAAGTGATTAAAGCTATCTCTATGGAGAAGAAAGGAAGGGGTGGAGAGGAAACATTACTGCTCCTAGAAAGGAAGGTTTAATCACCAAACAGTAATGAGACAGGGTCAAGGTGGAGCAGGCTTCCAAAGAATTTGGTCAGCAGCCAGTCTGGGAGAGATGGAGAAGACATTCAAGGAAAAGTAATGCAATCAAAAGAATGCAGAGATATTCTTTCTGTATATGGAGATAGAAAGTTTATTCATTAACATTTCTTCTATGGAAACATGAATGCCTTTTCTGTCATATAACACAGGTAATATCCTTGGGTTTTAATTTATTCCACTCTGATGGTGTATGTCAACATCAGTTCTTTCTCATCTCATTTCATGCACTAGACAATAAAATTACCAGCTTTAGAAAAAATCAGAGCATTCCTGCTGGAACAGCTGTGCACATACAAAGCAAAATAGAAAACTGCAGCATGCCACCATACACTGCATCTGACTGTGGCTGATAAGATCATTACACCATCTATGAGACCTAGAATCTATCTAAAACTTCATAACTATAAATTTTCCATTTCTAAAACATTAGGAGCTAAAACATAACAACGACAATGATTATCCAGTCTCTGAAGGTCTGGCACATTTTCTTTAATTAGGTACATAGTGCAGCTTTGTCCCCTCAGAAAAAAATTCAATTACCTCCCTAGTGGTAATTAAAACCTCTTGGGTTAGCTATTATTCTTTATTTACTCCAGTTTTGAAAATATTACTACAAAACTCTGTGTGGTACTGCAAACAGACCTGCTTTTATTTCTTTTGCAAGCACATGAAATTTCTCACAATTAACTTGCACCATAGTTCACCACAGATTATTTTTATCATTCAGATGAAAGAGAATACAGAAAATTGACACGTTGCTGAATAAGCATTCCAGATTTTTGTCAGATCTGTCATGTTACCTTAAAACAGCTTTTATACTGCATTATTGATTTCTGCATTTAGTTATGACAAAAGGCAACTGTTCATTATGCTTACAGACCACTTATTTGCATTTGAGCTTCTGGGGGGAGGGGAAAGCATTTACATTCAGCTTCTATCTACTGGCAGCAGAGAATCCTAGATCATATTAAGAAGAAAATGCCTAGCAGCTGCTCAGGAAGCTGATAGAAAAAAAAAAACTTGGACAGAACGCTATTCAGCACTGTTTGTATTTTAAGAAAGGTAATAAAATAAGGCATCTATCCAAATAAAGCTGCATAAGGGTGTTAAAAGTACTCTGAAAGCATACAGGTGTTCCCATTTCTGGCAGTATTTAAAGTGTCAAAATCACCACTGCAAAGGTAAAACTAGCAGATTGCCACATTGTTATTGGCACACAAATGATTTATTGATTTAATATGACCTGGGAAAAATAATTGTGTAAATCTGATGCAACTTGGCCGTAGCAAAACCTATATAATAAATCCCACAAATAACACTCTGGAAACAGAGAGAAGAAAAAGGAGAGGTAGATTCAATTCTCACTGGCCTTGTTGAAGCCTTGATTGTGATTACTTTGAATTATCAAAGAAAACTCCAAGATCTTTCTCTTTTCTGCAGCTTTAAATTCTGGTTTTTAGCTCAGTAAAAAAGAATGCAGAAAAACAGCCTTTGCAAAATATTGACAACTTTCTTGGAGCTCATGAATTAAATGAGCTCTTGTACCTAAGGCTTTTGTCAGAAATTCCCCCAAGTGTGGAAAGTTGGGGTTTTTTTTCCTTGTTCACATGGAACATAAACACTTAAATGCAAATGGCATTATATTATCACAAGAAAACTGGCTTGGAATTTCTCTGCAGGGGAGATGGTAGAGCCTTAAGTATTTCTTGCCAGAATCACCACAGGATGAAGGTTAAAGGACTGGAAGGCTAAGTGACTATTATAAGCATCTAGTCTAACCTCCTTATACAGACAATAAAGATCTTGGCAATAATTTCTCCAATTCTTACTGTAGTATGCCCATTGATGCCCTTTTCTATTAACAACACAGACAGCATGTCAATACCCATTTCCACACTACATTGTTATACTGCAAAGGCAAATCATCTTGCTCAAAAATTTTTAATATGATACTTTTCCATATTGTTTCGTTAACTAGACTATTTGGCAGTGCACAAAATAAACAACTTTACAATTATAAGTGTTTTTATATTGCTTCTAGTGCAAATAACAGACAAAAGGTTCCAGGGAAACACCTGTTATTACCTCCTTCATGAAGTACAGCTCTACCATGCAAACAGCTTTCACACCATTGTAACAGAAATTTAGCTACTTGCATCCCAATTATGTGTCTTATTTTAAATAAAGAAACAGTCAACATTTAACTGTGACCTAAAGAAAATGTTAAAAAACATATGTCCACCACCATAAAAGCCCAGGTAACATTTCTAATGAATTTGTAAATATAACCCTTGAACGAGCTAAAATCATGCATCTATATGTTCTGTAATTTATCATTTGAAGTAGTTTTAAGACTTTTTATTCTTTCAGTAGATAAAGTAAAGGAAGTCAACAACACTATTTAATAGAAACAAGCAGAATTTTTGGAAAAGGCTTATAAAAACCTCACTGCTAAGACATAACCTAACTCCAAGATAGAAATATGAGCCAGCTATTCTCATTACATAGCCTTAGGTAGGAATTTCAGGGTTTGAATTGGGTGCCGTTTCAATCACATGCTTAACTGCAGTACTGAGATGAACAGCAAGTCATTAGCTTCTACTGGATATAAGATGCCCCTGACAGTATCACAATGGCACATTTTTCACTCTTCTCTAAAAACAAGTCTTTTAGAAACACCCAAGAGCACAGTATGAATTTAACTTTATTAGAGCCCTCATCTCCAGCACAGTCTACAGGTCATGCTATATGAAGGACACTTCCAGATAACTACACCAAAAATCTACCTTGAACTTGATTTTTGAAGTCCTTATGGTAAAGCCAGAACTTTCACAGACAGCAACACAAGCTTGAACTGCTGTAAGAAAGTACAAAATTACATCTGACTGGACTGTAAGTCTGCCACCTTCAAGGATTAATATCTTTTCCCCAAACTACCATAATTAATATTACATGCTAGATTAGGCTACAAATTTTAAAGATTTGGTTACTCCTGAATTTGGGAAAAGGGTTTAACATTAGATTGCTGAACAATATCACCCACCCTGTAAAAAGTACTTGAAAAAGTGAAGTTTTACAAATCCTTGTCTAAAAACCTGCTCTAAACCTGGCTTTTTTATATGTCAAAGTTGTCATTCAGGGCCAAATTATCTTGAACAACAATTTATGTGCAAAATTCTCTATATATTTAATGTTTCAGCTTTAGCATTTGTTGAGAACAAAAAGGAATGTCTTAATTCACTGTATACTTAGTGAAGCACATATGAGCACTATTCTTATTTTAAACGTATTTCAAATAGCAGCCTTCAGTGACAACTAATTCTTAAACACATTAAAACGGAATACACAATCTCCTTGTCACAATACGTTACAAAGATTAAACCTGACAGATTAATAAAATGTCACAGAACTAGAGTAATTAAACAAATGCACTTGCTGTTTAAATGTTAGTGATGTGTAGATACAACATACATTTCAGAGCACCACTGACACATCTGTGAACCCTGCTGAGAACAGACAAACACCAGAGATCTTCTCTTCTTAGCTGAGCACAGATGCAGGAGGTAGTTTGATGTGATTAATCATGTGCCCAGGAGTTACCCAAAAGTTACACACTTTGTTCTGTTCTATCTTCTCTTCAAGTATGTTAGCACTCCTCCTCTCATTCCTCCTCATCTTCCACGAGCCGCTGCTCCATTCATGTCACCACTGTGAGCCTACACCGCCTTTTTTTGGCCCACAGCTAGAGTTGCTCCCAGCAAGGAATTCACATCTTGTTTCCCACCCATCATTTCTCACACTGATTCACAGGAAGAAGTTCTCCTTGCAACAACTCCGAGTGGGGTAACACTGAACTGCTGAGGTAGTGTCATGCAGTCACACTGCTTGTTGTACCTAGAAAATACTGTAAGTTACCACAACTCTTTTTCCTAGAAATACTGCGCTCTGTAAACTTATACTGAGCTACCAATTCCCTGCTGTATTTGATCTCTTGTTGCTTTTCATCACACAAAGTGTGGAAAAATTATGCTCCTCAGTTATATCATGTCATGGGGCCTCTGCAGTTTCTCCGCTGCAAGGTAAATAATGACTCTAACAGGATTCCCCCTCTGAATGAAGGAATTTGTAAGCCAAAGCTTACTTTTGTGAAATAGGAGATGAAACAGCCGAAGTATATGGCTTTCCACCTCTTGTTTTAATTTCTCAGTGTTTGATGGTAACTATAGAGAAAAGATATTATTAGAGTGCGAAGAGGCTGTTGAATGCAGGTAAATAGGTGTGGGAAGACATATACTGCCCCAAAGTATGTACCACTGTTTCTGTCCAACTGCCTCCATTGCCATACCTGTCTCAGAACTTGCATCTTGTCAGATGAGTTCATGCATTGGGCTGGTCTATCTCATGCCTTCTCTGACCGAGTCTTATACAACCACTGAGCTAGACCGAGATTTTGTACCAATTGACATGTATGCTGGGCAAAAATCCCACATATAAAGTAACAATAGTTCCCTAAAACTAAGGATGTTTGCTTTATGAAACTTACTTTGGCCTGGTTTAATTAAAATGATAGCAGTGTAATGAAATTTGCCTTTGAATGAGCACCCTCACTGAACTTCAAAAAAGTTAGATCCCACTTTGAAGTTGGTTTCTCTTTGAACTGGCGATGGACCACATAACCTCCTGAGGACCCTTCCAACCTAACTTACTATATGATTTGATGAAAAGCTTTTATCCCTAAGATGACAGTTTGTCCTTCCTCATGATGGGATTCTTAGCAAACATTGGTCAACAATATGGGCTTCGAGTCCTCCATGCTTCAATCAGTGAATTATGCAGTTGCCCATTTATTGACCAGTCTCCTTTTGTCAGGCAGCATCACTTTGGATGACCCCCCGCCTGCAGATTTTTGCACAGGTACATGAAAAGAAGGTTGAATTTATTACAGACAGTAAACTATTTGAAAAACCTACTTGTGCATCTTTCTCTTTTGAAGAAAGAAATTAACAGTTTCTGGTTGACGGACTTAAGACAATCTTTTACAAATCAAACCACACCCTGGATCTGTCTTAAATACAGCCTCCCAATTCAGGTCTTGCCTCCACCATATTTAAAAATTCATGCTCCTGCCAACTACCAGACACAATATAGTAATTTCTGATTTTTTTCTTTTTATGACCTAAACTGTATGCAAAAGGATATGATTTATGTAGATTTTTCAAGAGCTGTATTTGGCTCCCTATGCAACAGCTAAGAAATTAACACTGACACCATATTAAAAAAAAAAGGAATACGGCTCGAGTCAAGAGTGGCAAGAGAAATCCCACCATTTTGAATGTGTTTCCTCTAAAGCTTAAGGCCCTCCCATCAATTAAAGTTAATGTATAATTAACAGTGTTTCCAGTGGAGTTGCAATGTAGGTTTGGTATTGCTACCACAGAATACATCACACTGCATTCAGTAAACATACAATTAGGTTACATCACTCTTGTCTAGTTCATCAGAGCATTCCAAGATAATGGCACAGAAAAGACCTTCCCACTACATTCGCTATTTTTGTGCAATCCACGCAAGAGTCTAAAGCTTGGATGTGGATCCAGACTAAAACTAAGCTATCCATTCTTTTGTCTCAAAGGAGGGCAAAGAAAGAGGAAGTTGTAGTGCATTTTTCATCAATTTTTTAATATGCTTTTTATAAGATAACTCATTGAGGAGAATGTTCATATGTAACACGAGACCAAGGTTTAAATCTCTCCTGTATAGGACATGAATACAGATCACAGTTAGGAAAATCATGTGCTTCTTGGCAGCCTTTAGATCCACTTTCACTTTCCCCATGGCATAATGAATATTTTCTGATTGTATACAAAGTTGAATAGTTGCTGCAGGGAAGTCTGAGAAGCCAAGTGATTAGCGTGCTCATCTGGGACACGTGAGACAGACTGAAAATTCTTTTCCAAATCAGAGTGTGAACGAAGACATTTTCTGTCTTTGAAGAATGTCTCAAACACTGGAGTAAGTAATTTCTAGTGTAAACCCATATTTATAAATATATTTATATATTCCCTGAAACAGCATGGGCACAAGAGTCACAGCAGTCATCTCCACCATTTTTTTTCAGCCTCATGCTCAGGAGCTAAATCTAGCCCACCCCTATCCTGATGGTGCAAGTGTCCTGGGTACACCCAGCTACCCACCTGTTGTCAACTTCAAGCAGTAGCAGAAATGAAAGCTACCTTAGCTTTAGGCACCTACAGGAAGATCTTGTGCCTAAGGAGGTACTCTGAAGATGCTGATGGTGTTTAAGTAGGGATTACAGTAAGAACCATCACTGTTTAACTGTGTAACTTGCTCATTCCTAAGTGGGTGATTTTTGTGGACAAGAACCCTCTACCTTCAAAGCCTAAAGGACTGCTCCAAACACTAGACATAAAAGACTGCTCCAATTACTAGACATTCCTTCCATCATCATATACTGTATTAAAAAAATTACATTTCAATTTTTGAAAGTCTAAAGAATCGGAGGGGAAAAAAAAAGTAGCATCATAGGCAAGAATATAAAGTTGCACATGATAAATTCATACAAAAAATCAGAAGAAAAAAGAAAACCATGATTCTGCATAATTACGTACAATTGGAGTTGCATTCTCTGATTTTTATTTATTTATTTTTGTATAAAACTGTGTTTAATGACAACCAGATTTGGCCTTGTTCTCTTGCCCCTTGTCCTAAAATGCACTTGAAACCATTTTAAAAATCAACAGGTTCACTCATGGCACAGTAATTCTGTAGGCAAATGAAGCAGCTATTATATGATCAATAACAGTTTACAAGGCAATTTGTGCATTAGTGCCTGCTTTATTAAAGAGAAAAGCAGCCCGCATCCAATACAATTTGTTTATTGTAGTCCCAAGAAAGGTCGAGAGTATAGTTTCACGGTCTCACCCAAAGAATAAGATCTGCAACTATGACCCACACTGCAAACCCTAAAAAGGGATTTTGACATTTGACAGAAGCCCAAGCTTTGATATGAAAGCAATGACTTTGGCTAGGCTTCACTATCTAAAACATACTATAAGGGGCTAAAGGAGGATTTTATACGGTTTGAGATAAGCCAGTAACTGTTTTCTATTTCTGTGGTATACATTTCACTGATCTCTGGTCCTTCAGGAATAGAAATGTGTTATTTTCCTTGTAAGACTGACGTAAGTAGGTGCAATCTTTATGCAGGAGTATTCATTTTTCCACAGATTTTTGCATTTTAAAACTAAGTAACTAGCTTCTAATTCTAAGAAAAAATAATATAGGAAAAAGTTTTTATAGCCAGCTCCACTCCAGATATTACTGAAACCTGGTTTGCTTAACAATTAAGAAATCATCTAGATCTAATAGTACTTATTCTACAAATACTACAAACTCAATGTAAGAAATAACAATGCTACTAAACGCAGCAAAGGCTGTACAATTTGACCTTTGCATTAATGGTTTGAGCTCCTACACTAGGCAACCAGGTATCTTCCAGTAAACAGATACCTGACACCAGCTACAAAGACTAGTGGTGAATGGGAATTTGATCCACTACCTGCTACTCTAGCCTTTGTTATGCTGGAAATTCATGCAGAAAACACATGCCAGTTCCCACTTCAGCAAATGATGCTAAATTATCCCTGAGACTGAGTCCTTCCATTCCTGTATCCACAGAGAAGAGGAAAGGGGATGAACATCTGTCCCCTGCTCCTTTCTGGGCTGTATTAAGAAGTGACAGTCGTTTGTCTTTATTTGATCTTTTTTAGACACAAGCTGAGAATAAGATGCAAGAGGACTCTGTACTTAAGAATTGTCACGAGTTGAAGTAGAAAAGGTACTTTTTTGGGGAGTAGGGGTTTGAATGCTAAATATAAATGCTATATTCTAGCAAGATGTGTTTTACATGCAAGACGCTGAAAGTATGTTTTGAGTTCCTTTTCCGTTTTCCCCAGAAAACTGGAAGAACATTTTTTTCCTGAAGAGTATTATGAATTATCTGATAAACTATTTCAGCAGTGGAACATAACAATTTGTGGAAACTCAAGACTTTGTGTGAAAATCTCCTGAGCTGAAAGAAACCGTACAGGACAGAATCTGAAAAGGGAACAAGCCTAGAGGATAGACAATAGTCTGAAGCATCTTTGCTGTTGTTTGTTTACTATGTTTCCTTTCTTAAGTCTTAGAAAGACTAAAAACATGATTTTAAAAAAGGGCAAGTGCGATATAAACCAAAAATTCAAGTTTTCTTATATTTGGTTCATACCTACAACATGCCTCTTGTAATGCCAAGATTTTCTCCTTTTTTGACAACTATAAGGTGGGCAGACAAGGCTAATGAGGCTTCAAAACCAGCCATTCAACACCATTAGAGAAAAAGACAGCAAAGGAAAAACACAAACTAGTGTAACAACAATAGTTTCCATGAGGTGTCAGCAGAAGTATCTCAACGTATTGCTAAAGCCTTGCAAAGGCTTTTTCAGGCTGCTAAGCAGTTGCAGAGGAACAAATTTCATATGTGCAATATAATTTATCTTTTGGTTGCTCAGTACTTAAAGTGGCATTACTGCTCACTTCCTCTTTCCCTCTCAACCTTCACATGCGCTACTGGAATTCTGTGCTGCTCTTCTGTCTGCCTCACTCCCCCTGACAACACATTTCAAAATGTAACTGATCTTCAATGTGCTAGCTTTAGTTTTCAGCCCCCTGTAACCTGGAAAAAAATTCATGTCCCACATGTCTTTCATGTTGAATATTCACAAAATTAAGAGTATTCAAATTTACCCAATGTCTCCTAAGGCAACTGGGTATTTAACTGTGAACTCTTATTTCATGAGAACGGAATAAGACAAGCGATGTATCACAGAGTAAGCAGGTATTGCATGGACAGTCAGAATGACCAAGAGTACGTTGTTCTTCATGAATATGGTTAACATATTTAAGAAGCCCAACATTATACTCACTCAGTAATGTGCTCTTGTATTTTCACTACATGATTTTTATATTTATTGTCCAATAAGATGCATAATATTCTAAACCTAAAACATATATACTAGACTCTATATAAGAAAATAATAGTATTAGAAATGGTTAAATATATAACTTCAGTCTTGATAAGTAACACTAAAGGTTGTTGAACGTACATTTTCAATATAATCTTTATACTTGAAATCAAGTTAAAGGAGCATGAAGTCTGCTACATGAAAGGGATTACAATTACAGAACAACCTGGAAAATGAGGTCATATAAGATTTTTCTATAGTCATATTTCAACTAATTAACATTTCACAGGGACAAAAAAATACTTGAATACAAGGACAATAGACTCATAAGCTTCCATTTCAGGTTCCATTTCAAGTTTGACTGCAACCCTGGATGACAGCATTCAGAAAAAGTTAACAAGTTGGTATTAAAAAAAACCCCCAAAAAAGCAAATCCAACATCTCCTATGGGCTAAATCACCATTTCATAATAACAAAGGTCAGTTGTCTCCCATTTCTTAAGTCTCACACCCAAATTTATTTTGATGACAGTTACAGTGACATATAGTTAACTATGGAGGACTATTGCTAAGTTCTTAAATATCAACTCTGCATCTTGTTCAGCTGGCCAATAGGAATGCAGAGCGCACTGGTAGTTCCCATTTAATTTTTTTCTGAAGTTTAATTAATATACAATGTCAATGGCAAATTTTATATCCCTGATGAAAAAGTGAAGCAGAAATGTCAAGCAACACCAATCAGTAATTTTATCAGCTCTACATGTGAACTGAACTCTACAGCAAACTAGCTCCTCAGCACAGAATAAAATTACATAGCTCCTTGAAAAAAATTCAGTGACTTTTTCTACATATGCACATGAATGGCAATACCATACAATTTCACCTAACAGGAGTATTTTTGTCTATGTGAAAAAATATTTCTTTCCTAGACATTAGTCCTTCTAAAATAGAGCCACTTCATTTGCAAACTAAGAAAACCCTAAGAATGCCAACAGAAATGTGGCAACTTACCTGCATTTGAGCCTGTCAAGTTGTAACGTGCATTCAGCTTTTTAATGATATTTTCATGGATCTGATACCAGTCACTCTCTGTGTTGCACCTAGAAAAGTTATAACTTTCTTAACTCTGAAACAGGAACACAAGTTTTCCAGACCAGCTTCACCACATACCTCTAAACAAATCCTCTTTTGTTCACAAAACTAATAACATAAGAGATAATAAAACCCCATGAAACTGCCTGTCTCAATGGAAAGGGTGACAATGCTCTTACCATTTGAGAAAGGCACCATGGAAATACCTGCTTTGTGTGGCAAAGGGTGGGAGAAAGATATGAGCAATTATACTCAGGAACTTAGCTGTGACCAAGTTGATCATCTGTGTAGGTCTATCCTTTAGTGACAAACCACACAGAAATCTATCTTCCGACATTCAAGAGAAGACACAGGACTTAGAGTTGGTCTTAGCAGACAGAAAAATCTGTGATGTACACTTCAAAATTATTTAAAACAGGATGTGATCTTTTGGAGCTAGTCAGTGAAACAGCAAATTACATTTCAGTATACATTTAGAAAATAGCTGCTTTTCCATAAGGAAAAACTGGCCATGTTCTAATGATCACTTTTCATGGTTTAGACTGGAGTTAGTCTTAGCATCAAATCATGGTTTTGAGCAATGTTTCTTTCATTGTTTTTGTTATTCTAAAACAAATAGGCAAGATTTATTTTAAAAATAGAATATAATAGGCAGACAAATCTAACAATTTGTTAACCAACAGCAACCGCTTATTTGACTTCAACATCCTGGGAGTCTAAATAAGAGCCAGCCCACATGTCTACTGTCACACCAAATACCTCTTCTGCAGCACTGATTCCAACAGCTCTAATTCAGCACAGAGAGGTACAGAGGAGAGGAGAAAGGCTGCCTGAAATACTTCCACACCTTCAAGATCTGAGTGCTAACCCTGGGAGGGGCAGAACTTCCTCATGTGCACAACCATATGTGTCCCGGGTTTGTGTACTTAGAATAGACCACTCCACAAAACAGTTCTTGCTATAATGTCCAAGATCAGCAGGAAATTACATGCACTGTATTGCTACAACTAGAAAATTGAACTTTCTTCTAATTACTGTCAGCCAAAATTCACTATTTAATCAACGATTCATTTTAAAATCTATTTTCGATTTTTCATTCTCCAGCACTAACTGCCTTTTACGCTTTTGTCATTCCTGTTATATAATTGCTTCATCTCACAAAAAGATACTCTGCTTGCTTTTTTCTGTAGTTATAAAGTACTTCTACTAGCTGCCTAGGCAGCACAAGACGTTTAAACAAGTCCTAAAAGCACTTCATGTTGCCATAAAAAGAGAGCTCCACAAGCTCTTACAAGGATGTGAAAAATGCTGAAACATACACAAAGATCTAAAAGGATATAACCTTTATTTTTAATATTATCCCACTTTATAAACACACCTGTAGAACTAGCCAAAATTTCCAAACTGTGAAAAAAAAAAGAAATTAGCTACTAGACTTTCTTGGAACAGGAATGAGCTAAAGCTTTTCACTTGCACTGCATTTAACCCCACTGCTTCTGATGCAGACTGATTCTAAGGTACTTCTAAAAATTAAGAAAAAAGCATTCCTTACATGTATACTTTTAAGACGAGGTCATCCTTTGAATCTCCTGCCAGCAAATCTGCAATACTGAGGACTGCACAGCCAAAGGGCCGTCTATATTGTACGTTGCAAGCATTTTTCTTTTCTCCAGCTCCCATTCGTCCTGCCAAACAAAATACATATTTGATACATAATCCATGGAACCGTCTCTCTCAAAACCACAGAAGGGAGGCAGAGAACAATCCAGCTCAGTATGGTGACAGGTCTGAGTAGATGATGCCAAGTGTAGTCATTGCAAATCTGGTCCATCTTTATACCACATTAGGATAACAAATGGTACAGGAAGCCCACTAAATATGTGGTGATCGTGGAAAGTCTCAGACCAGAGGTACTGCTCATCCTCTTATAACCTCCACTTAAACAACACTTTATGATACCCAGTGATAGCACACTCATGACACCACCAAATTAAATTTGGAGTTCAGACATGACAGAGTGTTCAACGTTTGCTGTCCAATAAGAATTATTTTACTGTGGTTGTTGCTACTCGAGATTTATACAAGAGGTGTTGTGATTGAGCCATTACAATTTAGTAACCAAATGCTGCTTCCGAATACGCAACTGCCTAGCAAGGGGATAATCGACCAGCTGCAGAAAAATCAAGTAGAGATGAAAGACAGGGAGGAAAGATGACAAAGGGCAGAAGAACAATTTACAATAAGGAAAGAAAGAAGGCAGCCAAAGAAAACAGATTTGAAACAAAATATTTTTCCTAACCTTTTCTATTTGATTTAAATACAATTGATCAATCTTCTCACTGTAGTCCTGGCATTTGAAACTGCCCTCTTTCTAACCATTTTATTCAATTGTGCACTGGCAGCTATGTATCTTTTCCACCAAATTTTAATCTCTGACAAGAAAAGCCTATGGTTGCAGTCGCTGCAGGGCAATGGCTCCTCCAAATATTCCTATTCATCACAGCAGCTAGAAGAGTAATTGTTCATTTTCACACCATGCAGCATATAAATCTTATTTTAACTTTTTAATATTTCAGGGGTTCATTTATAAACTAGATTGAGAATATATTTGAAAACCATACAACAGGAAAAATTCTACTCCTTATTCTTCCTTAAAGCATTTATTCTTACTAAATATACTTGCATTACATCAGAGTTTGCCATACCTTTTCCCAATCCTTGCCAATAAAACCAAAACACAGGATTTTGATATTCTGATGAAACACTAAACCAGCATGAAAATGCAAGGAAAAATTATTCCTCAAAGCTGTAGAATAGTGTTTACTTTGTAACAAGTTGTTTCTGAACTCAGCACAAGTTAGAACCAAACTCTCTTTCAAAAATAGGAAGAAAAGTTATATTTAGTACTGCACTGATGCAACTACAGACACAGTTTACAAATAAAACAATATATATCCAAGAGGTTAGAAGCAGACCCAATGATTATTGTTTCATATCAGTACAGCCCAGAGGATAACTCCTTAAAATAAATACCTAACACAAATGTACATGTTTCTTCTCTTCCACTTTGTTCTAGGGGACTTGGTATCTGTTTATAGCATCAGGGATTACAATTATAAGGAGACTTCCTCCACTTTTTTCCCCTCTCCCCCTTTTTAAAGGGGTCAGGGAGAAGACAAAATTAATCTGAACAGTTTCAGATGTACATCAGATATTATATACTAATTAGGTACATTAAATTTCCAGGCAAGTCCTTCTGTGAACACAGGATGCTTGAAATTACGCTCTTTGGAACAAGAATGGACTCCCCAATGACAACTCCATCATCTTATGACAATTCATATTTGACACTTTAATTTTGCTTTGTGATAGTAACATAGTAACAAAATATCCTGCATCTAAACTCAGTCAGCAGTACACTTGAAAAACAACACAAAACAATGCTGAGAAATCCAAAGCAATTTTTCCATCAAAACCCAGGCATTTTCTCTTCCAAAAGTTTATTCAAAGGACTAGCTAATCTAACAAATCCCAAAGCTGACCCCAAGCTGTTTTCTTTTATTTACTATCATATGTCTAACAAATGTAAGGTTTCTACTCACAGATGATTATACCTACCTATTCGGATAATGTGCACAGTGATATAGATGTCCTTCCTGAGTTCACTGCTACCCAAATCCTGCGCAAGATCAGAACCTCATTATTTCTGACGCCTGATTAAAATGTGACATTTAAAGAGATCTTTACACACTGCTTTCACTGCCGGTGAAAGTGATAAATGAACAGTGAGTTCATTTATACAGCATTAACAAATTATCCCTTTAACACTTTAAATTGGTGGTCATGCAGTCAAAACGACTGTCCTAAAATATCCTGGGCTAGAATATGCTGTAATGCAGCAAAATCAGTGGGAGGACACAAGAGACTCGCTGTGTGCCTTGAACAGCAGCAATGCATTTGTGCAACTCCTAATATTCTGAAAGTGCAGAGAGTGCTGCATAAACTGTCCTTTGGGTGTAAAATGCACAAGGAGGAAAACTAACTGGTCCTTGTTGCAGGGAGAAAGACTGGTACATATGCCCATGTGGAAGTTTAGATGTCCACGTACTGCCAGAAAACACACAACTTGGGAGTTCGGCAATACACATCAACCAGCCTTTAGAGTTGATGTTCATAACAATGTAAAAGTTTAGGGACCAGTTTCGATTCAACCATAGAACAACAATTTAATCCAACTTCTATTTTCAACACCCAGCACAACAAAGATTGAAAATAGGGAGAACTCACCACAAAGAGAGAACAGTGTCTTTCAGGCTTTTCTGGACATTTTGGCAAACCATTTCTATTCAGTCTTAAAAAAAATCTTTCACTGTAAGAAAACAAATATGACAGATATGTTGAACAACACTACAGCAAAGTAGATCTCATTTTGATCTTATTTCCAGATGTAGCCTTCCTCAAGGTATAACAGAATGAAATAATTCATTTCTAAAATTCTCAGCTGTATGAATAAAAAAAGGGAGAGACTAGTGAAGGGTGGTGATTTACTTAATCATCTAAAAAAATTACTAAAAACTGAATATAAAAATAGAAAAATGATCATAATTTGCAAGAATGATATTGTATATCCTAGTACACAGAGAAACACAAGCAATAAAATCCATTTATCCTAGAACTGAAATTAGATGTGTAGTATAATGGTATTGATTCTTGCTAACCAAATGTCAACATTGTCATGCTCATATTCAACCAATATTCTTTTTCATAGATAGGAAGATGATCCTAGGGAACATTTTTCCTTCTTAACTCTATCAAAATCTCTCACTAGAGTACACTGATTTTAGCAGTCTTGTACGAGTCTTGGAAGTTCCAGCAGAGCAAATTTCATTTTTGGAATTCTGTTTTGCAGCCTGCTGCGGGGTGTTACATGCTGCAGCTGATAGAAGTACTAATACCGCTAGCAGGGATCTGCAGAGAATTCTTATTTCAGAATAGAAGAGGGCGTAAGACCTCACTGAAAGAGAAATTACTTTTTGAAACATTCCTATTTGATAGTAGGTCCATTATGGATAATCTCTGAGAAAACTTGGCAATTCATGCATAGGAAGTTAATGAAAAACCAAACTTCCCATGCTTTGGATAATTTTCTCCAAGATACAGCCTCATAGGAACTGTAACAATCATATTTCTGCAGTGAGAGATGTGGAAGATGGGAAAAGCAAAGAAGTCAGAAGTGTTATATATGTTTCTCTTCACCCTCTCACCCCCAGCCGGCCAGAAATTTGAGTCTGGATGCTCTGTAATGCTCAAATCAGAAACAAAATTTCCCAAGTGCAACTAGGTTTTTCTCAGCTATATCGACCTTTTCTGCTTACCCCAGAGGCTAAACATGGTTTACCACTGCTCTGTACCATCCACAGTTTTTCAAAATACAGCTGGAAAATCACTAGGAATATGCTGGATAAGATCCAACTCTACAGAGACTAATTAAATCTTTATTGTACCAGCATTTGCCTTGTAGAAAATCTGGATCGATGATTCACAAAATCAGTCATTCACATTGAAAGGGACCTCAAAAGGCCTCTAAGTCCAACCTCCTGCTCAAAGCAGGGTCAGCTATAAGGTCAGATTAGCTTGCTCAGAGCTTTAGCCAGTCAGGTCTTGAAAACCTTCACTTACAGAGACCGCACAGCCACTCTGGAAAACCCATTCCAGTGTCTGACTGTCCTCAATTTTTTCCTTATATCCAGATGGACTTTCTCTTGTTTCAATTTTTATCCCTTGTCTCTCATTATCCCACCATGCCTCGCTGATCTTGTACGTACAGGCAGGTGACTTAGGCTCCCCTTGAAACAGCTTCTTCTCCAGCCTGAGTGAGCCTCACTGCCTCAGCCTGCCCTCCCAGGGCAGGAGCTCCTGCCCACAACCAATGTGAGGCCTTCTGCTGAACTCACTTCAGTTCATTAATATCGGTCTTGTACTGGAGGACCCAAAACTGGTCTGGTCTAACCAACGCTGAGCAGAAGGGGATGATCGCTTCCCTTAAGCAACTAGCGATGTTCTTGTTGACACAGCCCAGGATGCCGTTACACTCAAGAGCACATTTCTTAAAAAACTCCAGACTCCAGACATAGGTCTTATGTGTCAGCTATCCAAGCTGAACCTACAAACACTTAGACCTTTTCATTGTGATTATTTGAAAACCTTTGTGCAATCCTTGGCTATGCAGCTTTTTTTAATCAGACAGCATAAAAGGCAGAACCTAAGAATAGTAGAATTGAACTCAAATAACTCAAAGTGCATGAAAATCTTATATTCTCAGAAACATTCATGTTTTATGATACAGCCAACTTCTGCAGCTTAGGTCTCCATGGAAACTTTAAAATTGAGTTTTAAAGACAAACTGTTTATGTGAGTATATTTTTACGGAGAAACATGTTGGTATTTTGCTGTTGGTTTAAAAATGGTTTTCAAAATAATTCTGCCATTTCATTTATATTTAGCTCATTTGCAATATTGGAAAATACAGTAAAAAAGTGCAGAGCTTTGTTTAATAGTTCTCACACAAAGTTATTGTACATTGGGCAAGAATTATTATTTATACTACCAAAGCAGCTAAAGCTTTAGGACCCCATTATGTTGGGCACCATGCAAAACTGAATACAAAGAAAAAAGTCTCTGTTCCAGCAGTAACAACAGAGCTTCTGTGCACTGAAGCCTGCAGTGCATTGGTATGCATCAATATAAATTTGACCAATACAAGGTGATTCTGAATTTCCCCACCTTATCTTCAGTCTGTAGAACTACTTTAAAGTATTACATATGTACACACCACATTTCACTGCATTTTTTGTCTTTAAAGCAACCACTAGACATGTTAGTTCAAAGAAAAATACCATTCAACAAGAAACTGTCTTGCTGTGGATAACCTATCTTCATAGTTTACCTATGAACTGGCAAATACTGAATTTAACTGGGAGTATATTCTGTATTTATTGAAGCTTACGTTCTGCAGAAACAAAGGCACATCTTTTGAAAGCTTCCTACTCACTATCCACTATGATATGAAATTTTCAAGCTCTGCTTGTACTCACAGACCATGAGGTTATGATTCACAACACAATTAAAAGCCAAGGACTTCTGTCATGCCACAAAGAAATGCACTGATGGCAACAGACATGTAATGGTTATGCAGATGTAATTTCCACATTTGAATTTGAAATTTTGTTTGACTGAAGCATAGGACCCAGTGGCGATGAAAAAAGCAAACTGAAAACAACAAATAAAAAAAATAAAAGTCTTAATCCTTGTTCAGCACTTTGATACATTTTTTTGCTTGAAACATATCACAGCACCAATTACAGCTCAGATTAAAATGGTTATCTTTGAACATTACCAGGGAGCAAATGCAAGCAGTCAGACTTGTAAGATTATGAGAAAAAAAAAATGGCAATGTTATATCTAAGTACAGAGAGCATGTGCATTTATATACCATTTCAAAGAATTTCTATAGAGACAAGCAGGTTAGAAAATGGTTGAGGAAAGCAAACAGCCGTTCTAAAACAAAATAAAGACAGAATTCCCAAGATGTGAAAGCTTGGCTTCAAACACCAGCAAAAACTCCACAGGGTTAAATCTAGGGCTAGTATCTTAACTGCACAGCAGTTCTCAGCAGTCAGTTGCGCATACATATATACAGCAAGTACGCACAGCAGTACCTCAAAGCAGAAATACCTTTCCTTTGTATTAAGATGATTTGATTCTAGTTTAGACTGCAATGAATTTTTTATGAGCACCAATCTTGCCACTTAAACATGCCGTACACATTTAAACTCTGCTGTCTTCCCACTAAAAATAAGGAAATAACTAATGCTGGCGAGATTAATTTAAGAAGGTCAGCAAGGGATTTTTGTACTGTAACTTCCCATGTATTAGTGAAGTAGCAATGTGTTCCAAATCTGCAGGCTTAACGCATGCATTTGAAAGAAACACGGCCACAAACTGTTCTGTTTTCCTAAGTGACCCCTATTTCCTTAGCTTTAGCAGGAAAATGTTACCAGTCACATGTTAGCAGTCTAGACAGATTGCTTGTTCTATGATTTATAAGAACCAGCCGGATTTATACCACATGGCATATTCTTGTGGTAAAGCTATGTCACCAAATAGTCATAGTTCTCGGTATAGCTTCACTTTTAGACATCTTTATAAATGATATCTATTTAAATATAGGATACAGTAATTTCTAAAGCAAATAGTGAGACACAATAAGAGAATACTGCCACATAATTCACCAGCTCAAGCGTATCACATTCCAGAACACTGTTAATGGACGTTCATTAAGAACTTGAATCTGAATTGACTTCATTTACAGATAAAGGTTCATTGACTTCATAAAACCAAGATCAGATGCAAAATGTTACCCTCATACCTAGTGGTGAAATGCAGAGAAATATGGTACAACATGTCATATGTTACTGAAGTAGAGATAATAAAGCCTTAAAAGTATACTCTTAATCAGAGAATAACCGAATGATAAATGTGCCAACATGAGTTAGCAGTACAAGCTGTTCCACAGTAAGTCAGCCTCTGTATTTTAACTCTGTTATGCACTTACAAAAACCATATCCAAATTTCTAACTGTAAAATAAGTAGCAATGAGCAACGCTGGAAAGAAAAGGAACAATGAGTACTGTAAAAATAACATTCCAGCCAATTTCAGATAAAGATCAAAGCATTAATACTAACAAAAATAAATCAAACAAAATGATATTATGACATTATATTGAAACTTATCTTCATGTCTCCTAGCCATGCTGACAACATGGGGGAAGGTGAAGGAAAATATTTTCAAGTATTTTTGGAGCCCAGTTTTTATGAACACACCCTACATTATTTTAGATATTTGCACCTGTATTTTAACTGAAAGGTGGCATTACACATTTCTTGAAAAGAGTAACAATTTACTTAGGAAACAGTAAATTTAAATTCTTTTTCATGAGGTACCACAGGAGCCAAAAGATGACAATACAGTTTTAAAAGACAGATAGCATGCTGAAGTCTGTCAGAGGTATTTACAACTAAAGAAACAACATACACCAGAAGCTGGAGCTCTCAGTAATAGTGAGCTTAGTCTGTCACCACAGATAAACATTTTGCAGCACAGCATTATCAGTGCAGAGACCTACAGATCCTTTAAGCTGAATTACAGTCTTGATTATTATCCTAGTCAATGACTGAGGTAACAGCATGGATACAAGCAGATTTGCTGTATCTTTCCCCAAAGATGGAAATTAAACTTGAAGAGAGCAGGAGGAATTGGTAAAAGCGAAGGGAAACAAAAGCATTTAAGAAAATCCTCTCCCTCTAACAACGCCTGAGCTCCTATGTATTCATCACCATTTGGGGGTTCACAAATGGCAAGTCTGTATTCTTTTATGCCGACCCTGAGATGCCTTTTGCGGGTAGCCAGTGCGACTGCAACGTCTTCTCGATAAGATGATCTGTAAACCTGCCAGAATACCACCAGTGTTGAATATATCTCATCATTACCTATATCTGTCACAAATATGCCATGGCTGGTGCACATGCCCCTATTCTAACACTGCATTCATTTCTGCATGTAACTAATTATTTAAGCTCCATCAGCTACAAGACAGGTCACCCCTTGCAGTGCTTTCATTATTGCAATTAAAAACTATTATTTCTCCTGTTACTTTTCAGTTTTTACAATACAAACAATAAGAGGGTCATTTGTTAATGCATATGAGAGACCTAATGGATAGCACAGGTTCCTCTTGCTTGGCTTGGTTTGTCTGCTTTAAAAAAGCATTTATCTACACAAGATCAGATCAAAGATCTATATAAGCTAGCACCCTTACTCCAACCACAGCAAGTAGAAGATATTTGACAAAGAATCTTTAAACAGTAGATAGGTAGGTACATTTGTTTCATTGAATATGGGTATTCATGAGAGGAACTGAGATACATCATGAAATACAACTAATTTCTAACACACCCTCACACCTGGGAAGAACAGATTTGTACTTGTTGATTTGAGGGCATATGAAAGATATGATTAAAAAAGGCTCTGTCTCCCCATAAAATACAAAACCAAACCCTTTCAAAAGCATTTTCTTGCTAAGCTAAACTTGTGCCTTTTTTTAGAAACTCATTCCTACCATATCTACCTCATTTTACTTATCCACAAATGCAGTTATTCAGCTGCAAATTCACATGCAGCAGCTCCCATACAACTGCTGAATAGGACAGTCTGGGCAGTCAGGCCAATGCAAGTGGGCTTGCTGAAATGTCAACGCCACAAAAAATACTTGGAACACTACCCTGAAGTAAAATGTTATTCTCTTGCAATTAAAGAACGGTAAGTATTTAAAGAGCATTTTATCAAAAAATGTCTCATTAATGACAGCAAATTACACAGCATTGCACAAAGTCAGATTAAATGAATCATTTGTAAAAAGAAGTATTATTAAAACATCTAGAACCTCTTAAAGCCAGGACAAAACCTTTTGATCACCTGGCAATGATGCGTAATATAAATCTGTAGAAAAGACATTTATTACAGAAACTACCACAAGGCCAAAACATTTTGAGGACGCAGCTGTGCCAAACATTCCTTTCACACACATTCCTCCTGCTTCATAAATCATATCTGCTTATACTATTGCTGTTGATAAGTATGTAAAACTGAGCTACCAAAAGAATTACTTACTTGTGAGGGATAAGTAAAATACATTTTTGCTATCAATATCTGAAAGCTAAAAAAGATAATTAAATATTAATAGGTACAAGGGAGAAAGAGAACAGACCTATAGAAATCTTTGTAAGACACCAACCCACTGATTTTGAAATTTCCCATTGGCCATGGCATGTTCCTGTGAAGAGTTTCTAAATCCAGAACAGAGTCTTCAGGTCAAAACCAGACTCAGGGAAAGAAAAAAAAAATCCTCTTCACACAATAAGGTAAGTAGCCTGAATACTCATGGGGTACCTATGAGGCTCAAGTTCCAATGTCTGATTAGTGTATGTTCAATACTTCATGGATCAGGCTATTAGTTACAGTGAGTGTGTCTTTTAGCCTATTTAGGAACTGTTTTGCTTTGTAAAACAACAAATGAAAATGTAATTAATAGGACATACTGACTGGGCCAGCACTTCAGTGTTCTTACCTCTGATGTGGAGGAACTCCACAGCAGACAGTTCAAGTCAGTATTCTCAAGCAAAAAATATTATTCACTTGAGGCACATCTTCACATTTCCAGTCTGACTGGGACCAAGAAACAACTTTATTGCTAATCTCCTCTGACAACTCCTACTCCAGAATTTCTCCTCGTCTAGGATCCAAGCAGGAGAAGCCCTATGACTTTTACTACTTCACTGCTCCTGCCAAGAAACGGCTGAGTGACTATGTATGTCCTGACCATATTCCTGCACGTAGAAATCTTTCTGCTCACAACGAATACTGGAAAAAATGAGGCCCATTTTCTGAAGGGAAGCTTTTGAAGTTTCTGGAACTTCAGGCTTCTCTTTTAAGCTGCTTTTTATAAACCTGTATTTACTTCAATTACAATCACATCAAATATATTCTTGTCCACAAGGGTAAATTAACAGGTATGTTGTCTTAAACAAAGCCAATAATGAAATAATTAAGCCTGCTTATATATTGAGTGTGTATATGTATATATATAAATATAAAGGATGACAAAATTTTTTTAACAATTAGCAACCACATTCACAAATGTACATACCAGGTTACGAATCTAAAGAGGTATTTTTATTCCAAATGCATAAAGGATTGTTAATAGAGCAGTGGCTGCTCTCTTGACAAAGCAACCTTTACGTTTCCTTCGAGGTGTTTCAACCCTCCTGCTAAAATCAGGGCTACCTCATGAATGAGTAGGAAGTAAACAAAAGCAGGCTGGTTTTGTTTTATCTTGTTTCTGAAGAGGGACAAAACAGAGTAATAAGTGACTAAACTAGAATGAAGGACTCTTAAGAGTCTGCTAGCCAGAAAAGCCAAGATGCTTCATCTGTCCAGCATCTATGAGGTATAGATATATATGCATTGATTTTGTGTAATTTGCTGTAGCACAGTTTTAATACTGTGGAAGAGGAGACATTTTTGTGCACACCGCACAAGAAATTGAAAATAACACTGAGCTACCATATGCTGTGATCCAGTAAAAGTGCAGATTATGCTTTTGTGGAAATACTATAAAGGAAAAGTAGCCCTGAGCTAGTTCATTGCTTCTGGTTCCCATGGGTTGCTCCCTCTCACCAGAAACCCTGCTAGCCCCTTTAGCTCGAATCCCTGCCCTGCCTAGCAGACACTTTGCATGGAGAAAGACAGGATTCCAAGACTACTTCAAGACAAAAAACATCCATGGATAATGTGGAGGTATCTGAGTAATAATTTCCAAGGAACATTATTAATGAAGTCAAGGTTATACACATTAAAAAAAAAAAAGTACTTTAAGGGGAAAAGGCAGAGTAGCCTATCACCTAATGATAGATTAGAAATTATAAGGAGCACCTAGATTGTATGTAGCATTTGGTATAGCATTGTACTGAGCACGCTTTCATGTACACACATTTTTTCTTTACAGAAATTCTGTGTTGCTGAAAAACTACAAAGTCCAGTCTGAACTCTACCTCTTTAGTCAGTGTTCACTCCTCCTAGAAATTCTGTGCATTTGGGATAAGGTAACCTAGTCTGAGATACATTTAAAGCATATCCTTAAACAACTGGGAAAAAAACCCCACACTTTTTTTTCCCAGAATGATATTAATTCTCATAGCTAATGGTAGAAACAAACCCCTCTCTTTATTAATAAAACCTCTGAATTTCCCTGACATTCAGAAACACAAGACTTAAATATCAAACAATTAGCTATGGTACATACAGGAGCAGAAAATCTGAATAAATGCACACTAATGTGCGTGCATGTATGCACATATATAAAAATTCTTTCTCCCTCTCTCTCTCCAGCTTTTTGTATTTGAAATACATTGCACCATCTAAAATTATTTCCAAATCTGGTTCTAAAGTGCCTTCCCAACCCTTTCCCAAACCTAATTTGTTCTCTTCTCTGATGTTAGAACAAAATAAAGAATCAAGTGTCTGGAAAGAACATGGAAAGGAACAATAGACACACACATTGTATGCAACAAAAAAAGTCCAAAATAACATTTCTAGCATGAAGCACTTGCATGATAAGCATGCTATGAAAAGAACCATGGAGAAGTTGAAATTAATTTGCAGGTGGGTCAAGAAGTTTCAGTTCAGAACAACTTGATAAACTTCTACGATGAAATGACTGACCTGGTAGATGAAGGGAGAGCAGCGGATAGTGTCTACCTGAACTTCAGTAAGGCCTTTGACACTGTCGCCCGTAAGTTCCTCCAAGAAAAGCTGTTGATGTATGGGCTGGACGAGTAGACAGCAAGGTGGCATGAAAACTGGCTGAATGGCTAGGCCCAGAGAGTGGTGGTCAGTGGCACAAAGTCTAGTTGGAGGCCAGTAACTAGTGGTGTACCCCAGGGGTCGATACTACGTACAATCCTGTTCAACATGGGCAGAGGGTACTCTCAGCAAGTTTGCTGATGACACAGAGCTGGGAGGAATGCCTGGCACACCAGAGGGTCACGCTGCCATCCAGAGGGACTTCAGCAGGCTGGACAAATGGGCTGACAGGAACCTCCTGAGGTTCAACCAGGGGAAGTGCAAAGTCCTACACCTGGGGAGGAACAATCCCATGCACCAGTACACCTGGGGGGACCACCTCACTGGAAAGCAGCTTGGCAGAAAAGGACCTGGGGGTCCTGGTGGACACCAAGTTGAACATGAGCCAGCAACGTGCCCTTGTGGCAAAGGAGGCCAATGATATCCTGGGCCGCATCAGACAAATTATTGCCAGCAGGTTGAAGGTGGTGAACATTCCCCCTCTACTCAGTGCTGGTTACGCCACACCTGGAGTACCGTGTCCCATTCTGGGCTCCTCAGTACAAGAGACATGAACACACCAGAGAGAGTTCAAGAAGGGCCGTGAAGATGATTAAGGGACTGGAGGGAAAGGCTGAGAATGCTGGGACTGTTTAGCCTAGAGAAGAGAAGGCTCAGAGGGGATCTTAGTAATATATATATATATATATTAAATACCTGAAGGGAAGGTGCAAAGAGGACAGAGCCAGGCTCTTTTCAGTGGTGCCCAGTGACAGGACAAGAGGCAATGGACACAAACTGAAGCTCAGGAGGTTCCCTCTGAGCATAAGGAAACAATTTCTTTACTGTGAGGGTGTCTGAGCACTGGCACAGGTTGACCAGGGAGGTTGTAGAGTCTCCATCCTTGGAGACATTTAAAAGCCATCTGGACATGGTCCTAGGCAGCCAGCTCTAAGGGGGTTAGATCAGATGACTACTGGAGTTCCCTTCCAACCTCAACCATTCCATAATTTTGTGATTACGTGTAAGTACCACATAAAAGCGCACAGATAGACAGCTGGGTCATTTGGGTCTTTACAGAAATACAGTTCTTCACACATTCTTCTCCATCTTCCACCTCTGCAGATTAATAACTGCCATGCTACAACGCTTTACAACACTTGTCTTTACTTGCCCTGAAGTTCCAAATGACTATAATTAACAAACTGTTCCTCACAACAACATGCAATATATTCTCCGTTAGCCCGAGGGCCATCCATACAGCATTGTTCTCTTGTACTTTTTAACAACTTCTGTAGCCTTGCACTGAGTATGCACCCTACAGCTTCACAAATATATTTATTCTCCATCTCCTTTGTGGTCTAGTGGTCAACATCGTTTAGAACCAACAAAGAATTTAACTATTCTAGTCTCCTGCATTTAGAGCACTGATGTCTGGAGCACTGATCCTAAGTAAACTAGATATTGAAACTCAAGTGTAACCCACTTACATGCTTAAAGTAACATTGAATCTTTGAGCTCTTGCTCAAGAGAAGCCACAGGGATATCTTCGAAGAAAGACATCTTAGGTTCTCAGTAGTGAGCCTTCTGGGTAATGAAAATGTATTATCAGCTTGATTCAAGAGGTATCCAAGCCCTTCCTTGCTGTTGTTCTGACTGTTAACAATTAACAATAGTCAGTTGTGTAAACTTTAGTTAGAGGGATGATTGAAAGTCGGATTCTTTGAGCTGTGCTAGAACAGAGCAGATGTCAGGTTTGAAGATGTTGAGACAGGTTGTAAAAAAATGCTTTTAAACATTCTTTTACTATACCAAAATCCTTTAAGATTTTCACAGAATAAGGGGGAGGGGATTATTTGTTTATTAAAGAGAGAAAGACTGACATTATGGCTTTTTTCTGGGGAAAAAAAAATCAAAAACTAAATTAGAACACAAAGCAATAAATATTTTGACCAACAAAATGCAGATTTCAGCTTTTGGCAAGTGATTTAACTGATTTAAAGTAATAGCAAAACTGAAAGAAAAAAGGCATAAAAAGATTGATGATGTATATGAATGTCACCAAAAAGGTGAGGTTAGTACAGCAAAGGAAGGGTAAGCTTATTCTTTGATACAGTCTGGAGTTTACATAATCATTAAGCATATAATCAAAAGCTCACAAAATAGAAAATGCAGTTTGCTTTCATTGGCCTTGGATAAACAGCCTATTCCTCTTTGTGCTGCTTAAGAATCTGTGCTCATTTGAGGGCAATATGATAGTTACAAACAAGGTTGTCCAAGGTGATAGGAAAAGGAGGATTAGCATGCCAACTTATCTCTGCTCCTCACACAGATGGGGCCACAGGCATCAATCATTTGTGATAAGACATTTATATCATATTGACACAGACACAAAGTATATATCAATGAAAGAAAATCTTACCGCACTCCATCTTTCTGAAGTGCTGCCTTGAAATTGTCCTATTAATAGCATTGCTATTTGGAAAAAAATATAATATTAAGAAAATGGTTTAGAAAAGACACTGCTACACAATCACTGTGCGTCACATTGCAGATTTAAGAAAAATATATTCTACAGCAGTATGTTGGCATAACAGAGAAGCGCAAACTCTACATAAATCTAAGGTCAGCAAAGCAACTGGGACTTCGGGCATCAATGCCAAGAGCAGGGTCTGCAGTCTGAATTGAACAAATATGGGCAGCAGGCTTAATACCCTCCATTCCCTTTTTCACAATACACTGCCCAGTGTTTTTGGTGTTTTCAAAATTCTCTTTAAAAAAACAGGCAAGATCTCTGGATAGCATTGTGCTACAAATATAAACACCATCTTACAGTATCTACACTGGAAAGGTAGGTATTTCAGAGGACATTGGGATATTTGATTTTTTGAACACAGTCATTTGGTAAATATTTTCTTTGGGGTTTTGGTTTTTTGGTTTGGTTTTTTGTAACAGCAGAATATTATTGTGGCAAGAAATAAAGTTAACAGAGTCTCAGTGAATAATGCACATTGTCTGGAAAACAGCCAAGCTGTTACTTTGTCCCTTGCAACTTGTTAAACTGATTCTATTAAAAGCTGATAAGTGAGATCTTTCCAGGACCTGATTTAAAAAAAGGTCAATATATTTTTGATTAAAGGATTGGTGTTCTTAGAGCTCCAGTGTAAGTGGGCCCTCCGGCTACACTGAGGTCATCACTGCTGCAACAAACTGCTGTATTGGGTAAATGGTATGAGTACATGTGGGGGAAAAACATGTGCTATCATCAGATATCTTTTATTGCTCCCAAAATCTGCCACTACAAAACTGACAACTGTGTAATGTGTTGAAGTACATACTGTTGGCTTTGTAAGTGTGATCTAACTGCAGGAAAAGAGGTTCATTTCATTAACTTTTGTGTTGGTAAGAGCAGATAACCCCAAAGCAAACAATCATCACTACACTCTTCAGTATTCTAAGTGCTGGGAATCTAAGCATCTTCATATTCCAACTTTACAGAACAGAAGCTACTGATAATTTCTTACGAATAGAAAAACCTCAAAAACTTCACAAATACCGAATGATCACACATTACAACAGATTTATAAAGCAGATAAAGAGCATCCAAACACAGGATCGTTGCACTCTGCTTGAAATGTTGAAAACACACATTTCCAGTCTTCCTTTGGAGCTCTAACAGTGTCCTATCTTTTACCTAAAGTTTCAACTTAGTTATTTTCTCATAAGTGCATCTCACATTAAATCGACTGCATTCAGGTTTCTATAATCCCTTTTAACTCTGAAATTGTTTTTGTAAGGGCTAAAAAAAAAATCAGTTAACTCCCAAAGTAAAAAATTACATGAGTACAGCTGAGTTACTCCATGTTTTACAGGATTTTCCCCCTATTCAAACTATGATCCTGTAATAACCATCTTGTATACGCTATTTTACAACCTACATGATTGTGCTAGTTTGAATCAGGTATTCGCTTTTGAGGAAAATCTTCTGATCATCTCCACGTTTTGATTCACAACCCAGAACAGTCTAAGCTAGTGAACTGGATGTCTTCTGCATAAAACTAAACTGGAGCATATGCTCTTGCCACTCAGTCCACACAACCACAGTTAGTCCAAAGTAAAATCCTTAAAACATTTACACATGTTAGCATTTGGCTTAGCACAAACTGCTGCTCTACAAATCCACTTCTACTGACTGGCTCTACTTGCTGAAGTAGACAGCAGTCTTAGACTTTCAAACTGTTCATCTAGTTATAACAAAATTAGATGACGTACAAACAAACCATCAAAGCCCAGTACTAAATGGGTGAGTTCTGATTTTGTTTTTCTCAAGTATTTGTGGAGCATGCCAGATTCAAGGAACAGATTTTATAAAAGCATTTCTTAACAACACTAAGTACCGTCTGGACTCTCAATAGATCTAGATAGAGTATGTTTGAGATAATACACTTTAGAAACAGACTAAGATGTTGTACAACTCTAAGTAGCCAAGAAAAGCTCAGCAGTGGCCAGGAAAACAGGACTGAACTGATAGACAAAAAAGTCTCGAGAGAAGATGCAATCATGGACCTCTTTCATTTTCCAAATACAGTAACAACACTACTCTATAACTGTGTATGCTAAAAATTTTGCCAGTATATTAGGATTCTAATAGTATAATTAGTTCTGCAAATAAAGTGTCATCAAGATAGCCTTTTACTTTCTTAAAGAACAAAAAACTGAAGAATACACAAACAGGGCTTTTGACCTTAACAGAAATAAAAGAGGAATAGGAATGTATGTAAGGTTAGAAGACGTAATAGCGCACAAAACAAAGAATTTTACTGGGACAAGCTGTATGGCTGTACCATGTTAAAGCAGTGCCGTTCACACACTTGCTCTATCCCACTCAGGGACTGTTACTGTTCTAAGAAAGAAAACTGTAAAGCAGAAAGAAGGGAAGGCAAATGGAACAAGATACAAGACCACACCATGGAAAACTCTAGGAATCATCAGGGGCTGACTTCAGCTATTTATTGTTAATTTAAGTGATAGCAAAAATTATTCCTAGCAGCTAGAAAATATGTATATATACACATATGCATACACAGTCAAGTGAAATTAGTATGCACCAATTAAGTAGAAAATGAATGACTTGCAACTGTAGTCTTAATGCATCAAGTGCATAAGCATGTCATCACTGAGATTTAAATACTTGACTATCAAGAGCAAACATCTACAGTTTTTTTGCTTCCACAGAGGAAGTAGAATATTCATGTCCAAAAAAAGCCTTTTAAAGTGTGAAGACACACATTAGACAATTATATCAATATAGAAACAGTCTGCAGATTAATATTTATTATTACTGTTTTGTTAACAACAATAATAAATTCATAAATAAACCTGTATTTTGTTATCACATTTACCTTAATACAACAGAACTAATGCTATTGTGGTCACCCACACAATTAGAAACGGTTATTTTTAATAGCAATTTCCAGCAACAAAAAAAGCCTGGAGAAAAGTACAGTCCCATACTGTCCCAAACAAATGGCAAGTGATCACAAAAGAGTATTTATCTCTAGCTTAAAGTTGACAGAAAAAATCCCTGTTGCCGAAAGTGGGCACTGATCACACCAAGTTAGGGGCAAATGATGCATCACAGCTGCTACCGATCTAGAGCAATCTTTAGTTAGGAAGTCTGAAGGTCAAAAAGAACCCCACACATCACACTGATTCTTTTGTCACAATCTGACATCAGATTTCTTCTCTGGGCAAGTCACTAATTCATTTCAACATCACAGTTTCTCACATCTCACCTAAAAAACATTCTCTAATTCTTGGTACATGTTGGGAAAATGATGAGCATTTATCCATGCTTTTAAGATGAGAAATTATTTAATTGAGAATAATCTAGTAATAAATTTACCTAATTTCCCTTTTATTCAAAGCACTAAAGGAATGCTAAGACACATTATCAAAACCACAATAATAGTTTAATGGTTTTATGGCTTTAATTTCCATCTCTTACTTAATTTTAAAAGGTGCTATCCTAGAAATGCACTGGTAGGTCACACAATGAGAGCACCAATTTATACTTTAAATTAGAAGAATATTTCTTAAACATGTACATTGCCTACCACACCATAGTGACAAAAGAGGCACACAGACCATGCTTTAACAAAGAATTTCAATATATACTGAAGAAACAGTAGTAAATTCGTACATACATGTATCACCTATTTTTGATCCATCTACTCTAAATCCTTTGCAAATATTTTAAGAGCAAATTTAGCATGCTTTTCCTTATGGATTCCACTCCGAGGGGCTAATGTCAAGAAGTCAGATAACTAATACTGAGTATCTATATCCTTCATGAATTCAGCATCAACTCTTTCTGAACTTGAAGGCTCAAACGTTATGGAGATCTAAAGTAGTGAAACAGAAAACAAAAAAGAAATAGGATGGATTCAGCTCAAAATTACTTCAGGGTATGCTGAGCAACTCTGTAATCAATACAGTCTATGGATTTTAAAGACCTATCCAACATGCCCTAAAGAAGACGCAGACATTTCATCAGCTGAATTGCTTTCTAGGTTTCACTGACTATAACCAGGTCTCTGTAGACTGTAACAGGAGCCTAGAGATGCGATTCACACAAAGATCTTAAGTTTACAGAATCACAGAATCACAGAATCACTACGGTTCGAAAAGACCTGTAAGATCATCAAGTCCCACCTGGGGAAAAAAAAAAAAAAAAAAAAAAAAACACCACAAAAAAACAACAAAAAACCAAAAAAAAAAAAACCACAAACAACCCATGCAAGCCAACCACCACACAACAACAACAAACCACAACACACCAAAAACCAACCCACCCAACACCACACAGCACCATGTCCATCAAGCTACATCCCACAATGCCACATCCACACGCTCCTTGAATACCTCCAGGGAGGGTGACTCTACCACCTCCCTGGGCAGCCTATTCCAATGTTTCACTACTCTCTCGGTAAAGAACTTTTTCCTAATATCTAGCCTGAACCTCCCCTGGCGCAACTTGAGGCCATTTCCTCTAGTCCTGTCACTAGTCACTTGGGAGAAGAGACCAACACCCACCTCTCTGCAACCCCCCTTCAGGTAGTTGTAGAGAGCGATAAGGTCTCCCCTCAGCCGCCTCTTCTCCAGGCTAAACAACCCCAGCTCCCTCAGCCGCTCCTCATAAGACTTGTGTTCCAGACCCCTCACCAGCTTTGTCGCCCTTCTCTGGACACGCTCCAGCACCTCAATGTCTTTCTTGTAGTGAGGGGCCCAAAACTGAACACAGGATTCGAGGTGCGGCCTCACCAGCGCCGAGTACAGAGAGGCATGATCACCTCCCTGCTCCTGCTGGCCACACCATTTCTGATACAAGCCAGGATGCCGTTGGCCTTCTTGGCCACCTGGGCACACTGCTGGCTCATATTCAGCCGGGTGTCGATCAACACCCCCAGGTCCTTTTCTGCGGGGGAGCTTTCCAGCCACTCGTCCCCAAGCCTGTAGCGTTGCCTGGGGTTGTTGTGGCCAAAGTGTAGAACCCGGCACTTGGCCTTATTGAACTTCATCCGGTTGGCCTCAGCCCATCGATCCAGCCTGTCCAGATCCCTCTGCAGAGCCTTCCGACCCTCAAGCAGATCAACACTCCCTCCCAACTTGGTGTCATCTGCAAACTTGCTGAGGGTGCACTCTATCCCCTCATCCAGATCATCAATGAAGACATTAAACAAGACCGGTCCCAAAACTGAGCCCTGGGGGACTCCGCTTGTGACCGGCCGCCAGCTGGATTTCACCCCATTCACTACAACTCTCTGGGCTCGGCCATCCAGCCAGTTTTTTACCCAGCGAAGAGTGTACCTGTCTAAACCACGGGCCGCCAGCTTCTCTAGGAGAATACTGTGGGGAACAGTGTCAAAGGCTTTGCTGAAGTCCAGGTAGACAACATCAACAGCCTTCCCCTCATCCACTAGGCGGGTCACCTGGTCATAGAAGGAGATCAGGTTGGTCAAGCAGGACCTGCCTTTCATGAACCCGTGCTGGCTTGGCCTGATCCCTTGGTTATCCTGCACGTGTCCCGTGAGCGCCCTCAAGATGAGCCTCTCCATAACCTTCCCCGGCACCGAGGTCAGGCTGACAGGCCTGTAGTTCCCCGGATCCTCCTTCCGACCCTTCTTGTAGATGGGCATCACGTTGGCAAGCCTCCAGTCATCCGGGACCTCCCCCGTTGACCAGGACTGTTGATAAATGATGGAGAGCGGCTTGGCAAGCTCCTCCGCCAGCTCCCTCAGCACCCTTGGGTGGATGCCATCAGGCCCCATAAACTTATGAGTGTCCAGGTGGCATAGCAGGTCGTTAACTGCTTCCTCCTGGATCATGGGGAGCCTATTTTGCTCTCCATCCCTGTCATCCAGCTCAGGGGGACGGATACCCTGAGGATACCTGGTGTGGCTGTTAAAGACTGAGGCGAAGAAGGCATTAAGTATCTCAGCCTTTTCCTCATCCTTCGTGACAATGTTTAGATGTCTTTGGAGCTGGATTCCAATCCTAAAGTCCATTTGTTCATCCTGAAACCTTCTAAAATTAAACAAAAAGGAAATGCAAAGCATTGGCATATGTCTTAATATTGGCATCTTACTCATGACTACAGAAAGATACCTCCATCTACTCAGATTCCAGAGCCTGATGGCATCGTCCCCCTGCTCCCTAAAGATATACTTGCATGTTCTTTCATGACCGATTCTTTTCTAATGATGTACAAGTAATTAGAGAAGGAAAAGGTGGTGAAGAGGAGCAAATGCTAAATTTAAATATAAAGCACACAGTGACCAGTTTGGATTATTTTTTTTTTTTTTTAAATAAAGAGGACTAAGAGTGTAGCGTAGGTGAAGAGATATATATTAATGGGTTGGGTTTTTCTTTAAGAAAACAAAGACCCATGCTCAGTTTCTCACTCTGCCTTTAACTATTCAACTTATATTTCCTATCTTCCAGGGAGTCTAGACTGTCTCTTAAGCTACAGCAATCATCGTTTAGATATTGTGTGAAGTGTAAAGGGAATTGCAATTACTACTATTATCCTTTTCCTCCTCTGGTTGGCTTTACAAAGACGAACAGTGGCTAATATTGCATCATGTTAGAATCCAGCCCTGCCAAGAATACTTACTGAACTTAGTTCCTGTGGCAAAACACATGGGTCATGAGAATTAGGGAAAAGTTGTGTGCTGACATTCAGGATCATAGTTTTCAATTTGATATCTAAACTTCTTTCTAGTTTGTACACCTATACTCTTTTAATCTGTTCTTAGCATGTAATGATGTTATATTTTCTTATTAGACACTCAATTCCAGTCCCACTAAGTCAAATGCATAAACTGTTAACACACTGCTTTCTGCTTATAACTTGGTTTGTCTCAGTTGCTATGGCATGCTTTTTTCAGAGAGAATCTGTAACTATAGCAACAACAAAAAGTTTCATTACCTTTCATTGTTCAATGACTATATTCTAAGTCTGATCAGTTCTTAATGTTGCCTGAAAAAACTACAACTTTACAATAGCTTAAGGACAACCTTATTCTTGTACTTTAATATAAAGATCAGCTATTAAACCATACCTTCCCTATGTTACCAAGTACGTTCTTTTTTCCTTGTTTTTCCAAAGCACAGACTTTTTTACACGGTAACATGCTATCCGCATTAATAACTCAGATATTTTCAAAATAAAGGAAGAGAAAAATCAAACCATTTCAAAGTATTTGACACAACAGTTCATCAGAAAAAAATCAATAATTGCAAATTTGCCAAGTCACTGTCACAAAATCAAATTGTTTTACTCATGTTAGTAAAAATTACATCCTCTTATCAGTAATGTGTAAATACTCAAAATTTAATGAAAACATTCTGTATAAACTCTGCAACAATATACAGATAGTTTTATACTAATATATTAAAAATAATCTCACTAAGAAAAATGCCACAAAATGTCATTTATATGCTGTGGTTCCTTGCAGGCCAGCAACACGAAGAAGCCAGGTGAGCTGTGAGCTCGAACATGTTATATTTCTTTCTGAATGTTGCTAACTGTTTTGGATCAGAGCATCCTACCCAGAAGCTGCTTGTTCTTGCACTAGGCTGGAGCTGGACTAGGAAAGGAGCTGCTATACACAAGCTTCCTAAAACCTTACTATTCCTTTTTGTAGACACTTGCCCCACCTCAGTATCTACAACTGCAATTCAGTTTAACCATGATACTTGAAGAAATGTTTCTGTTCAAACAGCTGAATGTATGAAACAAGTAACTTAAAAGAGAAAAAGGCTGTGAAAAAAAGATATTCAATCAATCAAAAAAAAAATCATCAGATAATGTTGCTTCTAGTCCTCTAACAATCTTTTAAAGCTGCTATTTCAATTGCATAAACTTGAGGTTACAAAAAATTAAATAGATATATGGAGGGATCTTACATTTGCAGGTCTACCTGATAAGCTAAGTTAGTCTTAAGAAAAAAAAACAGAACAGAAATGATATCATTAAATCTCAATTTTGCTATTTTTGTTCTCTCCAAATGAACTCTTTGTTTAAAAGGTTACAGAGTAGAAAAGTCTGTGTAGAGTCTGTGTATCCACAACTCCATTATTGGCAGCAGGCTTCAGCATCATTGCAGGGTGTGAACTGCAGTAGCTGGGGAGCACAGACCCTGTCTCCTCTCATATATCATTCTTCTGAGGGAGGTTATTAATTTCACGCATGCATCAGCCAGGGCCTGAAGACCTCTGAAATATCCCACCCATTTGTACTGAATAAAAATTATACATCATACCATACTGTTCCGCATTAAGATCAACTAGCTTTGGCTTAAATCTGTGATAACCTGGTTATGTTGCTTCCAGGTCTAGCCCAGAAAGACCATCTAAATCTCCAGTTTGGACACCTCTGCATTCCAGAGTTCATTCTGTGATACAGATATACCTTGCATTTAATTTGTTCTTGTGAAAACTCTCTCGGTTTCAGCTTTTTCAATGTGTTGAGAAGTTTGTTTGTTTCTTGGGAGGGTTTTTTGTTGTGGTTTTGTTGTTGGGGGGTTGTATGTTTATTTGCTATCTGAAAACAAACTACCTTCACAAAGTTCATCTTGCCATTCCCCTTATGCCCTAAAAGGCAGTTTGAATTCATGACAACACGCTTCTTCAAGGTTTGCCAGTAATGGGATGAGGAAGTTCACACATAATAAAGCAGCTGCAAACAGACACTGGAGTCAGGAATCAATAACTAAAGGTCAAATCACAGCAAGCATGTGACAAACAGCTCTAGAATTTGTGCTTTCATGTGGACATGAAATCCAATCCATTTGCTTTCATACCACCACTACTGCCATAACCTTGTTTTCAGCAATCCATAACACCCAAATTGGTTTCTGTCAAGGTCTGAAGCTCTTTCCTAAATCTATCACCTGCTGTGGCACTCACTGGAGTGAACACAAAAGATGTGCCCTGATGCACATGTAATTCTCAGAAACTACAGTAAACTGCATTTGGTGACTAACGTCCAAAGTGCAGGTCAGAATGAAGTGTCAGTATTTAGCAGCTGTATTAGCATTATAATAGTTGCTTATATATGCTTTCATTAACAATCAATTTACTTGGCATAATCTTCCCTCAAAGCACTGTTTAGTTTTCTTGCCCAACTACAAAGCACAGACATAATTTTGTCAAGTTCAGCCCAAATTCCACATGGTTCCCCAAATTCCTATTGCCATATGTAAGACGACAACTAGTACACAGTCATGGCTTTGCACACGTTTTGAGTAACACTTTTTGCCCTTTTAACAGGCTTAGAGCAGTAGCATATGTTTATTTTCGTGTTTTTGTGAGCTGTCTTATCTAAAGTGTTTTTCATTTTGACATCTAGTCTTTCATTTGTCTAGTGGCCAGTCTTAAAGCAGGTGATATTTTTTGCCTCCAGAACATGTTCTTTCGATCTTGAGGAGAGCAGAGAAGGATACAGTGGCCAGCAACCAGCAGCAAATTATGAATGGGAGCCTTTTGACGAGAAGGTGATCCGCCACCACCACTGCACAAGCATTTAGCGGTTCAGTCTTCCTGGCATATTTCTCAAACAGAACTTATAAGGCTCTTGCACTAACTCTGCTCTCCTACTGTGCTCATATTTATTAAGTGCATCGTGGTTCTGCTACTGTTCACTTCCATTGTCTCTCTCTTGGCCAGAAATGTACTGGGAGTAGAAATAACTACTGAATATTTAAAAATGAAAAGGTTATCAGGGCTCGCACAGAATTTAAGCTCTAGAGCAAAGAGAAAAAGAATGATTCCCGGATCAGCTCCCAGCTGAAAAAAAAGGCCAAACAAACCCTAAGTGTATGTGAGATTGGGTTTGTCTGTTTCACTGAAGAACAGGCACTTCCTCATTGAAGTACAGGCTCTTTTTACAAAAAGACTCTTAATTCACTGACTAAGGGCAGCCCTCCAGTCTCACCTACCTAGGAGAATTAACCTTATAAGTATTACAGAGCAAGCAACAGTTCTAAGTTTTGCATGTGCACTGATTAGGGGAAAGGAAAATAGAGAAACTGAAAAATGACCTTTAGATCACACAACTAATATTCACTCTGTATGCATACAGGTATATATGTTCCTACACAAACAAAACCAACTGAAAACTGAAATAGGTAAACTAGATGGAGAAATATACATTATTTAAACCTAAAATGATACTACAAACTATTAAATGTAGAAACTGAATTTCAAAAGGAAGCAAAAAAATCATCCTGAACCAAGACTATCTTCTGCTTGTTTCCAAATGAAATTTGTTACCTGGATCAAAACATACAGTGTATATTGACAAAATATATGTAAAATCAGTATTCCAGTGAAAAATCATGTGGTACCTGATGGGGCGATTTTCTTTACTATCAAAGAGTGAGAAGATTACTTCCAGTTCCTCTCCCAGATTGGAGCACATAAGACTCTTCATCTGAACAAAAAGATGGTGGCTGCTAGCTGGTACTGGTGTGTCTTTTTTTCGATGGCGGTGCTCCATCTAAAAATATCACAAACAGAGCAGCCAGTTTGAATTAATCATAAAAATCTCAAAACAAAAAGAGGTAAAAAAAGTAATACTGAACTACTTTCCTTAATCCCAGTTTTTAAATTTTTAATTCAGTATTAACTTGTAATATGTGGGGTGTTTTTAATCTGAGAAGGAGAACACAAGGAAGTGACTTTCCCAGTATTGCACAGTAACCTCTAGGAGTTTATCTTTTTTCTACTCCTAAAATTCTAAGCCACTTTAAAGCTTTGTGCTGTAACAATATAGTATTTCATAGCTGGTTTAAACAGTTAATGACCTGATATTCAAGTACCCAAACACACAAAAAATGCTTTTGCAGAAGACTAAATACCAGTATTTTAAAATGGGGGGGAAAAAAAAAAAAAAATCACACCCATATTTTATAATCTTTGGCAGACTGCTATATAGAAGCTACTAAATTCTCTTGATTTGACTTCACAGCTTGTACCTTCACCATTTTAATCACCCATTAAGGGTAGGACAATATTAAGTTTTACTATTTCTCTCTTACATTGTACCAAAAATAATTTTAAACAGCAATATTTCTAAGTTACTTAGCCTTCAAACTAAGGTTATCTTGGACTTTTTTTTTTCCCCCCTCTTTATTTTTGAAAGTGCACTCCGTGAGTTCCATCATTAGTTTTCTGGGTTATTTTTCCATTGGATGTTTCTTCTTACAATTAATGGCTCTTCACTGTATTTCATCTAGTGCTTCAACAGGATTCCACAAAATTACATATGACTTTGAAACTACCCAAAAGTATATTGATTCTAGCATGAAGAAATTACTATTAGGCTTGACATTATAAGTTATCAACATAAGCAGTTAAAAATTATCAAAAATATGTTATAATTTCAGCTCTACAGCAAATTGTTGCAATTACATTTCTGCTTTATTCTATATTTAAATACGAAAGTTAACATTAATAAAATTTAGTTTAAATAAAGGCGTAGTCTTAAGCAAGTAAGGCTCAGAAATGTGTAACTGTAACAGCTGCAGTACTTATACATGAGCCAAAGCCCAGATAAATGAAATGACAAGTTTTCTTAGACCTTACTGGAGATTAAATCAGAAGCATCAGTGCTAGTTTTAGTAAACCAAGATGGGCTTGCATACCCCAAAGGAGAGCTTTTCTATGCAGTTTAACTGCTATTTACATTAATGTATTAGAAAAGACCAGTAGTCCAGTATGATTAATTGTGACAATACTTGTAACGTGAGTATATTATTATATTTCCTCAAATCTTATCTAACAGGACTCATAAGGCCAGTTAAAGCTGTAATGAAAAAAGTCTCATAGCTTTTATTGATTAAATTCATGTTAGCCGTCACAATTTTAATGATATATCAGAAAACGAAACTTTTCACAAATAACATGTAAAATGAGTATGTGTGCATGAGCATGTGTGCACACACAAATTTGATATCAAATCAAAGCATCTCATACACATGTAGAGACGACATAACTCTCCAAAAGAAAACTTCTTTCCTCATAGTAAAACTCATTACATTATGAAATGCCAGTTTATTTGATCAAAAAAAGTACTTTTGGTTAAGTAGAAGAAAGCTGCCATCAAAACATCAGTATGTAATTTGATAGCAAAAGTACTGATTATTATATTCACATACCAGCCTGTAGAGCTCCGTAATGCTGATGTCTTCAGGATCCACCATAGCATATTCTTTTCTCGGAACTAAGTCAAGTCCCAGTTGTCTGTATGAGAAATGGAGTAACAGTAAGTAGTTTCTACATACAAAGGAGATAAATTAACTCATTGCTTCTATTTACATTTAGCAGAAACATTCCAACAAACAATGTACATGTTAATTTGTACTCTACAGTTGGTTTTGTTTTAATGTATTTTGGCTGTATTCACCGTTCACAGATGATTCCTCCCCTTTCTTCACTTTGTAACATTGATAGAATATGTTTTTCCACAATTTTTAAATCTGTTTCACATTGTGGACAATGTACAAGGGATATTGTCCTTCGTACTATTGTGGACGTTGCACAAAGTGAATCGCACTAGTATTGTCAATTTGAATGACAACCGTGGGAAGGAAGATAAAAAGAAAATCCATCAAATGTCAAAACATCAGCTTATTTTTAATTTGGACTGGATGGCATCAAAAGCTGCTTGGCTGTATGCCCTGAACAAAATAATAAAATGAACTTGAATCAACAGGAATAAAACTTATTTTCAGCACAGCAGCAAGCAATAAAGATTAAGAACACATATGGGGCAGTCATGCTGAATTTAGAAAAACTTGAAAGATTAGAAAGTTTTTTTAAAACGTTTTTAAAAAGTAGGAACTGATCACTTCAAAAACCATCACAATTCCATCCAGTTAGCACAAAATTCTAAGCAGTTAATCATAAACAGTTAATCACAATTCTTCCAGTATGTTAGGTATTTAGGCTTTCAGATAGCAGTAGTTCTAGAAAGCCCTGAAATTCAGTTAATTCTACTATTGAACATTGCTGCATTTAGTCAGAGTTTAACTGAATAAATATAGGCTAAGAAAAAGACTCTGGAAACAGCACCCAAATGCCAAAAGATATTTTAACCTTTTACTCGCTTTTTAAAAAAAAAACAGTAAGATAATACAATTTGTGTTAGCTCTTATTAGTTATTCAGATAAAAGAAAGATGCAGAGCATAATAGCAAGACGTATATTAGAAATGCCCAAGTAGGAACTGAATTGTGCGACACAAGTCAAAAAGGAAGCAATGTCAGCCAATATCAGCTAAGAAAATAGAGCTATGCGTCACATAGGAATCTGGTCAGGTGTGTTTTAAAAAGACGTAAAAGGATGCTGCAGCTATCCCAATGCAATTCCTTGTAGGCTGTACCACTGCTATGTACAATAAACTGAGAGAAAAAAGCAAAATAAAATAACAAGTCATTTTTCACTGTTAAAACATAGCGGACAGAAAAACAATGAAGGAGAAAGTCCATTTAAAAAAAAAGGTAACACACATCAGAAATTTGTTCCTTATTTCAACATTCTACAATGAGCCTAAAGCTGTGGCGTTATAATTAGATCACACTACTTTCATTTATATATTTACTCACTCATTGCCCCAATCCAGACGAGCAGTAATGTGTCGCTTGACATCCTTCATTCGATCATGGGTGAGATGGCCGACAAGGACCTGCCTTCGCAGGTCTAGGATTTCATTCATTATGTGCCACAGTCGGTGAAAGAGATCCCCCTCATTCCTCTGTGAGATAAAAATATAATTGCCTCTACATCACCTGTATATGCTGGCAATCCTAATAAATACAGCTATGGTGGGGAAATCAGGAAAACGCCTTCCTTATTCCCCTACTCAGTAATGATCTTTTTTCTCCCTATCATACCATAACTATTTTACCTGCATGCATAAGTGTGTGTGTGTGCATATAAAATAATTTAAGAGCTTACCACAGACCCTGTCCTTGCACCACACTGACTGAAAAATTTCACTCCAACTCCTTATGCCTCATGTTAACACAGTCTTATGCGATAGGTATGGCAAAAATTCAACAAAAAAATTGTTTCATGCCCTAGCACTGTTTTAGTCCAAAAGCATGTTCATTTGTGTTGCTGTCTCATCAAAACTGAATATGTGATCATGTAATTCAAGACTATTTGAACTCATACACATAAGGGGATCAAAAGGTAATAGCTCCTAGCATTCAAACTCTGAACCACAGAGTGTTATGTTCTTTTAACTTTTTCTTGCATGGATGTAACTGTACATACTGTCTAACCGTAAATAAATAGTATCACCTAGACAGAATCTTGTCCAGACAGTTGTTCTTAATCTAACTGTGAAGTAGGAGAAATTATGTGAAAATGATTGCATTTTAAATCACATCCTCCTACTCTAATTATATATCAGTTAAGAACTTCTGTTTGGGAGGAAACTGTTATGGGAAATTGTTTATGTCCTTTTAACTCTTCCTTCACCAATTCTAAGTGGTTTTACTTGATATAGTTTTTTCTGAGAAACTTCAGTTTGAGGAAATTATTGCAACCTCCATTTAAGTGATGCATCATACAAAATTGAAAACACATTCCTATTCAGATTTGTTTTGCTAATTCTTGCCAAAAAACCTTAAGCCCATTTCCCTTTTCCTTCTTCCTATGAACAAATGGCATGAAAACAAAGTTCTGCTGCATAATTGCTATGAAAAGCTAAAAATCACTTAGAAGCACCATTACTCTCCATCAATAACTTTAATATTCCAAAGGCTCTGACAAACTGCCATTTGATAAATCCACTCTTTTCATTTCACATTCATTCACTTCATAAGCTCACTAAAATGGGCATTAATTTATTGTTTGTCTTGACTTTCTGTCTGGAAAAAAGAAAGCCAATATATTTTGAACACTAATAAAAACAGCCATGAAGAAAAAAGTTGCCATAAAAGAAACAACTTCAGTAAGAACAGCAGGAATATATGAACTTTATAAGTAAAAGAAAACAAAAAAGGTCATACCAATAGCCCTTGAATTAGGAGCAAGAGACAAAAAAGACTTTATAGGAATTTTATAGAGAACTAGGCTGACAGTATGTTTTCACAGTTTTCCATCAGACACTAGTGTATAAAGATCTAATTTCTACAGTTAAAAAACCAAATCCAATAAACACTAATTCAAGTGCCATCTTTGTTTTCGGTATCCGATGATAAGTTCTACGGAAAAACATTCATGTGAATACAAGAGGCATGCTAATGTTTAACAATACCATGAAGCTCAAAATAACATTTTCAGGTATCCTTTCTTTTCCAAAGCTTTAGAATTTGTCTATGAGTTGCTTGTATCTCAAAGTACTGAGCGGATCTGCAAGCAACTGTGCTTGCTTTGTAGATTTAGGTCTCTACACCAAGGGATCATATTTTTGCTCCTTTTGTTGCAGGAAAAGCCAATGTAGTAATATACTTGCTAACATGGAAGCACACAAAGCAATCATACTTAGAAATGCTTCAGACATTCGAGAAAACTGCTTCCCATTATAATCTAGAGAAATTTCTAACAAGCATTGAAGAAACAGTTTCTTGTTTCTCAAGAAACAGTTCATACTGCTTAATTAGAATTTCACTGTCAAGTTTAAAGTGATACTGTATTTCCAACGGAAAGGAATACTTGATTTTGTAGGTTCCTGTATAAAAGCTTTCACTAAGCAAATTAGCAACTGCCCCAATTGCAGGTTTCAGAAAGGTCACCTGGTCACAGGCTCTCTGAACACAATCCATACAATCATCTCAAGAAGGTAGCAGACTGGCTACTTCTGTACCATCCTGACTTGTTGGAGGTCTATTGGCAACACTCATTGCTGTTCTTTATGTAGCAGAAGCAGCCCCTGTATCAGCAGAAGGTAGCTAATTTTCTCACAATTCAAGTCATAATTATCAACTCAGCAATGAGTTAAGATGAGGGATTGGAGAGTATGCAGGTGCAAGTGAACAGGTTTTGATTACATTTGACATGTGCACATGCTGTCACGTCTAAACCATGGTTTGGTTTTAATGTAGTAGATTAGAAGGTCAGATGTTAAAAATGGAAGACATTCATGATACAAATCACAGTTTAAAACTAAAATACTTTAGTTTAAAGACACAACTCTACAGACAAGAGAAAGTACAAAAAGTTCAGTTAACAGAGGAAATAGAAGTAGGCATGGAAAAAGGAAATTATAGCAATTGTTATGGCTTAGATTATGATGTGCAAAAAAATATGTAAAAAAGATGCAGAATGGTCAGCAAAGGCTAAATTTCAGTCAGAAAAGAGAGATATTGAACAGGTTTCTTTCTGTGCGTTGTAAGTACACTAAAACAAAAAAATTTCTACCTATGGTGGTAGCCAATTAAAAGAAGGAAATAGTAGGATTTCTTACAGTGGAAAAATAAGTCACTGGTCTGAAACCTCTCAAAAGAATGGGAGATTGCAGCGGTTTCATACGATATGTTGGAGTGAAAAACAGTCTAGGGAGCTTGTATCCAAGATCCTATTGATAGTGCACAATATTTAAAGTAGAATAATCCCACATCTGTATGATATATATAATGGAGTAAGAGCTGCTTAAATGACTGGTGACTCAACACAAGACTATGAATAGGAAATCATCAGGTGGCTGAGTTTGGAAGTTTTCTCTATGCAAACATAAGTTTGCCTACTCTAATTAAAAAAAACTCACAAACATTTTTATTGATATAACCTTTGTTTCAGTTGAATTTTAAGGGAGGTAATTACAGATTTGGAGAGGCCACATTTACAGGGTGAGCACAATAGAGTGATGGAATGATAAATGGAAATTCTAGAAATAGCACACATCACAGGTGTTCTTTGAGAAAGAAAAAATAGTTGCTTATTGCTACTTCGTGTTTGGTGCTCACACAACTGCTACTGGAATACTATGTCCAGTTCTTAGTCCAGAAATGCAACAGAAAATACAACATGGGTTCACAGAAAAGAAATGGTTAAGGCTAAAAAACATGATTTAAAGTGCAATTTGAGAAGATTAATCTGCTAAGATAGTTAAACAGAAAGCTAAGGCTGTAAGTATCAAAGTGGAAAAATTTCATAGAGGGGCATTCTGTAGGAAGTTGTAATAGAATTACTAAGTTTGGTATGAATGAAAAATGAAAATGTATACATAAGTACAAGAAGAAATGACAGAACAAGGAAAGGTAGACACCAATAGCCATAGAACACCATAAATGCGATTTCGTTCAAACAAGGAGAGAAACAAACTGACCTGAAGATGTCAGGGAGAGGGAGAAAAAGACCAGAGCCACAAAATATCCAGTTAAGGAAAACAAGAGAACTGTGAAACATGGGGCTTTTACTTAAGACTTATGAAGTGTGAGATAAGCAAGAAGTTCAAAACCAGAATCCACTTCTGTAATGTGCAGTAGGTAAATCCAAAATCAGTTCACTATTGCTAATCAAGAACCACCTCCAGCCTCCCTCAGCAATGAGGACTCAACAGCTGGCACCCCTTGATTTCTGTGTCATATACAAGAGATCCTGGTCAAATAACATGGACACATCTCAGCGCTTGTGAGTGTGTGGATATGATAGGAAATAAAAATCTATGAGAAAATGAGTATAAATCAAACCAACTGGCTGAGAGATTTTCAATAATATATTAGATTTCTATACTTCAATAAAATAACAATATTGTTTGTTACACTTATTTCCAACACTTAATTTTGCAGACAAAGGAATCCTTAGATGCAATGGCTACACAAAGCTGGACAAGACTCAATCAAGAAGTTGCTAAATTTTAGGACCAGTAGTAGTCAATGATTGGAACAAATTAAGAGATATATTTAGTCCACAATTGGAACAATTAAAACCAAAACAGAATGGGTTTTTTCTTAAACATATACTTAAACTAAACTAGAGCATCTAAACAACAATGTGTCTTTTGAATTGGCATTACATCAAAACAACATTATTCAGGGTACTTGCCACATAGAGTTGTTTCCACATTGTTCCCCAGTCTCTTAAAGTTGATGTCATTTCTGTAATAACAGAATCTTCCGTTGGAATAACCATTTCAAATTGTCTGTAACATGCAGAAGAACACATGATATTACACAAGCATCGCAAATCCCATTAGAGTTACCAATATAAAGACCTACTCCTGCCAACAGCGATGTCTATCAACTTACAAGGGAGCTCCTTCAGCCCATGACACTTATTTGTACATTTCATTTAATCCCCATGGAAAGTCTTGCTCCTAGAGAAGTCAATGCAGGGTTTTTTTACTATGAGATAAGCATGTCAAAAACTACTTTCACAGCAGAGTGATTCTCACAGTTTCCAAGGCCATCTTGCTGCTTTAGCTTAGACTCCAAACCAGTGATTGTTGCCACTCTTTTTTACATCTCTTTTTATAGGAATAAAACAGAAAATGCCATTCCTTCAACTGAAAGAGGATATAAAAACTCAAAAGAAAACTATTACAGTGTGAGCGAGTTCTTGCCTATTTGATGCTGGCCAAGAAAAAGCTGGGTTGGCTTGGGCAAGACCAAACTCTCCACCACACCATCAAACTACCACTTCGTTCTCACACACAGTACGTTTCAAAAGTTTGCATTCATGCCTGGATTACTTTTCTCATGATATCATTTCTCTCTTATCAAGTTAACAGAATAATGTAAGAGTCCCCAGCCGTGATCCGTTGTAGGGCCCATGGCCTGAATGGGAAACACAGACTAACGAAGAAAATAGAGGCAACAAAGATTGTACTCCCTGCAAGTACTGTCATGGTGTCTGCTAACAAGAATTATTCCATCTTTAAGCTTTCTTTTATCGTGATGGTTTACAACAATTTTATTTCACTCAACCTTCAGTTTTATCTACAACCCCTTTTAAAGGAGAAAAGATCCTAGGGCATGACGAAGCACATGTGGCTTGAACTCCATAGCAAACAGACTGTTTAACGGTAATATGAAGCCATTTTCACCTGTGGGAATGAGACTTTTTTTAATATGATTACAGTTTTCATGATTATTTTTGCCCATCATGAATCACAGACCTTCTACTCACTCATTCATGCTCCCAAAATAAAGGTCACCTACACCTGATGTTTAGGCATCCATCTATTATGATGAGAAATCTCTCTGCTTGAATATGTTTCAAACTGTTATGTATCAGTTCTCTATTAATAAATCTAAATAAATGATACAATGTGAATGCTCTCAAATTAAGTAAAACTTTGGAAAAAACTGTGTTGAACTAAGATCACTGACAAATAAAAAATTTTTAGAAGTGATACTGTCCAGGTAATATTACATCTAGAAAAAATAAAAATAAGTGTTTCTTTCAGTCAGAAGATTTGAGGTCCAAAACAAAATTTTTAAACTCATTTTAACCAATTGTTCCGGTTTTTATTAGCTCTTCTAAAAATGAAAAGAGATCAGTTGCTGTCAAGAATAAATCTTGGCTCTTCATCACCTGAAGACAAGATGTAAAGGAAAACACACCTCTATTCATTTACAGTTTTAGTGAAATCTTTTGCCATTGAACTGATACATTATTTTACTTTTTTCTGCAAAATGCCAGCTGTCTGCCATGGTACAGCTGCTGTCCTCAAAGAAAACAACTAATCTTAAACAGCAGGTTAATAGCCAGCTTCTGTACAGAATAACTTATCCTAATTAAGGCAATACCTTTTTCAAGCCAAACCTAACAACAGAAAGTGAAAGCACTTTTTGTCTTTTCTCTAGACAATACAGACTGATATTCCCAGTTGTGCTCCATGTCTTTTCAGAATACGTCACTCCAATTTTATGACCATGCAGGAGTATCAGGTTAGCTAAGGACAATTATTTCAAGTCCTGTGGCAGCAAGCTGAAGTTAAGATTCTATAACAACAAAATCACCACTTGAGCTTATAAGCAAGAGATCTTTGATACAAGGAACTGACCATGTTTAAATATTTGAATCTAGAACATTTCACCTACCCTTTGTTCTTAACACATGCATTTTTCAAGTGAATGTAGTTGGATGGAAATATGCCCTGAAAAATAAAATAGTTTAGGTAAAACCAAAAAAATCTCCCCTTATGTGAGTTTGGAGTACCACTTAGTACCATTTAATATGCAAATACATGCTGAATTAAAAGTCCTCCAAATAATTACCAAACATGCACAGAAAAAGAATGCAACATACACTCAATATAGATCTAAAGGAAACTAAAATGCCATATTCAGAGTTTTAATCCTTCAATACTTCAGAAAATTAGAAGATAAACACGTGTAGAACATGTAGAAGATCGCTTGAGAGCTCACTTATCCTAGATCCTTTTATTAATTATTCCCACCTTGACAAGAAACAGACCAATGGAGGGGTAACGTCTTATCAACGGTGTCTTAAAAATAGTACCTTCAGATAGGGATTTCCAAAATAAAGCAAAATAAAGTTAACAAAGTTCAATAAAAATAAAGTTATGTTAATAAAGAAAGTCAAAGTTTTAGTTGGTGGCTACTATGCCCTGCAGTGCACAGGGAAGTTGTGGTAGATGCCTACCAAAAAGCCTCAGTGTCCTGACAGGAGTGGTCCTTTTCCAGTTCTTTAGGGGCTCTCCACTGTTCTTTTGAATGGACAGCATTGCTGCAACAGTCAAACTGCTCTTACAGCACACTAACCTTCATAAATCAGAACAATAAGCGAAACGAAGCAACTCAGCTTCAAGCTTCTGGCTGGGAATGTAATACACTACAGCTCATTACATAATGCAGTGAGGCAAAACACATACATGTTCTCTTTATAATAAGCACTGCTGCATACAGCTTTCCTTTGTGATGATGGTGCCCCATTTTCTTTTAAAACAGACGTTAGACCTTCAACAAAAATGCATCTACTATGTAAAGGCAACTGCCCTTGTGAATGCTCCGACTCCTCAGTAATGTGAAGTAGTTCAGGAGAGCACCTCCCAAGGATAGTAAGATGTACAGCCTTGCACTTCTAACAACGTGCCAGAAAACAGGATGGCTGCATATGCACGCTTACTGCAGACCAGCTGCCACAGATAATTTCTGAGTGTCAAAGCTGACAGAATAACAAGGGAAGAATCTTGACAGAGCAATACCAATAACAAGTGGAGTTACAAGGTGCTCTTATTATTTTACTTTTGGAAATACTCCCTTCAAAAATCCAATTCAGAAAATTATTTGCATTCACACTAGGAAAGCAGAAAATATATATCTCTTTTCTTCACACATCAAGTCATGTTTAGAAAACCTATTCATAACTTCTATCAACACATTTGACAGACCACAAAGCAAGACTGACAGCAAGCATGTGGTGAGAACTGTAATAAAAGACACAGAAGATGCAACAACAAATCCTGACTGCTCATGTCTTATAAATCAAATTGCAATATATAAATGAGGTCAAAGTAGTAAACATCAGATTAGACTCTGTGGCTAAATTTATTGTTCACATTGACCTTCCATATAAAGCAAAGGAAATTTATGTGAGCAGAGACTGCAGGCCTAGGCACAACAGGCCAATGACTTATGATATGAGCGCCTAGAAACTTTTGAAATTAATGTATATGTGTCCTATTTCACAGCTGAAGTGGGTTGGAAATGAAGAGAGAAAAAAGAGCAAAGCTTACAATGTGGGTTAAAAGAGCTGATTTAAGATCTTTCTTCAATGGCTTTAATAAGACTAAAAAGTCTAGTACTGTGTTGAGAAAAAAAAAATCTTGAAATGGTTTCCCATATGAAAAAAAATCTTTATGGTCAGAGGCAAGTCAACCGGAGAGATTAAGAAAACAGACAAATAAGATAGGTAAAACTTAAACATACTCAACATGAACAAACACTGAAATATGAATTTCATAATATTTCATGTCTGAATGCAGAAAAAAATTAAATCAGTGAAGTCTGGTTTAGAGCACTATCAGCTATATTACTATGGAAATCAAAGACTACACACCAAAGAAAAATAAAATGAACCATATATTTTACATGACTACATATCTTTTATTCAGTTGATACTCTGCATGTGGCTCCTATAAACTAGCTGTCTCCACTGGCTGCTCTAAATTAATTCCTAACATCAAGAAAAATAGGCACATTGTAAACGACTTTTCCAACAGTATTTACAATTTGTATTCTCAGTAGTCTTTTCCCTTCAACTTAGCTTCCTTTGAGTTCACAACCTAAAAATCAGAAACATGAGAAAATTCACCAGAGCCTCGGATTTGTAAAGTATATCATCCTAATACGCAGAAGCATTTCAGAAGTGTAATCCGTGTCCAAATCTAATTAAAGCAATATCAATAATAAAACTAGAGCTTAGTGTTAAGTATAAGAGTAATATCATATACTTATGTGGAGAATATAAACTTTAAAAAGCAAATACACATTTTTGCCAAAGAATGCAAAACTGTAATTGACCTTTACCTTAACATTGGGGTTTTTTAAGGCAAATCCTCTGTACCATCCTGTGAAGAAAGAACATTTTGCTGTTTAAAGTATGCAAATCATTTCCATATATAAAACAGATTTCATCTTTCCCTTTGGACAGATATGACTACATTCATTAAAAGGACTTTCCATACAATGAAAGGTATTTTGTTTAAACCAACTCATATTCAGATTACTTAATTCACACAATTTTAGGAATTACTCTGTAACCCTGTATCCCCAAAAGTTTTCTAAAAATGTAACCCAGGTATACTTTGCACTAGGCACTACACCAGGCAAAAGGGAAATGGTTTCATATTCACTGTAAACACTTATAAATAATTTTTTACTTCATGTTCTAAAGCTATCAACCATATAACTATACAAAATTCATAATAATCTGATTCAAAAGAACAGATTCTACACCTTCTGTAAGAAAATTTCTTACAAGATTAACAGTATATAAACCTGATATGAAACAAAAAAATACCTATATAATCCTAAATGATCAAAAAATCATATTGACAAACAAGCCTTAGGCAACATATTAAGGAGGCAGATTATAAAAAAAAGCAACTTTCTTTCTCTTACACTAGTAATGGACATTTCCTAAAATCATATTAGTATTCTCCACCTCAGAACAGAGGCAGAAGAGAATGTTTACACTGCTTTAAGATTTAAACTTATGACTTTGAATTAATTTGAAAGGGTCTTGATGGCAGCCAGACTTTCCTTGGAAATTCTAAGAAAGCAGAAGAATCACAACGAGAACTCCTTGCTGTTTTAACTGTTATCCTCTATGAATGTTTATTAAATAGACAGATTAAATAAAAAGAAAGAACTGCAAATTAATTATTATAGGGATTAGAGCTCATTGGAATTGTGAAAAAAATTAAGAGACCAGAATGTGTTATATTACTGACTTCAAAAATGTGTTAAATTAAGAAAATAAATGAATAGTAATGGGGTTCAAATCAACAGTATAAAAAACTTATCACTGGAATTCCAAACTGTGAACTCACCGTCACATTTCTCTAATATTTGAACAGTGTCTCCAATCTCCAGTGATAGGCCATGTGGGACTGTCCCTCGAAAACCAGCTATTACTGAAAAAGATAATAAGTTTCATTTATTTACAACATTAAAATATAAATTATTATTCCTCTTGTTAACAAAAATAGTATATTAACAGGAGAAGTTAAATATTAAAACAAACAGGCTTACTGAAATTTAACAAGCTGTAGAAAGAACCAGAGGTTAAGCCACTTTTATAAGCAGAAAATTTAAAACGCAGGACTTGGAAAAAACCCGAAACATACACAGACCTACTATACATGAATGGAAAGCTTGTACTGGAGAACATTGTTAGCTAGGCCATAACTACCCTGGAGGACAGAAACTGTTTTATTCCAAATGCTCACACTAACACATATCAGACCTCAGAAGTTTGCAAGCTGAAAGTGCCAACATTTTTGTTGCCATCTATACAACCCACATGCCACAAAAGGAAAACCTTATTTCACATTCGCTTAACGGATGCTATAGACCCAACGCTCCATATAATCCCAAACTGTGAGGAAATAGTTAGCGGGGGGAGACTAGCAAAGCCTGCTGTTCACCAAAATACATTAAGCGCACAGTCTCCTCTGCAGCTTCCCCAAAGCCAGTGAAGCCCAGGTCAAGAGCTACAGAAATGGGCTTCCCTTGCTCAGAAACAAACGCCTCAGAAACAAAACATCCACCAGAGCAATGATGTTCCCAAACACTCACAATGGTCAAATTTTAAGTCTTATCTTGTTAGTGCTAAAAAATAGCCAGCTTTTTTTTTTCCTCTCAGAACCAAAATATAATACTCAAAAGCCACTCAAAATGCTCATACCTACAAATGTTAAAAATCCATTCACATGCTAGATAGCAATTCAGCTATTCAACCCTATGCTTACTGTATTTGAAAACCTGAATTAAAATATTGCCTAACTGAGGCCATGGGACCAAGCAAAACTGATTTTGAGTCTCTGTATTGTAATATTCTTTCAGAGTTAATTTTGAAGTTGAAGAGGAAAACAGCCTTCTACCAATATCAGCAGGGCACGATGCACAAAATTACTTAATGGCCTAGATGCAGCCTTGCTGCTATCAAATATCTCTCCATCTAGACAGGAAAACCCAGATCTCACAGCAAAATAAAAAAAACGACCAACTTAGAGGCTTAGGAACAAATCTTCACATGTAAAAGCCAAAAGGAAACCCCCATGGGTGCAGATATGCATATAAAGTAGCTACTCTTCCACCGAAGAACCTGCGAGATTTTGAGTCACAAAAATCCGTTTTAGTGGCTCTTGCCTGCTGTCGGAGGTCTCCCCCGCCACAGCCAGAGCCTACGCTCAAACACAGTATAACCTGTCATCCACTGCCTGTGCTTGTCACATTGTTCAAAGGCAGCAGGAGAGATTAGCTGTCAGCAGCCACGAAAACTGAAAATTCATTTGTGAGTCTTTGCCAGAAAGTTCCAGATTTTAAGAGTGAACCAACAGGATATGGTTTATACTATGGTATCTTTCTTCAGAATCCAAAGGCTTCAAAGCTCACTGAATTCAATCATCACTTCGATCATCTCTAAATCATCACTGGGCGTGACCCATGGTCTTTATTTATCCCTTTGAAAAAAGCCTGTGGGATTATGTGCCTGGTCGGTCCCTAAGAGTTTGATATAAAATGGGACCTGTATTTGTAGAATTGAGCCTCTTTTTTTTCCCCAAGGCATGCATATTGAATCAATATCTATTCAGTTTGGTGCTCTTCCTACTCTCCAAGGTATTTATGTAGAAATAAAATACCCTGAGATAAGCACACTGAAATAAAGAGGGCTACTCTGGTTCCTCCACCATGATCAAGCACACCATTTATAAAGAGGGTTAGTTGCAAGATAGCATTTTTACATTGAAAAAGTTTGTCCAAGAGTTGAAAAATGGTATTTTTTTCAATTAAGTCTTATACAAAGGTCTAAAAATGAAAACAGTTTGTTAGCTATGAGGAGATTAAAATAAAAACAAACCTTCCCCCCAAATATCAATACAAGGTTTATCTAAATTCCTTTGTAGCACTGGAATGACAGATGTCATTCTGGTCACCTTTCTGCCTTGCAAGAAATGAAAGTGTATTTTGAAGCCTTCCAAAATAGCACACACATACAGACACAAAAAAAATAATCAAAGAATTAATAGAACTAGCATGCAAAACCGAATCAAACCCTTGTGTGTTATTACACTTGTGAGATGTCTTACTTTTAAACTCCATGTGATAAAGAGAACAACAGTAATTTTCTCCTTAAGAGCCGATATATCCTGTCACATTGTTATGATCCGACTTTGCTGTGACATTCAGATTTTATTATTTAGTTACTAGATCTGTTAAAGAAGTTTTTTTTTTTCCCAGAGAAGTTTTTAAAAAAAACTTTTAGGATAAAAAAAGATTGAAATCTGGCACAGTGTAGAAAATAACCAGAATTCATTTTAGAACACGTATAGAAGAAAAAAAAATATATATACCTTGAAATATCTTCTAGAAGGATGGCCTGCAGAGTACAGGAAAAAAAGAATGAAACGAGGGCATCACCTGTACCAGTGAGCCAGCACATTCACCCGATTAACTTGCAGAACTCTGGCTAGATTCTTGCAGAGGTCTTGCATTGAGGTCAAGCTCAAAAGAGGCAGCCCGTGGTCTTTAGCAATGCCACTCAAAACAAAAGGAAGTGCACTGCAAAGCAGCAGAGAATTTAATGCAAAGCACAGGAATCCACAGATTAATTTATCACACAAATGTTTACTCAGCTAATTTTCTACTAATCAAGTCATGTTACAGAACTGGAACTGAGACAGAGGGTGGCTATTCATGTCTTTTTAGTTTACCTGTGGGCTATATACATAAGACGACTACAGGGAGGATAATGATGAAGTTGTGGAAGGAGGTAGTTACAGCTCCACCAGAGAAGATCCCAGGGTTCAGCGAGCTAGGACACAGGGTTTTTAACCAAGCGATGATAGAAATTTGATGTACTGAACCTCTTGCCCTTTCCTCCAATGACCACAATATTCTGCAACACTTTGCAGCTGTTCCTTAATTCTTTCTCCTAGTAGTAGTAAATATATAATTAATCACTCTGCAGTGACTGTGGCTTAAGGTATTCTCAACCTAACTTGAGAGCAGTATACATTTATCATACTCACAGAACTGGACTTTTTATATATACAGCATTCAGCTAGCCCTGTGCATCAAATATGCACTATTTTCATCCTTATAACAACAGTAGCTGGTGTGGTTATCACCTTCTCTCACTTCCATTAGAACTGGGTAGCATAGACCTTAGAAAAGGAGGACAGACAGGAGAAGAGAAATCCACTCTGAATATAGCTCACCTACCAACATCTGCAGTCTTTGCAGATGTGCTGTCCACATGGACATCCCCAGGAAGCTAAGTATCAAAAGCACTTACATCTAGATACATTTTTTCATCATTGCAACACCTGAAGGTCATATAAATGTCTTGTTTGTGTTTCAAGCACAGGTATAAGTGATTGATGCCCTCCCCAGTCACCTCTGAGCCACAGGAGAAATGTGAAACTCCACAATAAAAGTTTGTAGGAGGATATATTCTCAAAAGTGGTTTAAAAACTGAGTTCAAATACAGCAGCTGTCTGGCTTTATTAAATATTTTCTTGCTGCCAAAGGGTACTCAGAGGATAAGAGCAACACAGGACACAAAAAACTAATCCATACAGAAGGTGAAATCATATGGTGAGAACTACAGTGACATGCAATATTAAAGCAGCTTTGGGTTTAATGCCAAGCTTAAAATTTCTAGGGTATTACAGGTGCAGTGAATCCCAAGCTATGAAACAACCCATTTCCATGAGAACTATGGAGAGGTAACCAGAAAGAGAAGAACCTGTATGAGATAACCAGTTAAGTTACCTGACTGTGATTAACTGCTAAAACTAATCAAAAGTGCTAATATTTTCTTAATATCCTTCTTCTATATTTCAACAGAACAGAGTCAGTTCAATCAAGAATATGACAGAAGACCTTACAAGACAGCCTTTCTATGTGTTCCACAGTTTTTCACTACAAGGACCTGTGTGAATAATTGGAAAGAGGCTTCCAATCCTTAACTTCATATCAGACCACCATTGCAATTAGGAAAAAGAGGAAAGAGAAGGAATAATCTGAAGGAGCTCTTATGTTCAGCTTCTCAAAAGAAACTTCATCTTTCTGTTCTCATCCAAATCACTGCCTGTCTGTGCTCACTGTTGGACAGTTTTACTTATGCAAGCGCCTGGCCTATAAAAAGATCATCCAAGAAAGAACAAGGTCTTAATTAAAGCCTAAACTAAGGTTTTTGGTGCAGGAACTCACCTTCTCCGCATCTACAGCACAGGTGGCATTGCTGTTCTAAAAAGTAAAACATGTGAGTTACCATTATAAAGATGCATTTGAGACTCACCAAGAGCATGCCTGGTTTCATGGCTGGCTTGACTTTTTGTTTGTAAGATGAAAATGTCTCCCCACAAAGGATGCAGTGTGACATGGCGCTCAAGATTAAAGTTAAAATTAAGCTCAACACTATGAAAGCAGACACACAGCGCACTGTAGTTCCTGAGTAGCAGGATGTACACCCCCATGTATAAAGGAATCAACAGCAGTAGAAGCAACATCTACAGCAACTACTAATACCTCAAAAATGAGCATTTGTACTACAATAGCAGAATCAGGTTTCACATAATAAAAAAGTCCTTCAACTGAAGAAAGGTGGGGGGAAGTATGCATGCTAAATGTTGGAGTAAAAAATAGACTCCAGTTCAACGCTCTAAGTCATGATGCCCCAACTATCAGAGACAGCATATGAAACATACAGAAATGTGGTAAAACCACACTGGAAAATAAGAGATTTGGAGAGTAGGAACCCTGTGTCAGAGGGGCTGGTTTTGGCAGGGAGCAAGATGCTCTAATAGAAAAGGAATTGCGTAGCTACTAAGAGGGGTGGGTGGCCCACTTCAAAGTTCTGCTCGGGATTACAGTCTTAAAATTTTTACGCCTGAAATAACTGGAGATCTGCACATATGAACTAATGAAGCAGATATTGTTGTTCCTTTCCCCCTAACAGATGGCCAGAAGCTATTATTGATTCCAGGTATTATGTGCTATAATTGAAATCAGATCCTCCTGGTGGCAAAAGTAATTTTTAAAGTTTTTATTCTGGACTTAAAGTGCCGTTCTTTCACCAGATTGAGAGTTTCAGTTACAACCATCTCAAGGGGTTTCTTTTCTATTCAACAGTTGGAAAAAAAGTATCAGAAAAGCTGTAATAAATGAAACTGGGGAGCTTCTAATGTTAAAAAGACAGCTTTGAGTTTAGTTACAATGATAATTTACTGTTGCATATTTTCTTTATGATGGAATTTGAGTTTGTTTATATGCAGTTTTTTAGCTGCTGAGTAATGATGTATATACATTACCTTTGAGGAAGGCTCTGATGCAGTGGTCTTTATTGCAGAAATGTAAAAAACTGTCCTTTGATATGTACTTATGGATAGTAAGTATAACCGATACCTAGCACTGTAAGCAGCTGCAGAAAATGCAACATTAGAGAGAGCACATCATCAGGACAGCCATTTAAAAAAAAAAAAAAAAAAAATCAGGCCAACGACTCTATCCAGGATACTGTTTGCAAACTCATTTCTGAAACCACTGACCACTGGCAAGCAATACAAGCATCCAGAGGTACAGGTCTCAGTATTTTGTGGCATAGGGATCTCCTGAACCAGACATGGTATTCCTGTGTTCAGCAACTATTAATGGATTTTTCTACTATGAATTTGCCTAACGAGGCTTTACATGCATCATAATGTCAGCATCCACAAACTCACAGTAAGTTTCCCAGTTTAAATACGCTTCATGGAAAAAAAGTCTTCATTTTATTTTACAGTGCCATTTAAAAATTTCGTTTCAGGTCCCCTTATTCTTGTGGGAAAGTTTGAATAAGCAATCTCTTGTCTTTCTCTCTGCACTTTAGCTGTACCTTTTCCAGGATGAAGCTTTTTCTCCTCAAAAGAAGCTGAAGAACCTTTTTAGATTTCTAAATAGGTAGAATTTTTACAAGCATAAACACACACAGGCATACAACTTTGCTAATGCAGAATGGCGAAAGCTTACTGTAAAAGGCCATCACGTGCACTGAGCTTTGTCTCCATATGAATTGATCTGGACAGAGTGGCATGATAGCATAGCTACACGCTCAAGCTTCTAATACACGAGTTAATTCGGGCATCTGTTCAGTAATGCATTGTGCTGCCTACAGATACCCTAGGAGGCTTGTTGCAAACCAAAAACAAACTAATGAAGACAGTGACAGAAAAGCGGGGTGGGGGGGAGACACGACGGGCATGGTGGGCATGGGGTGGGATCAATCTAATATCCTTTCAATAAACACAATATATATATGAATGTTAGTTTCAGTAACAGATGTAATCCTTAAGTCTCTTGAAGATTACTGAGGATAAACACTCTCAAATTTATATTGACATGAAAGAATGTGTGTGTATGTATCTGTACACCACCATTAAAAGGATCAAATGCATAGCTCAGATGATGCCAGTCCAGGACTCCTGAGCCACATGTGGCTTTTGAACATCTGAAGTGCTGCTCACGTGCAGCAGTCAATTGTTCTTAAGAGATGAGTGCTCGCATGGAATTTTCCTAATAAGAACATTTATTGAACAGCTATTCATGAAAATACCTCAAGGCACTTCAAAAATCAAAAAAGTTTGTATCAATGTTCAAGCTTTGAAAATACTATATAAAGTGGAATACTTACATACAACTGCTCTTCACTTCTCCGAAAAACAAAACACAACCATCTGGAATTCCTACTGCTAATAGCACCAGCTGACTATACAGATAAGGCAAATGCCAAGTCTGAAATACACAAAGGACACAGAGCTGCAGCAGAACGTATTCCCTCCTGTGCTGGTCTCAACATTTGAATTCAACAAGGTAATCACTTTCAAATCCCCGATTACAAAGCCGCCAAAAAGCATAGGACTATTCTGACATAGATAATCAGTTTAGTGTGACTGTCTGAACATTTGTCCAGCTCTCCTCATCCTGCATCTCAGCTACAGGCAGGAACCTTAGCATCTCTTTGATAATAGCTTGATCAAGTTCCCTGAACGCCTGCAAACATTTTTGTTAACTCCTTCCTTTAGGTACCCTAGCTATTAAGCACTATATCTTAGGAAAGAGCACTAAATTAACAAGTGATGACTTCCTAGAGCACCTACTTGCTGTTGAGAATGGCCACCAGCCTAGAACACCAAAACTGGAATAATTCAGCATGTACCACCAGGGTCTGTGTCCTAGCAGGTATGAGATTTCACTGATTGTTTTTCTTCTATCAAATAGCCAGTTAAGCCCTTCATATTTCTTGAACTCCTGTTGTACTCTTATTATGTCTACATCTGTCCCTGCTAAGAGCAATTTCTTGATTTGTGTCAGTTCTGGAACCAGGAATTTAAAAGTAAAAAGAAAATAAAACAAACAGGCCTTTATAAGTCTAGAAAACCTAGTACACCTTAGAGTCTATGAACAGATGATACAGCTCCTCCCTATGAATTTGCTCAGGAATCTCCTTCTCTACAGGCAAGAAATGTCAATGTAAAACCTGTCAAAGGCATCATGGTAGAAGGCAAGGTGGACTCAATACAACCAGGTATAGACTTCATGGATTCAAGCAGTTCAACCAGCTGGTCTCACTTACAATTCTCTAATGTAGAGCTACAGGTGCAGTATCAATACACTAAGACTGCCATCGTGAACAGGAAGTGTGGATTAAGTGTCATTTTCCTTCATTACTTGGAAACAGCAACAGCTTAAAAATCCAGCTAGTAGAAAGGAGTAAGTGGAAAAAAGTAGACTATGTTAAGATGAAATTACCTATGAAAACAACCCTCTTTAGTTGAAAATAACTATGTTATTCACTATGACTTTTATTAAGACTAAGTATTTCCAAAGTTCTAAGCATTTTCAAACTTTAAGTAATTGCCTTTATTTTTAATAGTATGATCGAGGAAAAGAGTTATTGTTATTTAACTTTAACTTGAAAAAAACCTTCATGTTTCATTCATAGCCTTTGGGGAATCAAAATTTCTGATTAAAATCAAATAAACCACCAGGGTTTTTTGTAACTTCCTCTAAATGTCAGGTATAGTAAAGAGGGAGGTTAACGTATTCACAGCAGAAGCTCATCATCTGAGGTCCGTCAAACAGTCTGAGCCAACTAGGGAAGGCGCCCCACTGAACCTGTTGTTTGTGAAGAGAGAAGGCCTTGTGGGGGATGCAATGGTGGGAGGCCGTCTTGGGCACAGTGATCATGAAATGATAGAGTTTTTGATTGTCAGAGGAGTAAGGAGGGGGGTCAGCAGAACTGCTACCTTGGACTTCTGGAGGGCTGACTTCGGTCTGTTTAGGACCAGGGTGCCAAAGTCCCTTGGGAGGCAGTCCTGAAGGGCAAAGGAGTCTAGGAAGGCTGGACACTCTTCAAGAAGGAAGTCTTAAAAGCACAGGAGGAGGCTGTCCCCATGTGCCAGAAGACGAGCCAGTGGGGAAGAAGACTGGCCTGGCTGTAGAGAAAGCTTTGGGTGGAACTCAGGAAAAAGAAGAGAGTTTATGACCTCTGGAAGAAGGGGCAGACAACTCAGGAGGACTACAAGGATGTCGTGAGGTTTTGCAGAAAGGAAATTAGAAGAGCCAAAGCCCAACTAGAACTTAACATGGCGACAGCCGTAAAAGACCCCAAAAAATGTTTCTATAAATACATCAGCAACAAAAAGAGGGCTAAGGAGAATCTTCATCCTTTACTGGACATGGGGAGGGGAAACATGCTGACAAAGAACAAGGAAAAGGCTGAGGTACTTAATGCCTTCTTTGCCTCAGTCTTTAATAGTAAGACCAGTTATCCTCCAGGCACCCAGCCACCTGAGCTGGAAGATAGGGATGGGGAGCAGAATGAAGCCCCCACAATCCAAGGGGAAATGGTTAGTGACCTCTACACCACTTAGACACCCACAAGTCTATGGGACCTGATGGGATCCACCCAAGGGTACTGAGGGAGCTGGCAGGAGCGCTCACCAAGCCACCTTCCATCATCTACCATCAGTCCCGGCTAACCGGGGAGGTCCCAGTGGACTGGAGGTTAGCAAATGTGACGCCCATCTACAAGAAGGGCCGGAAGGAGGATCTGGGGAACTACACGCCTGTCACCCCGACCTCAGTGCTGGGGAAGATTATGGAGCAGATCATGTTGGGTGCCATCACACAGCACATGCAGGACAAGCAGGCAATCAGGCCCAGTCAGCATGGGTTTATGAAAGGCAGTTCCTGCCTGACTAACCTGATCGCCTTCTATGACAAGGTGACCCGCTTAGTGGATGCGGGAAAGGCTGTGGATATAGTCTACCTAGACTTTAATAAAGCCTTTGACACCGTTTCCCACAGCATTCAGTCACAAGCAGTGTGACCCAGGGCTCGGTTTTGGGGCTGGTCTTGTTTAATATCTTTACCAGTTCTGGATGAGGGGATCAAGTGCACCCTCAGCAAGTCTGTACATGACACCAAGTTGGGTGGGAGTGTTGATCTGCTGGAGGGTAGGGAGGCTCTGCAGAGGGATCCAGACAGTCTGGATCAATGGGCCAAGGCCAATTGTATGAGGTTCAACAAGGCCAAGTCCCGAGTCCTGCACTTGGGTCACAACAACCCCATGCAACGCTACAGGCTTGGGGATGAGTGGCTGGAAAGCTGCCCAGTGGAAAAGGACCTGGGGGTGTTGATTGACAGCCGGCTGAAGATGAGCCAGCAGTGTGCCCAGGTGGCCAAGAAGGCCAACGGCATCCTGGCCTGTATCAGAAATAGTGTGGCCAGCAGGAGTAGGGAAGTGATTGTGCCCCTGTACTTGGCACTGGTGAGGCCACACCTCGAATCCTGTGTTCAGTTTTGGGCCCCTCACTACAAGAAAGACATTGAGGTGCTGGAGCAAGTCCAGAGAAGGGCAATGAAGCTGGTGAAGGGTCTGGAGCACAAGTCTTCTGAGGAGCGGTTGAGGGAACTGGGACTGTTCAGCCTGGAGAAGAGGAGGCTCAGGGAAGAGCTCTCTACAGCTCTCTTATTGCTCTATACCACTACCTGAAAGGAGGCCGTAGTGAGGTGGGTGTTGGTCTCTTCTCCCAAGTGACAAGTGGTAGGACAAGAGGAAATGGCCTCAAGTTGCACCAGGGGAGGTTTAGATTGGATATTAGGAAAAACGTCTTTACTGAAAGGGTTGTCAGACACTGGAACAGGCTGCCCAGGGAGGCGGTTGAGTCACCATCCCTGAAGGTATTCAAAAGACAGTGTGGATGAGGCACTTAGGGACATGGTGTACTGGTGGACTTGGCAGTGTCAGGTTAACGGTTGGTCTTGATGATCTGAAAGGTCTTTTCCAACCTAAATGATTCTAAAGCCAACAAAGCCCTGTGATCACAGATACCGGATCTCATAACAACTCTTCAGTGCATTTTGGACCTCATTAAGACATGAGGTGGTGCTCGCCAAAACCTCCAAAAAGTTAAATTTAGGAGATGCAAAGTTCTACATTATTTCAAATACATATCCATGGTGATACTTTTGTATATGCCGGACTGTTCGTTTGCTACCTGTCATATCCCTACACAGTCAGAAGAAATTGAACTGGAAAACTAGATGCCTCACATAATTATAGACACAGGAGATATCTCCCAGAAAACACTTAACTTTTTCAGAATAGTACGAAGGTGATTATTTTAAAGTAGGCCTTGAATAGATGAGTATGTCCTTAGAATTTCATGCTGATTTAATGTGAGAACAATGGATATGGTCCGAAATCTAATGACCTCACATTTCCCCATTCTCCCTTTTCCCTGCCAAAACAACATGCTGCTCCAAACTTCAGGGGCATAATTTCACAGCCTTTAACAAACTGCAAGTAGCACCATGCAAACCCAGGCTCAGAAGAGCTGTAGTCTTGTGAACTGTAAAGAAAACAAGACCGCTGTGCAAGCTGCAGCATTACTCTTCACCAGCTATCAGAGTCACCCAAGGGCAACACAGACAACATACAGTAGCTGAGAAACTCCATGTGTTTGGTATCAAAGAGTTTGGCAAATGAGGCTGGTTTCTCCGTAATATTTTACTGTTTACTCCCATTCAAGTAATAAATTGCATTCAAGGAAGCCAAGAAAAGCAGAGCACAAGTTTTCTTCACTAATACAAAAGAGACAGAGCACCCATCTTCTACAGTAAAATTTTTCTAACAGACAGGTCCATCAAATGACCTTAAGGATGAAACACTGTGTAGTTTTATTCTATTTCCTTTGGAAATAGAATACAGTTTAACTCTGTACTTGACCTACCATCGGTGGAAGACAAGAAAAAAAACATCACTGGAAAACCAGTGGAACTCAAACACATACACAAAAAAAACCAGAAAAAAAAAAATCAACACATCCTGCAATTTTCAATGCCATTACTTTTCAGCTTGCCTGGTATCATTATGTTTCAGATGAGTTTTAGTCTCCTGGTAATCTGTAGTTCCCTCACATTCATCCATTTAATTATAAATTAATTTTAAGTATTTTCATTTTACCACTAACAGTTCTGTTTATTTTTAGTTTAACCTACCTGCAATGTTCTCTCTAGCATTTTATAACTCTAGAAATTATTCTGCTTTTGTAAGCTATGAGCCTTAACTACATTGCTACTTACGATGCATATTTATGAATTGTAAATTTTTTGCTGCACATCAGAAGTCATTGGAATATGTTTTTAATCATGAGTGGTCATTTCTTCAGTAAGGAAACATAAATCCTACCAACTTATGCAATAAGCAAGCTGTGCAATTTAGCTAACATTAAAAAAACCTAACTGAGCTTCTGTAGCCTGTCCTACAGGTCAGCTAATTCTCTGTAGATACGAACTCAGTATCAGAAAACCTCTTGAAAGACAAGACAGTTGGGCAAGGTGTGGAATTAAGTGCAACTAAGGAAGATAATGATTACAAATTACTTACAAGTACCCTGGCACGTGTTTTTTTTCTTAAATGAAGCAGAACTTTCTTGATCTAGTGTAATTGAGAGGCATTTCAAATACACTGGAATACAGCTGTCAGGACTACTAAAGCAAAACTACTTTCTCCTGTGAAAATCCTCAGAGGCTGTTGAACGCAAGTTTAAAAATCCCACTCTGGCTTTAAGCTGGTTTATTACGTTTAATGGTTGGAAATAACCACTGCACTTTTCAGCCTGATTTCAATAGTTGAGCCAGCAGAATTCAGTGTATTTAGCCCTGCAGAGTTTCATCACTAATCCATAATCTCCATAAAGTTAAAACTTCAGGGATATTTAACGTAATCCCACAAGTATCTTAAAATGTATGACCAAAAAGAAATGTAACAAGCGCATACACTTTTTTCCTAATCAAAGCTCTGAAAAAAAAAAAACCAAAAACAACTACTTGGACGTATACTTTTAACAGTATCTCTGTGGTGTTACGGTGCACTTTCGGAAGTGCAACTGTAGGATCCTCTTGAAAAATCAGAACCTTCACATTCTGCTCATCCTTGCTTAGGAGCTATGCCTGTTACTCAAAAATCAAGGGTGAAGAGAGTTTAGGTTCAGGTGGCAGCTGTTTATAAAAGCGCACAAGAGCATGAGAAAAATGTATCTGAAAAGTATATGCAACCAATTAGGATAATGAAGATTGCTGACAAGGGGACAATTGTTCTGTTTGATGTGATGGAGGGATGGAAGCGTATGAGCAAATGGGCCTCTTTAACTGTTTGTATTACGATGCATTGCTGCATCTGAACATTTATCTTGTACGAGTACTTCAAGAGACAAAATTATTCTTTTGGTTTTTAACACATTGGGAGAGTCCCTAAAAATAATTGCCATTGTAACAGTTTTCTCCTTACCCTTTCCTCTAGATTTGGCACAGAAGCCTAGGAATATATTTGGGATACCACAGGTCCAGGAAAGCATGGAAACAAGTCTGAAAAATTAGTACTGGGAGACACACATTATCATACTGCACCATGAAATACTTCCTGAGTGAAACTAGTCAAGGTCTTGACAAGCAACTGGGTAGTCCCAGGCAAACTGGACACAGGTGCTTCTTTTCTGTTAGTATTAAGGAGTTTTCCCACCCTTCTCCAGGTGAAAGAACTTACAGGACTCTTTCCTGAAACTCTTAAAAACCCCCAAGAAGCAAAAACTCCGTTTTGTAAATAAGAAAAGTGAGCAGAGACAGGTAAAAAGACTTGTGTCATCCCAGTGTCTGCCAGAAGGTTAGGAACAAAACTGAAATAAGCTGACTCAAATCAAGCAGATTTGCAGTCTATCCACTTGGCCACTGTCCACACTGTTAAGCCACCTTATGTACTTGTTTTGCACTGAATCAAGGTACAACACTCACAGACTTAAAGGAAAAAAAGCTGCCAAACTTCACTTTAAAGGGGCATGGACAAGGCAGGGAATGAAGGAAAATGAAAGTCAAGGCAAAACCAGCAGCAAAGCAGAGCAGAGTCTCCTCCCAGGAGGCTGCTGCCCCAGAAGGGACCACTCCCAGGGAGGGACAGCAAACAAACAGCAACTCCCAGGGCTAGACTTGGCCACAGCACCACAAAATTCATCAAAAGGGCCATCATGTCACATCACACACAACTGATAATAATTATTACGCTAATTTAAAATTATAGGTTTTCTTAAAAACTTCCCCCCCCTCCCTACAATTAATAGCCTCCTGGGGATCCAGATAGAATAACAGAGGCCTCACAGGATTTATACAGCATCTGAGGTAAAGAGAGGACAAAGTTGTAATTTCCTCCCATGCTTGAAAAGCCCTTCTGAAACAAGAATATGAAACTCATGCAGAAGACACCTTGCAAAAAGAGAGACTAGAAATAAGTAAATTTTATGCAAATGAACATTTACTAAGTGATAAACCACAGTGATCATACCTTTGATTGTTATGCATGTCGTTAAACAAATTATTTGGTCAGGTAGTGGAGTATGAACGGACATTTTCCATTGCACAGCCATTAAAAATTTTATATTTAATATCTGCCTTCAGAAATTGGTTCCAAATTTATTGGGCTTTTTGCATTGTGTTTGAACACCCTTAGAAAGGGCATATTAATTTTGAAACTAGTTGGCAGGAATAAATCACTCAGCTTTTACCATTGTCAATTACAAAAACCAAAATAATAGTCACATATGTGACTGTACCATGAAGTATCTTGTCAGTGTCCTGCAGTTAATGCACAAACTTGCACTGTCCACAGAGAAAGTGAAGACAAATTGTTGCAAATTACCCTGGGAATTCCTTATATGAGGTTTTCCTCTCTGCTATGATCACTAACATCTCAGAAGAAAATTTATTCCTTAAATAAATGTTGATAAAAATAATTTATCACAATTAAATACACAGTTTTCTTCTTTCAAAGACCAAGTCGCAGCTGTACGATGCTGCAGGAAGAAAGCAGTATTGCCCAAGAGCAATGATGGTGCTGAGGAATCCACTAGGCAAAAAAAACAAGTGAAGAAACCACGGTTCCCACCAATATAGCCTAAGAAAAAACTTCTTTCAGAGTCTGGCAGTAACGATACCCATAGAAGCAGGAGCAAGACACACCAAGCAGATAAGTCAAACTTTTTATCTGCCTCAAGAGGACCACCTCTACCCTACCCCGCACTCCATCTCAAAGGTCAGTGCTTCAGATAATGGCTGTAGCTGCCACCATGACAATAAACAAGCAAACAAAAAACTACAGTTAAAGTATAAGCAAAACTCTGCTTAATCAGTCAGTTTGTGGCAAGTGGCACATGAAAACCAAGGCATAATATGTTCAAAGCTCCAAAGCATATAGGAAACCAATTGCTGCAGTACTTGAAGTTCTACCACTACCAAAACCCATGGTGAAGCCCCCGCTTGCACAAAATTCTCTTCCACGTTTTTGGAATAAACGGAACAAGCACCAGAACAGGTCTGGTTAGAGAAAGACAGGAAGGCTTATCAGAGGCATGCATAGTCTTCCACTGTAGTAAAGAACTGAGCTTGGAAAAGAGATCTAACTGACAAGATTTTACAGAGGTATGCAAATCACAAACGATATGGGAAAATGCACATGGAATTATTATCCCCTTCTCCTCAAAGCATAACTCCAAGGAATGAATTGTCCAGCAGCAGGTTTGAAATGAACCAAATAATATTTTCATAAAGGTACAATCAAGTTATGGAACATCATTGTCACGGAACACTGTGAAAGTCAAGAATAGAAGTTTTAAAAAGGTGTTACAGACACAGGAGGACTTAAGTTCAACAGTCCTAATGCACCCTTCAGCTTTGGGAGCCTCTAAAAACTATGGTTAAATCTATACTTGCCTCATTTCTTACACACTTTCCCAATAGGGGATTAATGGACAGGTAAGAGACATCTGTGGCTTGATCCAGCTTGACAGTTGTTCAGTTCCTGTACTCCACCAAGCAGTTTCTGGTATCAAGTTCAGCTTAAGTAGCAATATACAGGTGTTGAAAATTAGTAAATTAGATGATTAGTAGACTGCAAGGATGTTTTTAAAATTGAGCAAAACAAGCCCTTGGGACTGATAAGATGAACATCATGTGGCATGTCTACTATACGGAAACATTTTTTTAAACAAAAGACTTTCAAAACCACAGAAAAAAAAAAAATCAGCTGCTGAGAGCCAAGCCAAATGCTGGATCTGAAGATGGCTACGCACAAATGTATGTTAAAAACAACAGTAACTTTCCTTAGACTTATCTGGCTTTAAAACAACTGTATAATTTAGTACTTCTGCATTATTCCCTTCCCCTCTTCCAAAAAATCATTTGCCTGAGACCTCTGAATTTAAGCAGTTCAGATACCAACTCAAATATAGAATCACTGGGAGCGCCACACTTGAATAAACACTGTTTTGGATTTGATTCAGCAGCAGTTTTTGATCCATATCATAATCCTTCTAAGTAAAACTATTACAGGTGTGTAAATAATTGATAACACACCTAGCCTGTAATGGGTTTATTCTTCCTAACAGCAAATTGAAGAGACCAAATCAAAGAAAAATGACATTTTATAGAGTAGCAAAGTATTTGCAACTCAATACACAGTTAAACTTGGAGAGGAAGAAGAAAGTAAGAGGCACACCAAGGCTTGCAACATTGCTTCTAACTTTCTTCAACAATTTAAATATAGTGTATTCAACTCACTTATAAAAAATATGCAGTTTATTAACTCTAAAATCACCATCCCAATTAAAAGGAATCCCTTTTCCACTTCACTGGGATTATCTGAAAGGTCAGCCAACAATCACTGCTGGGCTCACATTGAAATTCATTAGTTCCAACCAGCAGCAATGTTAATGGATATGATAATTACACTCATTGGTGGCTTGGTTACTTATGCCAGAAAGAGATACCATTATGTGACCAACATAATCCTACCTAATCCTTGAAGGCTTGCATGTAAACCACTGAAGTGTCACAGAAAGGAAATCATATATGAGCAAAATCAGTGAAGTAAAGTGTTACGACTTTTCATACTTGTTTTCTAAAACATATGGAAATTAGACAATTTTAAGCTTTCTGTCTCCAAAAGAATTGGAGATGTCAACCGAGCTGAAACAGTATATTCTTGCTCAAGTACATCTTGTGGAATTTGCAGCCTTTATATTTCAGCTGGATTAGACATGAGAAGAGACAAACTATGAATTTTATTTGGAAATACCCCTACGAACACTTCACCTTTTCTGAAAAAATTTCGTGTACTGATTATGAAATTAGAAGTGTTTATCTTTATCTGCCCTATCACTTCTAATTCACTGTTTTAAATCCTTCCCCTCCTTTTTTTCTTTTTAAGGACTGAAACAACCACCACCATTGGCCCATAGCAAGCAACAGCCAGTAAAAGGAGTGATCAAATAGTGATGGATGAAGTTTAACTGAAGAGATCTTTAATTTGTGCCTTTGTAGAAGCAGCACAGTAGTACCCAGGACATAGAAAGGGCCTGACAGTAAGTGTGGAGATCGGTCTCCATTACAAATACTAAACTGATTAATGGAATTATTGTAACGTAGGGCAAGTACATGCCAAATCAAGGCTAAAATATCACCTTAAAGATTCAACCTTGCAACTTGCTTTGACCAGGTAGGCTTTTGAGCTATGAATGTACTCCATCAGGACTAGGGATTTACATAAAATATTCAGGGTTGACCTGGTTTCATCAATGTTAACCCTATTTAAAACTTGTACGGCTAGGACTGGGAAGCAGAATTAGGTGACAGGACAATGGTGTTCTGGCTTTTATGTTTTAAGGTATGTTTTTTTCCCCCTTTAATAATTCTTAAACTATATTTAATTTATTCCAAAATTATTGAAAAAGGGAAGGGTCTCTGGTTTTAGCAACACAAAAGCTAACCAAGTATAGCAGAGCAAAAACTGGGGCAATTCAGACAGATGTATTTTATCTCATTCTTCCTGAATTTAGGGTAGTCCTGAATGAGAAAGACGCCTTCCAGTTTTGACTCCTCCCTTATTAAAAAACACTCTTTCCATCTTTGGAAGCATATCTTTCGCAATTTAGAACTTCGTATTTAATTCTAATTTTTCAGCTATAAAATTATTAATGCACAGGAACTTATAATTTATGCTTTTCAAATCTATGGATTATTCATAAACTACAGCACAGGACCCATGTAGAATTACATATGCCGATTTCTAGTGAAGTAGCTGGAAGCAGCAGCACAAGTGGCAAAATAGCCACTACTAGAATCATAGAATCACTTAGGTTGGAAAGGACCCTTAAGATCATCAAGTCCAACCATAAAATATACTACACTATACCCATATATACTATACTCGTTTCTCAGCAGACTAATTAACTCATGCCTACTTATCACAGAAAGGTATCTAATCTTAATTTTGGTATCCTAGAGAGGTCTTTCAGAGTCACTTTGTTACCTCCGCAAGACACTACATTCTGCAATACAGCCACAAATACCCAAATGTCAGAGTGGCTATGGTCCATGTATATAGCTTTTGCTCTTCTCATATTTCTAGTATAATTAAGATGGGAAAAGCAAAGACACTACCAGGCTTTGTCATAGCTGTGGTGACAAAAAGAATACTCTGGCAATGACTTACAAAATTTTGGCACAGAACAAATTTCCTGTTGTGTTTGCCCTGGAATTCATAAAATAAAGCTGACTGCTGGAATGGCCGGTGTGAACCTGCAGCTGCAATGTCTTGCCTGATATAACTTAGAAACTTAAAACCATGAAAACAAGACAGTATTCTCTAACATAACAGAAAAAAAAAGACACCCAGCAACAACCCATAAACAAAAAAACCCCAACAAACATCAGAGAAAAAAACAAGAATCAGTAGAGGAAAATGAATCAAGGACTTAATCAAAGGCTTATGATGAGAAACTGTGTATTATTCCCAGTAAAACAAAAGTGGTTATGTAAATACAAGTGCTAAAACTACTGTAGCCTGCAACATAGAATTCACCGGAATTCTTAATCTCATCATAAGACTCTAAAGTAGGTCACAGCAAGCTTAATAAAATTTGACAGAAAGCAAAGACTAAGGAGTAATAGTATGCAAATCACCTTCCTTGCAAAGTTGATACTACTTCCCTCCGCCCTTGATTTTGACCAAGCCTCAACTACAAAAGGACCCACTGTCTCTGAAACAGAGTAATATTTATGTACACACCTTTAAAAATTAGTATTAATGACAAACCATGTGCTTTTAGACCACTTCTAATTGATCTAGAATTCTTTCAGTATTTATTTTTTCCTTAAGTAGTGATTTCCAGCTGCTCGGTATTATCTTAAATGCTATGATTAGAAGGTATTAGACTGAATACATTATATAGAAATCCTCGTTCAAAATATACACATATTTATAAACTTTTTTAAAAATTACAGTCTCAGAACTCGGGCTTAATGGAGAATTTAACTTTTGCACAGAAGTATTTTAGAGCAAATGTCAATTAGATTATGTACTTGTGAAAGGTAAAGAAGAAAACACCACAGTTATTTCTTTGTGAGCAACATTTCTATGTAAAATTTATGTAACCACGTTTATCTTAATGTTCAGCACATCCTGAAAATTATGTTTATTGGTAAAACAAAGAAAAAATGACCCAAGAATGATAGAAGTCTACAGAGTGTCTGGCTTCCTTACATTACAAACTGTAATCATGACTTTCAGTACTTAATATGCTTAACACTTAGTAAGTCAAATAATTAAGTGAAAGTTGTCTCTTCACTATATTCAATGAGTTAACTTGGACATTTAGGATATTAGAACTTCAAAACAGTTTTGTTTTGTCCAAGGGAAGACCAACACTTGGGGATAAAATTCTTCATAATAAGTAAAACTCTTGTAAGCAGCCCTCAAATCACATTCTTAAATGAGAGGTATATTCTGATAGACAGTTATTGTATCTAGAGATTTTGTTTCCAGCTCAACGTTTCAGATTTCACCCTGGGAATAAAGCATTGTACTCGTGATGTCATCAGTTAAAAGCAAGATGCTACTGCACCAATGCTGCACTCAACATAGCTAGATTATTTCCTGGGTATAACAATCTAGAATAAGACTAACATGCTAACTCCTGCCAAGCAGCTTTTCTTTTTTCTTTTATTTCTTTACACCCTTTTTTAAAAACAACATTTTCAGACTTAAATACTGTACACTTGTGGAGCTATGATACAAAAAGGAAAACCAAAAATGGTTATGTTATGGAAAACTATACTGGATATAATACAGTGACTAGGTGAAACCATGCTCCTTAAAATTTGTGGTTTGTTCTCTACATTTTAAGAGTGACAGTACTGGACTCACCTTTATTGTCAATATACAGTCATGTTTTCAGATGTCTGCTTTGTAATCAAGGTAGCTGTACATAAGGCAATCTTCCAAACCCAAATCTTCCTTAAGGTGCCAGAACAGAACTTCCTAACGCTGTTTAATGAGGCTTTAAATATTCAGTAAATCAAGTGCAACAGTTTAGAGTATCTGTCTGTCCATGCCCAGGTTATATCCCAAGTGCTTTCTCCATTGCTAAGAGGTTGGTGATGTGTGTTAGCCAACTGGCCTTTGGCTGGGGAATGGGAATTAAGGATCATTAAACTTTAATGACTTCTATCTGTGGAAACCAGACCAAGTTTGTTGTGAAGGGAAAAAACACCATGACAGAATAATTGACAGAAATTATTAATGCAGATTCTTGCAAATCTTAGTCTCAGGTGGGTGAAGGTAGAGAGATTTTGAAGAAGCAGCAAAAGGAAGTGGAATAATTGAGCAATCTGAGCAAGATGCAGAAAGGTTCTGCAGGAGAAAGAAAGATGGGAGTTTATTCCCATACCCGGGAGCAACTAGGAGGAGGACAAAGGGATTGTGTCAATGATTCAAAGTCGAAGCATTGTGAGGTAGGGGAAAATATAAGAATGAGCCTTTCAAAGACTCAAATGTAAGCAAAAGAAAGCAAGCACCAGAGAAGTTAGGAAACTGAGGCAGGGAGGAAATGTAGAAACTTTTTATCCATGAGGAATGGAGCAATTAGGTGGAGAAATCTTTTGGAAACATACATATTTTAAAATATTTTTAATATCCATTTAACATAACATTTACCTAGGCAGGTAACTGTAAACACTCAGTGCCAACAAGGTCAGAATAGCATCATTTCAAGACAGAGTTCTGAGATCGCAAGTCGTTCCGCCAAATCGGAGATGGCTCCAGGATCCCACTTTCATGAAAGGATAGCATACAGATAACCCTCACTACGCAAGTGCAGCTGAAACACAAGATGAGCCTACCATAACCTAAGAAACTGAGACACATTGTCATACTGAAGTGACGCCCAATAATGCTAACACAAGCCTAACAGCTCTCACTGGATTTTGATATTTATCCAGAGAGAAGTTTAACTGCTGGGATAAAGGAAACTACAAAGATCTTTTAAGTCTTAAAAGAAAGAAGAGGTGCTGAATTTGGAAATGCTGAAAAAAGCATCCTGTTGTTGGCTTCTCAGACTCCTTTCTTTAAAGGACATCAGCAAGTGTTAATGTTTTGATTTTTTTATGATGTAGTCATTTGTTCTCCGAGGTCTACAATCAGAAGAGTCATTCCATGTAAGCCATTAAACAAGTAGCAGATTGCTATGATTTCTGGATTACATTGACCATTTAAAAGGTGAATGCCCTTTCTGACTAGCCATCAGTATCCTTTCCTATTTCAGAGTATTATTTATGCCTCTTATTTAGGCACAGGCCAAAAAAAGACAGTCAGCATTTCATATTTGACAGTTAATGACTTCAGTATGAAGTGACTCGATACTAATTACTGTGCATGGAAATGTCAGTATTGTGATTGATCACAAAAAAAGCACTGCAATAAACAAAAAATTGGTGATGGAGGGACAGCACTAATGTTTGCAACTGCTGATAGTCAATGAACTGCCTAGTTTACAGTTGTACAAAGCCAAAATTTAATAGGAAACAACACAGTAGCCTACAGGATCTGTATTTACACAGATAGATGAATTAAGAAGATTAATTAATATTCTGATGTGTCAGAGAAAGTAAAGTGTCAGGACAAGAGCAGGGTAGGAAAAAAAATTTAAAAGGTAAGAACTAATCTTTCTAGAAAAAACTAATTAGCAGCCAATTTATCATATTGCACCTACCAACCGATGTAACATCCTGAGGGGGTTTCTGACAAGCTAGGAGGGGAAAATTAAATAAATGCTCTAAACCAGATCTAGGGCGGTATTCTAGGTCAGTATGCCGAGAGAAGCAGTACTGCAGAGGGATAGGCAGCAGCAGCACTGCAATCTCACAGCTGCCAATGGGTGATGCTATGGGCACAAATCCCACAAAGGAAGCGAGACAGGAAACCAGCTCTTTCAGCACACTGACCTCAGTGGCAGAACAACCCATCCTGTCTTCTGGGATTCCCTCAAGCTGACCACGAGGCATTAGATTCCCCCATAGACTCATTTTCCCAACCATGGCTGTTATACAACTGTTATTTTGCAGGAAAACTTGCATAATCACAGAGATACTGTGATAAGCATGGACTTTTATTCTTCAACTTGAAGAAAAGTTGTAGCTGAGATTCTCTTCCCCATGAGCAGGAAAGTGCTTGTTAACTTCTGTGAAGTACTGGTTTTTTAGCATATCAGTGCCAACAGCCCCAAGGTGGGACAAAGCTCCACTTTGATTACTTGAGCCCACCATTATGAACCTCCTGCTCTCATCCTCAGCAGTTATCAGGCTCCTCTGTTCTGTTCTAACACTAGTGGTGGGACTTGGCCATCTCCCTTCAGTTACAAAAACAAGGCAAATCAAATACTCTGGGAAAGACAGTGAAGGTAACTGTAGTGTAACTGGCTGTTACATAGTTTTAGGATACATGGAGGGGAAAAAAAAACTAACAAAAAAAAACCAGCAACCCACACTCCCAAAATTTGCATTAGTATCTCAGTCCCAAAAGATGACAATGTGTGTCTTCAATTACCTCCTCCATACCCTTTTCAAAGTATGTGTTAAATAAGTTTGTCACGTTACACTACATTTTAAACTCTAGATGACTGAATCAATTATGCTGCCATAAATATAACTGTCAAAGTTAGCTAGGCAATCCCAAACTGTTTTTTTTCCAAACTAAAAAAATTGCAATTTAGCCTAGGGATCAGGCTAGACATGCCTGAGTAAATTACAAGTATCTGTAGCCCAGAATAAACATTCCCGCAACATCCAAACTAGCAATTACAAAATAATTAACTACTTCATTTTAAGGGACAAACATCAAATAGTATCTACAAAGGTATTTATTACTGCAACAAGCCTTCAGTTAAGACAAGCCCAAAGAAATGGTTCTAATGTCTAGAAGACACTAGTCAACAGCACAATATGCATAGCACAGGAGTCAAAAGAGTGTTTCATTTTGTTTATAAAAATATATCTGAACAACTCTAAAAGTTCAGGAAGGAAAAAGAGGGTTCTGAATCAATCTCAGGAGTGGCTGCTCATTCACTTAAATGGAGCTCAAAGTGTTTGCTTGTCCAGAAATCCAGTGTTTGAACAGCTAGTCGAAAACGTGACTCTCCAAAATCACTGGTTTTTTCATTCATCTGACAGACCTGCAAGAAAGCATCATTCTTAGTTACTATACCTGGAACAAAAGGCATGGTCACTACTGGTGGAATTCATGTCCACAGTCAAAGCAGCCTGTGTGAGATCGAACTACTAAAAATAGCAAATGAATAAAGCATTTAATATTTTTAAATCAGTTTACCAGTATTTTTTGCTGTAATGACTATCACATGAAATTTAAAAAGCTTCTTTTAATTCTTCCTTGCTAAATTGACTGGGGTACTCATGGCAAGTTCCGACTTCAAATACCTTATATACCCTGTAGTTACTAGCAAACTAAGGTGCAGCTTTTGAGGTAACAATCCATTTGTTGCTCTTGGGACCAAAGAAATGGGGAATTCCTCACTTAACTACCTTATTCATGAAACACAAAGTTCCTCCACTGCATAACAAAGGACCGAAAAATCAAAGATGGATAGAAACCTGAATTATTTCACTGTACCATTCTTCTCAGGTCTCAAAATCCCCAAGAAAATAGACAGAAATTTGAGATCTGGCACAAGAACACCATTTAGAGCCACTAAGAAGCATCACAGTTGCTTAAAAATAGGCAACTGTGATGTATCCTGTAAACCACACACTTCATTATACATGCTATACATCTCCATTATAGCAAGACCTACACAAACACCTATCAAACATACCTTCAGCAACAGTCAAGAGAAAAACTGGGAGGTACAAGCAGAGTTCAACAAGTGGAAGACGAGTCTGTGCAATTAATATTAACAATTAACAAAGGAACAAAAGCAGACATTACCTATTCAAAACCCAAAAGTACAAGGAAGTACAAAGGGACTTTCTTCACTTCTTAAATTTTATTAAACGCTTCTGCAAACAGCAATGAGGATAATCATATTAACTTGAGCATCGGAAATCACCATACACACGATCTGTTGCAAAACTAGAAATACAGAGAAGCAAATTTTTATCTGCAGCTTAAACATATAAGTATTGGCCTAGAACAAAAGATTCATTTTTTAAACAGCTTGACAACACCTCTGTGACCTATTATTTTATTAAGTAGGTCTTGCATTGATAAGGACAGGGTTGCATGCATGTTTTCCACTTACCATTCTGGCTTTCTGATGGCAAATTTTCCCTATTCTAGCATTCAGTACTTTTTACTTCTGAAGTCTGTTGAACCTTGTTCCCTTCTGTACCCTCTTCTAACCCCGTAACGTTATCCCTGAGATGTTTTGAGAATAAATTTGGGTCTGAAAATTGTGAGAAAAGGAACAATATACGTATTTCATATGCTAAGCATCAATAAAGCTGAAGATATCTGCCTCATACTCCACTGCAAAACTGCTCAGCTCAGGTGACTGGTGAATTTAAAAATTTTCCAAGTTACTTCCAAAATTGTCTTCATGGCAAGGAAAAGTTTTATTTTCTTTTTTTCATTTCTAACTACTAAGCAAGACATCCAAATGCATCAGAACTAGATGTTATTAAGAAATGGCAGCATTTATACAGCTTCCAGCTGAGAATAACAAGCATTTTTACAAAGAGCTCTCATCCACTTTCTATAGGTCACATCTTACCAAAAAAGCACATTCATTCCTAAAAATGACCTTTGCTCAGGATAAAAAGATTGAAAACAGCTATTCTTTATGCTGACAGATTTGTAGGAAAGAAAAAAGTAGAAAAGAAAAATTTATATTAATATAGCAAGTGTATTCATAATTTACTACACCATGACAAGGACTTCAGATAACTTAACTACATTTGCCTTTTACAAAACCAGACACAATTATCTCCTCAGTGTATTAAACTGTATTAAATCACCTGTGAGCTGATTTGTTATGAAAGACTTAAAATCTTTTTAATTTATTGAACTACTTGATACAAGAAATTCAAGTTATTCTTGGAGGTGAATGAGATTGCATGAACTGTTTTCCAATTTTTTTGTTAGATTTCTGGATAATCTCCAGGTTTTTAAGTTAGACAACAGGATCAGCAAGCATCTTATCTAAAGTACCATCTATACATTTGAGTAATGAAGCTGCCTTTCAGTTCCCAGTTAGTTCTTGTCTTTTCTGTCATTCCATATTGTCCCACTAATAAATCTGTAAACAACTGTTTTAACTTGATTTCTGACCCAGAACAGATTAGCTTGCTTCAATTTTACCTGTGACATTAGAATGGAACGGTACTCTGAAGGCAACTCACCATTTCAATGGATATATTTTCCACAATCTTCCTGTTTTCAAAACAGCTGAAGAACCCTATTTTGCTTTAAATTCCTCTTTTGAATAGGATATGCTGTCATTAAACTGCCAAAATCTGCTAATATCATTTTCCCAGCCTCCAAATGAAGAATCTGTAAGTCAGGAAAGTATATAAGGTGTTTCTTTCCTTAATATAACTGACTAGTGCAAGTTAATTTATGTGTTCTCTGCCCGGCTCTACCAGTCTGAGACTCTGGTAGTAGTACTTCACTGTGTTTTTATTAATGTGAACAGCAGTGAGCCACGACCATGTTGGGCCATATCACCTTACTTGTACAGCCTTCCACTACATCATGAACGAAAGCATGTATTAACACTGATTGCAGCATTGTTCCCTTGAGAAATCAACTTATTGACTTTATGTCTAGAGGAACTCTGTCTTTATACCATACAGTCTGTTTTTAAATTCATTAGACTTTAGACATAAAATCCATGGTCACTTTTTTCAAGGCAGATCCTAAACTTTTAATATTCAAATAACCTACTGAATTCCATGAATCATCTTTTGAAACCTCCTTCTGCATACTTCAGTATTTTTCATTAGACTGATTCCTAATTTTACAGCTCTTATTCTAACAAAAAACAGTATCTTTGTTAATAATTTCATAAAATATCCTCTAGGTGCAAAACTGAGGTTCAGGTCTGGGATATTACAAGAAAAAAAAATGTTTTAACCAAAACTTAACTTATAAAAAAAAAAAAACTTTAATCTACTAAAATTACCAAAAAAAAAAAAAATCAGAAATATCTGTATGCATGTTGGTACAGTTTTCCTACTGAAGCAGTTTGTAGAATATAATATTTTAACATTTCTGAAAAAACATTCTTTACATCATAGCTCCTGGTAGCATAATCTTCCAAATACACTTTTAACACATATTATGCTATCCTTAAACAGAAAAGGAAAACTGCAAAATAACCGTAGCATATTCCTTTGCTTACCATCCGTACCACGCTTTGAGTGTCAAGGACACAGTAAGTTTTTAAGTATAATGCTACCGGTAAAACATTCTTTGCCTTAGTTTCCTTCTGTGGTTGCTTTTATCATCATCTTTACAAACTTTTAATGAGAAGTGCTTGTGGGACATTCAAAGGAGATGGATACATATATCACATCAGTGACACCAGGACAGGTAGTAGAGCTCAGGTTAAAATAGAGGCAAAAGAGAAGAGTAAGAGGGAAAAGGTTACAAATGAGAAGAATGGAGGTGGGAAATGTAAGTAAGACAGATTCCTTCTTCCTCCTACTTTTGAAGTCCTAAACTTTATATCTGGCTTCTGAGGGGATATAAGGAAAAACTTTGTCACCATGAGGCAGTCCAGCAGTGCTCAGGAAGGTTGTGCAGTCTTCCTAACAGTAAGTTTTCAAGGCTACCAACTGAATAAAGTGCTGAGTAACCTGGTCTCGTCTCACAACTAACCCTCATTCAAGCAGAAAGTTGGACTAGAGACTTTCTGAGGTCCCTTCCACCCTGAATATGCTGTGATTTATTCCGAGTTCTCGAGCTGAGTTTGTGACTACTGTTCTGAACCATGCATGAAAAGAAAGGATTAAAAAAAACCCCAAAACTATCAAGTAAATTCTGAAGAGCCCTTTTACTATGTTTACAGTCTTCCAGCCTGTTGTCATGTTCAGAAGCAACGTTAAGGGTAATCTGTTTGATCTTCAAAAGGAGGAAGAAAAATTATTATTCAGTATTCCTATGAAATTGTTTCCTTTAAAAGCTATGTAATTGTACATTTTGTACCCAGCTCAGATGAAACTACGGTGAATACAACTTCTATTTAAATGAAGACAGACCTGTCTAAGTAAAGTCTGAAGCTCCTGCATTCTTCAGAGCAGGCAGAGCTTTGCCTGAATCCTGCTCTCAGAGAGAGAAAGGGGGATTTCTGATGAACCACTAGAATTAACAGCACTCCCATGTCTTGCTCAAGTACCTCTACCTGGGTTGTAGACCCTACTGTTGGTGGCAGTATTGGTATCCAAAATGACAAGGATGTAACAGTCTAACTACTGAAAGCTACCTAGGAAATCATGAAGATATGCCCACAACAACCCCCCCGAAAGTAAAAATCAAAATATAAATGGTAGAAAGTTATTCTGAGGAGAAAAAAGTTCAAGATAAAATACAAGCTATATGTATCTGCATATTCCTGCACATACTGCAATAAACAATAGACATACATTACACATATCAAAGTAGGAAGACTTAATCAAAATCTATGTAATTACAATGAAAGAATAAATGATGACAACTACATTTGTCATCTGAAACACAGTAGGATAGACTGCAGGAAAAAGCAAATAATGAGTGTCTCCAGAAAATCTTTAAGTTGTATTTCAAGATAAAGATAAGTAGAAGTAAAAGTTTCTAGAAAGTGTGGCTATGCTCTGCATTAGTGCAAAACAAGCATAAGCACAGCCTTATTGTGGAAAAAACAGCCCCTAAAAAACAGAGAAGTGGATAAAATCATTGCTGAATTAAAAATAGAAGACAATGACAAACTCCAACAAGCAGCATGCAGCACAGCTAAAACCAGGCATCTGGACTCCAGATTTCAGCCTTGCATGACAACCAAACAGAAGCACCTTTCACCTCATTTTATCATAGCTAAAAGTGCACTCTCTCCCCTCTAAGACTAGAAATTAAAATAAAAGTAATAAAAGGAGAGACTGCACCTATTACCTTAAGGGGAAGATGGGAGAAAATGCATGAAAAGAATGCCTATCCCTTAAAAACCATCAACAGAACTAAAATATCAAACATATACAATGAGTGGAAGGCAGAAGGTCCTCCACTTTTGCTTTTATCAGATACATGTAAATATTTGTATCATTCTGGCAATGGGCTGAGTCTAGGAAGTTCAGAGATTAAGGCAACAAACCCATTCACTAGGAGACTGACAAAAATAGGCCATTAAGTAATAAGTTTCATTCAAATTAAATTTCCTTTAAAAAAAAACCAAACCCACAAACATAAAAAAAGAGAAAAACCACCCCAAATCCCAACAACCCCCCCACCATCACATAATTCGCAAGTTGTATCTATGAAAAGGGAGGAACACAAAAAAAAAAATACAAAAATCACAGGATGGTAACAAGATGTTTCCCATAGAAATGGACACTGAGGAGCTGAACCTTTTTGTTAGCATACAATGAACTGTACATTTTGAAATCCCTAATTATACAGTTCTACAAAGACTGAGCTGTTACACAAACCAGCAGTCAAGTCAGGGGCAAAAAAAAGCAAGTCTTGCTTTCTCTTCTACCCAAATTATTCCTCTGTGAAAAATTAACATTCTAGGTCTGCATTTTAAGTGAACAATAGTTAGAAATAAAAGCTATCTATTGAGTCATTAGTGAATTCCTCTACCAATGCAAAATTACATCTTGCAGTACACAACAGTGTTTTATTCAGTCTAGTTAAGATAGCAGTCAATAGCACTTTCCAGTGATGATCGATCACATATATCCCACTGCAAAGAGCTGTGCTGTTTAGTCCAAATACTCTGTATTTAATTTCTAGCCATCAGTGGCAGGGAAAAACTCTCAGCAGTGAGTTTTGTTCTTTATAGCACCTTAGATACTTCCTCTTGCTTCATGCTGCCAGCCATCTTTTCAGTGACCTCCACAGTCTCTCAGGTGAAATTCTCTCTCCCCAGTTTTTTCCTCTCACCCAATGTATCTTGAGAGAGGGCTGATAAAAGCTGTACAGCTCATGCAGCACTTTCCACTACAGAAGCTCTATCTAATATTGAGTCAATACACACCATCCAAAGCAAGAGACAATTCTAGAGACCATCATTTCACGAGACTCAGGAGTCTTGGAAAGGCTGGTAACACTAGTCATAAGCAATCACAGGGAGACTAATAGGATGAGAAACTGAAATAAAAAATAGCTCAGGAGCCCCCAGAAACAAGAAAGAAGAGACTAGGGGACAAAAAAAAAATTGGGTTTACAGGGAGAGTTCAGAACAAATCCTGAAAACGCTCGTGTAGAGTACATATAGCTCAGCTAAATCCTACTTAAACCTTCTCCATACCTTCAACTCCAAGGCTTTCATTATCTGTGCATCAAAACTTACGTGGCTGTGCTGGGTTTTCACCAGACTATTCTTTACCATAAATCAAAGGTATCTGTCAACCCACAAGCTCCAGACCTGCAGCAGACTCTGCCTTCAACCCATCTAACAGCGAAGGTGAGCCTCAATTTTAACTTGCATTTTTAGTGCTGTAACATTACTTCTTTCAACTGAACGTTTATTGCAGGTCCACACACGTTAGTGTGTTGTGAGCAACAGTGTTTACCTCAGTTGGGTGCTTGGTGGCACCTCCTGGGCAAATAGATTTCAGAGGTGACTGCCACAGCACAAACTCCCTGCAGCGCCTAGTGCTTAGCAGAACCATAAAAAAATAAACCAGACAACAAAAACCCAAATTGTCAACTTGCTCAAAAAGCACCTATGCCCTTGGGATCAAGGTGAGGCACAAGCAGAGTAAAAGACTTGTCCCATCCCTATCTTACATTAAACAATAAACCTACTTTACTATGATTAACCTTCAGAACAAAACCACGCAGTTTAAACAAGATATGCAAACTATGAGCCATTATGGAATTTGCATAAAATCTGAAGGAGAAAAGCTATGAAACACTTGGCACTTATGCTTTAATCCTCATGCTGTCTCCCCTGGTAGGCAGAGAGAAGGCCCTCTCCAAATAATCACAAAGCTCAGCATTATTAATGGCCACCCACCTTAGAGACACTTGTGTGGAGAGGGTTTCCATAGCTAACATTAATATCTATGCAGCAAATCATTTTTATTTCATTTTTCTAGTGCAGTAAACCCCAATGCCTCAATTACAATTGCTTCACAATACTGCAAGTCATACATTCCCAGACATTATCTCATAGAAAAGAAATAAAAAAGGAAAGACAAGAGAGTGTAGGAGAGGAAAGAGATTACTTACTGCAGTTACATATTTCTGTGTGCTGTTACAGCATTTAGCTGAGTGCAACCTGCATCTTTAACTGCTAATATAACACCAATACTGAAAGTCATAAAAGTACTTCTGTTCCTCCCAGTCCTGTCTGAACAACCACCACAAGCCAAACACATTTCTAGCATTAGAGACATTTATTTTTGGACTACCTAGTCTACCTGGCCCAAAGTAAAAAGCATTCTTACCTCTAACTTTACTTCCTCATGTGGACACACCTGATGGAGAAAGTTTTCCCTGAGACGGAATAAAGTCTACAAAAAAAATTCCCTAATGTGGTAAGTCAAAGAAAAATAAATCACTCTGAACAGAGTCCCTTTCTATCCCCATGACATTAAAACTTTAGTAACACAGCTTTCTTCCATGTTTAAGGGAGTGTGTGTGTCACTAAAATTCTGCGTTTTCAGCCATTAAACATATGCAGATCAAGTAAGCTCTTCGCATTCCCAGGGAGCTTTCCCATGTCAGACGAGCCTAGCACAAAGGCTTGTATTACACAGAGCATATTTACTTGCCCTGTGCATAATGAAACAAAATTTTCAGTTATTTAAATCTCCAGCAAATAGGAATGGATAGAGACTCACACAATACGTAGGACAACAATAAACAGATAAATTGGCATAGCGTTTTAAAAGGATGCATTGATTAGCAAGATCAAAATACAAAAAAACTTTAGTTCATATTAAAAAATTAAGTAGAAGCATTCAATGGAAGGATCAGAGGACACAATTTAAAAACTGTGACTCATATTGCTGAATGCGTATGCTTCTAATTTTGAAAATAATGAAATGCAAATAGAATTCTTTCTAGTAAACATTAGATTGTTTCCTGCAGTTGAAGAATGGAAATCAAAATGAGTATGGGAAATCTAGTACTGAAATATAAGGCTACTGCTTTATTTCTCAAAGTATTGAACAAATCTTTGAGACCTCAGGTACTTTTCTGGTTTGATAAATGGGCCTTGTACACTGCACATACATTTGATTTTGCTGAATGTGAAATTTCTCAGGGAAGTGGCAGTGAATGCAGTCAATAACTCAGTGCAAGAAATTATATGCACAACTGAACTCTGTCCCACTTTCCAGCTGAATTAGGTTAGCTCAGCTGTCAGCCAAACAACCAGGCCCTTTCAGGGAGACTGCCTGGCACACAAAATGGTCCTCACCTGTCTTCAGCACATAACAGCCAAGCCAAAATTCCATAATTTAAAGAAATTACTTACACAAAAACAATATTTTTAACACTATGGCTGACAGTACTACCATTTTATTAAATATTTGAAAAGCATTTTTAAGCATCCTCCTAACCAACAGTAGTAACATGTAATGCCAGTGAGAAAGACAGATTTGCACAAAATGCATTTATTAATACATCATTTAAATAAATAGATTTCAGACACAAAGAGAGAAATTATTTATTTTAAAATCTATAAATCTAGTTGTATTAGCAGAAGGCTTTTACTACAGTAGAAAGCTGTAGACTCTTGGAATGCTGATGAAGTGTTACACACCATAAGGCACTGGCGATACCAGACAGGTACAGCATTACCTGCAGGTTGTGTCAGCGTTACTGCACCATCTTCTATCAATCTTCAAATCACACCACGACTGAAATACAATTTACAATTCTGCTCTGTTTTTATCAATATGCATCTGTTTTTATCAATCTCTAAAGGCAGGAATAAGACATGAAGCACTTCATGTTGCACAACATTTGAGTCGGTCTAATAACAGAAATCAGTTTACTAATCCTAGGAAAATGGAAACAGCTGCAGTATAGACAGCACATCTCTGCTATTTCCTACTACACGGTAGAGCCCTATGGAAGATTTTAGTCAATACAGTGCTGTTTCAGACCCTGAATAGCTGAAAAAAAAATATCACTTGGGTTAAGCCTAATCATTTATTTCAAATCCTGTCCTTCAATGCAGAAACATATAAGCTTAAAATTAACTAATTAGTGTTACACTAGGTTTGAAAGGCTTTAGGCAGTCACTTCTCTATTTAATAATCCAAATAGTTGCATATACTTTCTTTTCAACAATGCATGGCATAGGAAAGATAAGACTAGCAAAATACCTGATCCAAGCAGAAAGCTAAAAATGTTTGCTACACCACTTTTTAATGTCAGATGCACATAGCATGAGTCTTACTATTCGCAATTATCTATTCCACATCACCACTAGAGTTTTGACTATGAGGAGCATATAACATTCATAAAGTGTTTTCCAAGTGAAAGACGTTACATAAGCAATGAAGCTTGCCTGAGCATAATATCACAATTCATGGCATATTTAATAATTTAAAGGATTTGATACATCAAGAGTAAAACTAACACAGTAATTTATTTTCAAGTAACAAATTAATCTAAATATTTGACAACAGTTTATAAGCAAGGCTTATGGAGCTCTCGCACACAGAGTAACCATCTCTCAGTTTCATATCAGTCATTCACAAACTGTGGTCTGCATACCAGTGGTGGAACAGGACACCATAAATAGTGGTGTTCCCAAATCAGTGTCACAAAAAAGATTTTCATTAGTCAATGAGAAATTGGGGGCTGATAGTAGTTTATAAGCCAAAAAAATGTTGATAACAGTTAATCTACATGCTGTTCCACCTGCTTATGCACTTATTTCCATATCTTTCCTTTTGTTATACACCAATATTTTCAACAAAGAATGGGACATCTAAAGCAAGTTCTGATTTCTACTAAGTTCTGATCTATCAGGCTTTAATACTTAGGCTTTCCTTTAAAAGTTTCAAAGCAGCACTCAGAATTCTCTGATTGGTCTTGTAAATCTTGAGAATTTTTTAAAGTGTACCCATTACAATTTAAAATTACTACACAGTCAAACACCAGAAGACAAATATGTACAGAGCAAACGAAACATGTTAGTGGAAACTTAAAATAGTAATTTTTTTAATGTTTTTACATGTTTATTGTAACAGTAAGTTTTGAGTGAATTGCAACTGATGCTTTCAAAAGCATAGGTATGCATCAGTATAATGATCGTCTTCCTTCATAGAGACATGTCCCTACAAAAACCTCCTTTTGTGATTTCCCAGTGCCTAATCTGTAAAGAATGGTGATGAGCTCCCTCCAGCCACTAGACCAGAAACTTGGAGCCTACCAATACACCTGCACCAGTAGAGGCTGGGGGCTAACTGGTTAGAAAGTAGCTTTCCAGAGGAGAACCTGAAGGTCCTAGTGAACACCAAGTTGAACGTGAGTCAGCAACGTGCCCTTACTGCAAGGAAGGCTAATAGTATCCTGGGCTGAATTAGGAAGAGCACTGCCAGCAGGTCAAGGGAGGTGAGACACATCTGGAGTACCAGGGCAAGGAGAGGAGAGATTTCAGTTAGAAAAGACCTACAATGATCATCTAGTCCAACTGCCTCTGGGCTTCTCCAGAGAGATATGGACCTATTGGAGTGAATCCAGCAGAGGATCCTGAAGATAAAGGGCTTGGAGCACCTGATATACATGGAGAGGCAGAAAGAGCTGGCACTGTTTAGCCTAGAAAGGGCAATGCTCAGAGAGGGATCTTACCAATGTGTACAAATACCCAGTCTTGCAGTAGCGCATAAAGACAACAGAACCAGACTCTTAGTGGTTCTCAGTAACATACAATGGGCACAAACTGAAATACATACGGAAACACCTCACTGTGAGATTAGCTAAACACTGGAATAGGCTGCTCAGAGAGGTTATGTAGTCTCCATGCTTTGAAACTCTCAAAGCCCAACAGGCCACAGCCCTGAGAAACATGCTATAGTCGACCCTGCATTGAGCAGAGGGATTGGACTAGATGATTTCCAGATGTGCCTTCCAGCCTCTGCTTCCCTGTGATTCTGTGATCTTTGAAGAAAGCACAACTAGAAGTCAGAAAGCTGTACGTTTCTGTACAGATGGGCTCCTTTTACCAAATTGTATACCCATTCAAAAACAGACAGAAAACCCGATAAGTATGAGTGAGTTTGCTATGAGAGGAATGAATAATACACATTGAAAGGAAATGGCAGACCACAATTTTATTTAATCACAGCATCATAAGAATCCAGGTCAAAGCTACAGCATTCCTAGCATAGTGTCTCCTAAGGATAGGGAGATCCAGTCAGAGACCTGGCCACGGAAAGACAATCCCTGCCTGCTGACATTAACCTTAAGGACTAACCACACTAGAACATACAGCTATCACAGGTACAAGATAGAAATAAACCCAACTTTTAATAAAGGATACTTTTGAGACAAACAAAACAGCCGCCCAGTCTCGATTTTGGTTATCAGGAAAATTTCTTAACCAAATGAAGCACATAATTAACGAACCTACAGAATAAGCATGCATTCAGCTACACCGTGCAAAAGAAGTGAGACAATCTTGCAAGATCTCATCATACCTCGTCAGGACAAAAGAAATCTGAAGCATAAGTTGGAAGGATGCTTTTCAAGGGATGGCCACTACCGGGCACACTAATCAGTGCTCCTGGTTCTGGTGATGATACCAAAAACCTACATTCTCTCCTTCCCCTACTCCTTTTGTACAGTTACACTTAGTAAGCAGTGTTGCTCCTCTGCTAAGTGTTTCAAAAAGACAGAAAGCCAAGTCAGAAGTGTCAAGGGAATATTCCTGCTGACTGTGGACAGGATATCATGGAGGCTTTCTCAAACCTACTACACTTTAAGCATCCACCTATTGTTTTCGGAAGCTTTTCACAGAAAGCTGTCTTTTTCTCTCTCTTACCACATTAAGGCAGAAAGGCAAAGGGGAACAAAAGCAAGTAATCTGAATAAATAACCAGAAATTGCTGGGAGATTAATCATTTTTTATCAAGTTAACTTCAAACGCATTTGTTAAATGCATCCATTACTGCAGTGTGATGCACCTGCATTTTGAAATGGTCTTTTTAGCACCAGCCTCCACTGCCTAGTAATGTGAGCAATAGCAATTCTTATTCAGCTTAAGACATTAGATGCTCCCCATACAGCTAATGACATTAACGTAGTTTTCAGAACTCTTGAAGATCTTCCTAACAGTAAAAAAGGAAGTTAACAGTAAAAAAGGTTGCTTGTCTTACATCAAACTTTTAATGGTAAAGCAGTCTAATTTAAAGCAATCAGATTCGACAATCAGTGAATTCTGAGAACAAAGCATATATGCTTTCAGACAGTGTTAAAGACTACTACCATACTGAAAATGAGCATACTGTAAGACTCCTGTACTCCCTTTACATACATATTTGACAAATATTAAAAGAGCATCGGGTGTCCTACAAACATTTCTATACATTCATTATAACTTTTTTAAAATACAAGAGCAAATCATTTCAGTCATGGCCTAAATATTATACATTCCTTCTGTTTTCTCAAACTGCTACCCATTTAAATTCCGTCAGTGTTTAAGTCATCCGCACAAGAAACACAAAATTTAAGAAAACCCCCCCTTCTGTTGCAACACTGGTTAAAACAACACTGTGTTCTCCTACCTTCCTTTATCCAAATTCCTGCTGGCAGTAAAAGACAGTAAGGTTTACACAAAGAACTATAGAATCATTCAAATTGGAAAGGACTTTTCAGATCAAGTCTAACTGTTAACCTGACACTGCCAAGTCTACCAATAAACCATGTCCCTAAGGTCCTCATCCATACTGTCTTTTAAATACCTCCCGGGGTGGTGACTCAACCACCTCCCTGGGCAGCCTGTTCCAGTGTCTGACAACCCTTTCAGTGAAGAAATTTTCCTAATGTCCAATCTAAACCTCCCCTGGTGTAACCTGTGGCCATTTCCTCTTGTCCTATGACTAGTCACTTGGGAGAAGAGACCAACACCCAACTCTCCACAACCTCCTGTCAGGTCTCCACTGAGCCTCTTTTTCTCCAGGCTAAACAACCCCAGCTCTCTCAACCACACCTCACAAAACTTGTGCTCCAGACCCCTCACCAGCTTCACTGCCCTTCTCTGGACACGCTCCAGCACCTCAATGTCTTCCTTGGAGCGAGGGGCCCAAAACTGAACACAGTATTTGAGGTGTGGCCTCACCAATGCCGAGTACAGGGGCACAATCACTTCCCTACTCCTGCTGGCCACAGTATTTATGATACAAGCCAGGATGCCATTGGCCTTCTTGGCCACCTGGGCACACTGCTGGCTCATATTCAGCCGGCTGTCAACCAACACCCCCAGGTCCTTTTCCACTGGGCAGCTTTCCAGCCACTCATCCCCAAGCCTGTAGTATTGCATGGAGTTGTTTTGACCCAAGTGCAGGACCCGGCACTTCGCCTTGTTGAACCTCATACAATTGGCCTTGGCCCATTGATCCAGCCTGTCCAGATCCCTCTGAGGATTCCTTCCTTCCTACCCTCTAGCAGACCAACACAAACTTTCTGAGGGTGCACTTGATCCCCTCATCCAGATAACTGATAAAGTTATCAAACAGAACTGGCCCCAACACGGAGCCCTGGAGAAAACCACTTGTGACCGGCCATCAACTGGATTTCACTCCATTCACCACAACCCTTTGGGCCCAGACATCTAGCCAATTTTTTTACCAGGTGAAGAGTGCACCCGTCCAAGCCATGAGCAGTCAGTTTCTCCAGGAGAATGCTGTGGGAAATGGCATCAAAGGCTTTACTAAAGTCTAGGTAGACTATATCCACAGCCTTTCCCGCATCCACTAAGCGGGTCACCTTGTCATAGAAGGCGATCAGGTTAGTCAGGCAGGAACTGCCTTTCATAAACCCATGCTGACTGGGCCTGATTGCCTGCTTGTCCTGCATGTGCTGTGTGATGGCACCCAACATGATCTGCTCCATAATCTTCCCCAGCACTGAGGTCGGGGTGACAGGCGTGTAGTTCCCCAGATCCTCCTTCCGGCCCTTCTTGTAGATGGGCGTCACATTTGCTAACCTCCAGTCCACTGGGACCTCCCCGGTTAGCCAGGACTGATGGTAGAAGACGGAAAGTGGCTTGGTGAGCACTTCCACCAGCTCCCTCAGTACCCTTGGGTGGATCCCATCAGGTCCCATAGACTTGTGGGTGTCTAAGTGGTGTAGAGGTCACTAACCATTTCCCCTTGGATTGTGGGGGCTTCATTCTGCTCCCCATCCCTATCTTCCAGCTCAGGTGGCTGGGTGCCTGGAGAACAACTGGTCTTACTATTAAAGACTGAGGCAAAGAAGGCATTAAGTACCTCAGCCTTTTCCTTGTTCTTTGTCAGCATGTTTCCCCTCCCCATGTCCAGTAAAGGATGAAGATTCTCCTTAGCCCTCTTTTTGTTGCTGATGTATTTATAGAAACATTTTTTGGGGTCTTTTACGGCTGTCGCCATGTTAAGTTCTAGTTGGGCTTTGGCTCTTCTAATTTCCTTTCTGCAAAACCTCACGACATCCTTGTAGTCCTCCTGAGTTGCCTGCCCCTTCTTCCAGAGGTCATAAACTCTCTTCTTTTTCCTGAGTTCCATCCAAAGCTCTCTGTTCAGCCAAGTTGGTCTTCTTCCCCGCATATGAAGATACCACAGCTTAAAAGAGTGATTTTTTTCATCTCTTGAACTGCCTACACCTTACTGCTTCTTCATCCATACCAAAAGGCCGCTGGCACTCTGATCTGCTGTCTCTGGCCAGGGAGGTATATAGGAACCACTCGCCTCGAGGCTAGTATTCTTATTACAGCAACCTTTCTCAATAGCTCACCAAGACTTCATGGAAGAGGCTCCCTGCTCCCTCCTAATAATCAATTCCTGTTCATCAACTCTATACCAGAAGTCTCAGTAAATTCCTTTAACTTCCTGTTTCAGAGTGCAAAGAGAAGGTAGCATTTTATCAGAATCAAAGAAAAACTATTGTATGCAAGAGTTGGAAGACATGCTCAGAACTCCATTATATTAAATACCACATGTAACCTAGCTGATAATACATTAGAAAGTAATTGGAATTTTCAAATGCAAAACAATAGTAATCTTTTGATACAAGTAGGAAGTGGAAATATCAGCTGCAACTCTCTTGGTAGCCATCATTTAATCCTGTACCTAAATATCTCAGACTGTTCGCATTCTTACTGCTGAGAGTTCATTTAAGAAAAATAATAGAAAAAAATTCTAAGATTTCTAGGGGCCTGAAACTAAACCTGTCAACAGGATGCACAAACAGCTGAGCTACAGTTCAATTACATGGATTTTTCAGCTCAGTTACTAAGACAGTTATGATAGTTTTTTGCCACATAAGACAAGGGAGGAGTTGGTTGGAAGAGTTGGGCAGAGGAGATAACATACTTTTAAAAAACAGCAAACTGCATTTAATTTTTGCTATCCCCTGATTGTCAGGGATTTCACAGAAACCTGCATGAATGCTATAGACGTTATGACCATAACTTTAATGTAGTATCAGAAAAGGGTAGAAAGGATAAAAAGACTTGCACACATTTTGCAGTGCTATCCTCCCATTCATTTTTTCCACATCAATCAGTTGCTGTCCTTTTCAACAGAACACTAAGCTAGTTCAAACATCCCATTCACTTACTATTCAATAGAAGTAACATACTCCATAGTTCACTACCATTGATCTGTTGTAGATTAAATTAACAGCCATCATGCAATTAATGGAAAAGCTGATATATTAACACTGGAGCAGAGAGCAATGATGGCTTCCAATTGGACCTTTGATATAATCCAACAGTTCTAGGAAGTAGAGTAATTTGTTGTAGAATTAGTGTGCCTTCGCTAGCCTTGAGAGCCAGCAGTGCAGTTTTATGAGAGATGTTTTACAAGCAGCAGAGAGCTCTGTTTACATTAATAATTTACTTCTACCATATTACAGTACGTGATGCTTTCAAGTCACATTTGAAACAAAAAGCATCCAAGTTTGCCATTCTGAGAACTAAGCCAAGAGCAGCAAGTTGGCTTTGCATAATTCTGCTGACTTCTCATTTTGATTTATCTGTTCTGCATGGAAATATGTAAAGCAGGGTATGCACTTCACATCTTTGATCTTCTCACAGTGTTAATTACTCCCATGTGCTGGCAGTGAGAGTGGCTGCAGCAACTAAATGATGCTAACAGTGGTGGTAGCAGCTGTGGTCGTAGCAGCAGTCCCCTTTTCTTATTTTCCTCTTCTCCTTCCAGAAAGGAGCCAGGTAGTGGGAGGGAAAAGCCCTTCACTCCCACTTCAAACAGTAGGTTGAAGATCCCATTGTTATTGCTTTTTGTCCCCAGAGGATTCCACAGCAAGGGTGGCTCCAGACCCTATCCTCTAAAATTAAAAGCTCTACTGGGAAGGCAAAGTGGGACACAATTCACTGAGCCAGAGAGTAAATGTATGCAAAATAGAGGATGTAGTGAATACATGCAAACAAATGGAAGGAGGGAAAATGAGGGCAGTGGAGTCAGAGAATTTTTGGTGGGTGTGGTTTGCTGTGTTGTTTTCATTGAAGTAAAACAAGAACCCACAAATACAACAAAAAGGGACACTGAGTATTCCTGACAGCACCCACCAGTTTCTGAAGAAACACTGCAAGCTATTGCAGGCTTACAAAGTATATCCTACCCAGAGGCCTAATTAGTGATTAGACACCAGTCACGGGCCATGTGGTTACTGTGAGGTCCCTTTTCAAGTTTCCTCCTCCATCCGCAGAAGTCTGGCTCAGCTGACAAAAAAATCCATAGTGTTTTGGAGTGTCAAATATTAGGCAAATGCAAGAGTCCTGGGAGAGAGAAGGGGCTCACTTGAGGAGGTTGTGTAATTTACAGGACAAGGTCCCCACAGCACCTGATTTTTGTAGCCTCAGGTATGAACTGAGGTACCCCAGGGACAGCAGAACGTCCTCTCTTCCCACTGACAGTGATCAGACTGGTTGGGGAGCAAAGGCATCCTGATTTCCTCCTACCTTTACCCCACAACTCCAGGAACATTTCAATCCGTAATCCATCTTTTACTCACAAACCATACTATTAAATTTAATAACTCAAGTGAGAAATACCAAATTATTAAACATTTACACCTCAGGCAAAGAAAAGATGTAGAATACTTTATGGAAAGTAATTCTAAAAATAGAAGACGAGAAGGCCATTGGAAAGTATGTCTATTATGCCCAATTACAATCAATGGATGATTTCCACAAACCAAATCTGTGATGAGTAGCTAAGCATTACTTGGATGATTACTGTATTGCAAATGTTACTTCAGTTTCTTTAAAGCACTAATGACTTCGGGGTTGGGGGGGGGGCGGGTTTGAGATTTTTTTTTTTTATTTGTTTTTTAAAATTTAGTTTAGCTATAGAAGAGTGTCCAGTCTTTACAGCTGCTATGTTACTGGAAATGTACTCTAGCATTCAACAATATAACTTCTTCTACCACAGCAGGAAGTACCCAAGAGGAAGAAAGAAGCCTGTCCTCAAGTCTGACTAGAGAGCATGGGGTACTGTAAGAACTCAGCTGACTTCAGCTTAACTGAAGTGAATTACTTGTTGAAATGATTCACAGATTCCATAACACAGCAGTATCCATTCTCTGCAACTGATCTCACTTCCGATATATCTCTCAATTGCTTAGCATCTAAAGACTGAAAAATTAATGCAATTAGATTTAATTTTTCTTTGAGGATTTCTGGGTTTTTCAGCCTGATGCTAAAGGAATCCCCTATCTACACTGCTCTGCAAACGCATATTGACTGGAAAGCCTCATAAGCTGAGGGCTCTCTACCAGCTGTACTAAGGACAGGGATACTGAGCATTACTTTTTTAATAATGCAGTAGGAAGGGCAGCAAGTACACCTTCTGCCTTATTTCCATTTTCTCTAATTGCTTGTTAGAGGCATATTTTAAAATATCTTGCAGAATATAGTCATTAGGTGATATTTATGGCTATTTTCCACATGGCATTTGCAGGGCTATACCAGATTTTTTTCCTCTTTAAAACACTGAGCAAGGATTAAAAACATCAGGAAAGTTTTGCTTTCACATATTTAACTGCAAGCAGAACAAGTGAAACAATCACACCCAGTATGAGAAAGATTTTATATACGTATACATACACATAAATAACAAAGTAGAATCAAAATAGAAGTAAACACATGAATACAGAGTTCTCAGGTTACATATGAAAATATATTGAAATGTGTGTGTACCCAGTCTCTAAGTGCTGAAGTATCATTATTGGAATATTACTTCAGAAGTGATTATTCCCTAAACACTCCAGTTAGAAGGTGAAATAAATTTCAAGGATTTTACACAACACCTCTAGCCTCATGACCAATAAAAAGTGGCAAAGCAGTTCATGTTAATGGATTCTTAATTAGTCTGGGATGCACAAAAGAAATTTAACATAAGAGTAACTTCTAATTCTAAACTTTAAAACACCAGAGAGCTTCTCAAACACAACTGCAGCAATGTCTGTTCCAGTGTCACAGTAAATATGAAAGCTGGAGATTGAAAGGTGTAATTGTGGAGTGATTTTTTCTGCAGAAAAGGAAAACTAACTTCAGAAAACATAACACAGGCCCCATTTTATAAGCGAAATGTAAAAATAAACCCATTCATTTTGCAAGTATTTGCAACAAATTATATGAAATCAGATTTATGCATGTATTAATGTTTAAAACCATAGAGAAAAATGAACCCAAAACCTTTAAGTTTGTCCAGAAAAATGATCCACCTATAGTAAATGGAGAACAGTAGATCCCCATAAGCCAGCCAAATACAAGCACCAAGTGTCTGAATATGACTGCAGCCATGAGCTGTGGAGTAAACCAGAACTGACCTGCTTCTCATCGGAACAGGCCAGAGGCAGAAGTACTATCACATACCATGTTTCAGCCTGGGACAGATAGGAGCACGTTCTCATACCTATTCATTTGATGACTTGTGGCATCTGAGCATGTAACATAAGAATTTGAAATAAAAGTTTAGGATAGTATGCAAGCATATCCATGACAAATTTTAGTACACCAAAACATCACACAAAAACAAGCCTCCTCCACATACTGTACCATAGTCTTCAGAAGGGTACACACTCAGCTACAAATCTAAACTATAGAAATCTTTTAACACTCTAGGAGAGAATCTTCTATGGTAGTAAGCATGACCTTTTATATACCATGATCCCAGCTTTAGCCTCCATCATGACAAAAACAGAGTACTAGCTACACTGTCCTTGAGATCAGTGACTACTAATAACTAAGGGAGGTCTTGTTGGTTGGACACAGGGATCTGAGCTCATCAGTTTTGCTACACGCAGTCTGGCTCTGAGGCACATGGGAGAACGAAGCAACATTTCTTCTCTAGGAATGAGACAAGAAAGAACACAAGTCAGCAAGATGCAGAACATTTTCTGGTAAGCCTTACTGAGAGGAACTGACAGGGACTGAAAAATGCTGTGCTGCTCTAAAAGCCAAGGAGAGAGCATAGCAGTTGTGTGCAGGCTAACCTACTGCACCTGCATAGCTCAGGGTTGCAGCTCCCTCCACAACAGTACATAAAAAAATAAATCAGAGTAATGCTGGGCTTCAAATTAGACTGGTAACCTACGGAAGCAAACAAAATTCATATGAAAGCCTTTAAAGAAGTCGGGGGTACTAGTTTAATTAAAAGTGGTTTTTTAAAGACTAATTCAAACAATGCAATAGAATTATTTTTACTAGTGTATTAGCAGAAATACCCTTTCCCCACATGTGCATTTTTCTTCCTTTATATCTACATACCAAAAACAAAGATTTAGCATGTTGAATCAGTTAGAATGGTCTTCAAAGCAGGGGCAGAAACTAAGTTACAGGCAGCTGTAATTAAGTCTTAACAATTTTGGTGATGTTCAAACATGAATAAATTCAGCTCTTTCCCATGAGCTGTTTAAATTACATATGTGCATGTTTGTGTTTAAGGCAGCCCCATCAAAGTTATGAAATCCAGTTTCAAATAAAGGTTTTGTCTAGTATTTAAAGATGTTTTGGTAGATCCTCAGGACAGTTTAATCCTTATAATCCCAGCTAAACACAAGTTTACTTATTGCTGGCAACCAAGAAAACTTAGTTTAAATGAACATGTACTTAGGCTGCTCATTGTACCCAATGAAGCTGACTTGAAGCTAGCCATCCACACAAGATCGCTAGAACAGCAATGCAGCCACTAGCAAGTTTAAAGCTGAGATTCCACCTCTCAATTGAAATTTTGCCAAGTTCATTTTGTACTAAAATTGTAAGCACCTTATTCAGTTTACAAATCTGGAAGTGTTATATCAAGCATTAATGGAGTTCATAAAGGCAGGGTGGGCACGGAGGTGGAGAAGAAATAAGTTCTGCATACTTCATGAGAAGTGAATTTGAAGGATTTCTGGAAGTAACAGAAAGGGACAACTCAAAAGATGAAAACAGTAAAAGCCCAGGGCAGAGCAAAACTGAAGGGGAACACAGAGAGCACAGAAAGTAGTAGAGACTGGTACGCGTAAACAACTTCAAAAACTTTTAAAGTGCTTTGAACCGAATGTCATCACAAAATGCAGACTCTGACATTATTTAAGGAGAACTAATAATTTTTCCTCAGACTGATATAACTGAAGAGAGGAAACAATAGTCTCAATTCTCATTAACACCAGCAGGCTTTGAACAGCTGAAGAAATACAGAGAGCTATGTTGAAAATTGCTGATGCAATTCTAAAGATAATTTCAATCAAAGGTATGGGCAGATATTAAAAGCATTCTATGATAAAATTTAAAAGGCTGAAATGAAAAGAGAGACCTAATTCCTCTAAAATTTTTCTTTTAGTAACCCAGAAACGCATTCTCTACTGCTAGCTCAACATCCTTTAAACAATACTCATTGTTTTAACTTCAAAGTTTATCAACACGTGACCATCAACATTATATGACAAATACTAGTCCCAATCATGCTGTTTAATCACCATTCACCTGAAAAACATGTGACATCAAGACATTTACATCAGCGTTAACAGGAACAAGGGATCAGGACCCCAACAATCCTTTTTCTTATACATTCAAGAGTTCAGATTTGTAAAATTAAGCTATCATGTGCTTTCAAAGAAACACCTAAAAGCAGATTTGTCATATTTAAACTATCATGGCCAGATCTCAAAATAAGCAATTGCAATGGTGGCTCATAAGTCTTCAGCACATAAGAAACATAACCAGAAAAAAATCCACAGCTTTAGAGCAGTCGCTTTTGAAACTGTATTTATACCAAATAATTTTGTTAGTGTTGAAGCTCCCCGAGACTGAATTAAAGCAGTAAAACCCATACAATTCTAGGAACGGGTAAGATATCAGATCAGATGTCCATATTGATTAACACTGATTATACAAGTCATCTAGTCATGGATGCAAAATAGAACAGTGCATTTCTTCCTTCTACAACCCATTTAGCCTAGATCCTTCTATTTGGTTTGTGCTGTCGGACTTGCTAGAACTTCCCATAGACTAGAAAACATAATGGGAGTGTGCTGAGTGCACAATTAAAATATTGAGAGATTTTATTATACGTTGTTTTTACTGAAACCTTTCAATCTTCAAAGATTTCCAAGCTGCATTAAGTACAAATTCAGATATAAAAACTACCATAAAAACGTGAACAAATAAAATCTTAAGTGCCTATTTACCTAGGGAAACACTGAAATAATTTAACATGAATTTCATGAACATGAAGCACATGCTAAGTACATCAGCTAATACAGATAACACTGCCTTTGCTCTTCACATGAATACAACAAATCACTACAGCAAGTCTTCTAATTATAATACCAAATTCAACAGGATTTTCGCATCAGCAGCATGTGAAAGATAGTTAAAGCACACAATCTGATGTTTTTAAAGTGTATTTCATCTAGAAGGAACACTATTGTTTTGCTTCTTATTCATCTTCACAGTAGTGAAGTTCACAATAGGTACCACAGACTAGAATAACAATTCTACAAGCAAATGAGATCCAGATGACTTTCGCAAAATGTTTCATAGCGGTTTATAATATATGCTGTAAGATTTGTTTTTATCTGCATCATCACACACAGGAAAAAACCCAGCTACAGCTACAATCATGGAAAACAAAGCCAATTCTTAAAAGAATTAACATACTTTACATGGTATTTTTGTACTCCTTCCCCCAATATATAAATAATGGCAATACAGTCATATATTTTACTGCCAACAAGACAGTAGCATAAATGTTATCATAAAAACGTTGGAATTACACCCAAGACACTACCTCAACTGCTTATTCATTTCTAACAAAGAATTGATGATGGCAGAGACTAGTCTTCCAGCTCTCATAATTGGGAAAGGGAAAACATGCAAATACATATTGATGAGACTGTAATTTCTCTTAGAAGAAACTGAAAAGCCTGTTTAGACTTAGAACAGTAGCTAAAGACTAGATAGTATTCAAAAAGATTACTATAATGGAAGAAGTGGCTTTATAGAGGCTGATTGCATTCAAGAAGCTTCTTACGTCTAAAAATAGACTTTTTAGTGTCAGAAGTATACCTTCAAAACATGCAGAAGTAGCTGGCAAGGGAGAAAAACTGACCACATCTAGTACAGCTCTGTCATAGGTACTTGAATCTATGCAACAGCCATCTCTCACAAAAAGGCTTTTTGCAGGTAACATAAAACAGAACCCCAGACCAGTAGTTTTCCATGTCATCTACAGTGTTTCCAAGGTTGAAATTGCTGCTTTTTCTCCCCCATTCACTTGCATTTGTGGTTTTTGTTCCATGTCAAAATTCAGCAAAGCCCTTAAGTGTACAAGTACTATTTAAGTGTTGTGCTGAATCATCTCTAAAAGCTGCAATTAAGGATGAAAGGACAGGGGTACAGTCCACAACTTGCATAACTAACCATAAAAACCAGACATCCTTAGATGTTGAGATCTGATGGAATACAATCAAGGCTGTAGGGAAGTAGAATTCAGTCTCAAAACATGGGTGCTTTTGATAGTCTACAAAATGAAATACTTGGTGAACCAAGCAAGCAGTAGGATGGGACAATGTGGAAAGAACAGGCATGGAAAAGAAAAAAAAAAAAGCAGTGAACAATGAGTTATTGAAGTAGGTAGGAAGTCCTGAAGAGAACTGTCTTGCAATGGTAGCGATTGGGAAGGAGCAGGGATAAAAGAAAAGAGGTAGAACCAGTGACAGTTTCTTACAGGTCTTTTGGTTTTGTTTGGCTTATTCTGTTTTTTTATTTTAAATACAAACCATCAAGGAAAGATTTAAAAAAAAAAACAATTTAAACTTATTGCCTTAGTTGTGTATTTGGATGGCTATATAATCATTGAGGTTTCAGTTGCATACTTCTGTAGTATTTCTATTGTATTTTCCCCCCTTAATATTTCTGTTACTCTAAAACTCTAAGGCACCAGACAGAGGAGAGTCTTAGCATGCTGGGTACTGTACAAATAAGTGATGAAAGTTGTTACCCACAATACTTTACAAGGTAAACAAAGGGTAAAGAATAGGGAAGACATTGTTCACAGTAAGGTTCACACCAGCACCAGCTGAACTAGAATGCAGGTCTTCTGATTCTTGGCCACATGTCTTATTTAAAGCATGAACAACTCTACTTCTCTCCATCATCAACACTAACATTCTTCCTGCAAATCAGACATTTAAAATTTATCTGTTCTAGAAACATATACAAGGCTAGTATTCTCATAATCCTAATATTGAGCTGTTTTTACATTTTACTTGAAATGAGAGCATCTTAATTATAATTGAATATTTACATGCATTTCAGTATGCAAATAGTCCTACTACATGTGCCTTGAATACCACACATGAATGTTTTAAAAGAGCTAATCTGAATAACTATCACAAGATACCTACTGGTAGCAGTTCAACCAACCATAATACAAATCATGGCAAATGGCAGGACACAGGTGTTAAAGATTTAATTTTTATCTTGCTCTGAATTCAGCACAGAAGTTTCCTGTTTTAAATTCCAGCTCAAATTCCATGGACATAGTGGGAAGCTGTAACAAATTCATGTGGCAGAACAGCCATTTACAGAAATTACAGAAAACATTTCTAATAATCTCAAATTCTAAGACAAGCGTGTACAGTTCTTTTAAAGCAAAAACATTAGTAAGCAAGTCAAAAAATAAGGCTGAACAATTTAGGATCCATCATGCAGATCTAAATAGCAAGCCGAGACATTTGATTTCAACTTTTTCTTCTTAAATTTTGGAAGAAAGCTGATGAAAAGCCTAGAGAACTTGTCAAAAACACAATCAACTTTCAAGCACCCATGATAAGTTTTCCTGTTATAAAGCAATAATGGCAAGGGAGACAGACAAGAATGATCACAGGCCTGGTTGAACAGCTGTATCACTTCCAGTACCAGCATGGATCTGAAAAAGTTACTACCCACTTCATCTATGAAGCTGAGCTAGTTTTATGCAGAACCAGCTCAGACATATTCAGACCATAATCCTTGAATTGCGACCACTGTGGACTGATTACATGCTGCAGAATCCCCCAGTTCTCATGTTCTATCTGAGCACAGCCAAGGCTCGTGAACTCCAAGGCACACAAGTTTCAATACAGCTTTGTGCTGCATCCCCCAGATCTGTGTATTCTGGGAAGGTTTATTTGCCAGGGCACTGTGCCAGGACCCTACTGGCCCTGTACACTTGCTGCACCCATGCAGAACCTGAGCACTGCAACAATGCTTGTTTGGTTTTAGAGTCATTTCAGGTCCTGCATGTCTAATGCTTAGCTGAAGTCAATAAATCCTGCTAAAAACAAGGCAACTATTGCAGAGTCACTGAAATGTTCTGTACTACGTTCCTAGCATTCCCTATGTTCGTCTTTTCTTTGGGGTATACACATTTTACTCACTCCATTTAAAATGAACAGTTACAGAAATATTTTCCAGTCTAGAGTCTTTACTTAAGGGGGAACAGTACTATTTCAATACAAGATACAGGGTTAGTCTCCTGAAGGTGTCACCTTTCAGCTGAAGTCACAACTAATTAGCCCAAGCCATTTCACAGCCTGCTTTCAACTTCTAACAATTACTACTGTTCAGCAACCTCCTTGTTCTTACGAGCTGGAGAGCAGAAATCTTCACATGGTCACAGACTACATCACACTACCTGCCTGAACACAAAAAAAAAAAAAAAAAAAATCAAGTGAAGGAAGAAGTTTAAAGAGCAGACTAACATATTAACAAGTTGGGTTTGGGGTTTTTTTATTATTTACAAATGCTGTCAATAACTTCATCTGACAATGAGAAGATGCGTGTCTTAATTAAGACAAGACCGAGATCCATATTAGAGGTTTCAGCTAGAAAGAGAAACTTAATACTGTTTAATTTTCCATATCCAATATATTACATGTATAAGAACTTTCTTTTTCAAGCTTTTCCTATCAGCTGTAGACATGAATACATAAAGGAATTAGTGTCCAAAGGGCCTAGGCAGAATTAGGTTCCATTAGTCTGTATCTATATAAGCATACCACAACATCTGCTCCAGATTTACACATCAGCAGAGCAAGAAGATGATTATGCAAATAATGAGAATGTACGTAATACATACGCATTCAGGCAACTGGAGGGAAATTTCTCCAATAACTTTTGCTTTTCCATTAAAACAGTCTACTTCGCTAGAAAGAGATACGTAGCTGCAGACTATTTAGGAAAAGCTGGGTAAGAGTTTGGAGATGTTTACATCTATATGACATTGAGTATATGGTCATAAATATGTCACGCTTGTTCCAGGTCTCTAAAATTATTACTTATTAAATCATATTAAGCAAGTTTTTTCATAAAAGTTGAAAAAGCTAGATGAGAAACTCTAAGCAGACTGAGTTTTAAATTCCATATACACACACTGACAGGCTCAATACTCAGATTTCACTATCCCTTAATTCAGAGTTGCCTGGTCTACCCAACAAGGTGTCCTGAAAAGCCCTGACACGAAGTCTACCATGTAGGATTTGTCAAACAGTGTTTTAACATACCAAAGCCAGTTGCTTATTGTGGGGGTTTTTTCCAAGTAATTTGACAGTAGCTTTTCTGAGACAGCCGACAAACCCCGTATTGCACTGGGTGTCTGTGGCGAGGTGCGGGCAGTGGGGGCTGCAGAGCGGCCTCTGTGAGGAGAGGCCGGGGCTGCCCCATGCCGGACACAGCCGGTTCCAACTGACCCACAGCAGGGCACAGCTGAGCCCCTCGGCCAAGACAGTGATACCTCAGGGAAAAGAGATTTAGGAAAGGGCTAAAAATGCCTGACAGAGAGGAGGTAACAAAAAGGAGTGAGAAACAGCCCTGCCAGGTCAGCGAAGGAGGGAGAGGAGGTGCTCCAGGCACTGGAGCAGACATTCCCCTGCAGCCCATGCAGAAGACCATGGCAATGGAGGTTGTCCCCCTGCAGCCCATGGAGGACCCCCCACTGGAGCAGGTGGATATGTCTTGAAGACAGATGCTGCCCATGGACAGCCCACACAGGAGCAGGTTTTCTGTGGCCTGTGAGAAGGACCCACACTGGAGCAGTTCATGAAGGACTGTACCCCGTGGAGGACTCACACTGGAGCAGAGGAAAAAGCATAAGGAGGAAGGAGCAGCAGAGAGGAGCTGACCACAAACCCCTATTTCACTGCACTGCTTGGGCGGGTAGAAGAGTTGGGAATGAAGCTGAGCCCAGGAAGAAAAGTGATGGCTGGCAGGAGGTGGTTCAGCTTTTGTCTGTTTCTCACCATCCTGCTCTGTTTTTAATTGGCAATAAATTAATTTTCTCCAAGTAAAACCTATTTTGCCTGTCACAGTAATTGCTAAGTGAACTCTGTTTTTATCTCCATCCACAGGCTTTTCCATCTTCCCTTCTCCCCAAGTCCTGCTGAGGGAAGGGGAATGAGAGCAACTGGGTGGGCATCTGGCAACCAGCCAAGGTGAATCCACCACACCAAGATATATGCTTATCCTTAGTACTAGTTTTCTTGAATCATAATACTTCTATGACCCACCTGAACCAGTTATGAGTTGCTTCCATCTGCTATATAAATAGAACAACTAAGATTTTGTTTATATCTTCCCACTGCAGAGAATAACAAAGAATAGCAATTTTTAATTGTAACAGACATCTAATTTTTAAATAATGCAATAGAAAGCATTATTTAGGGTTACATGCTAAATTTTTACTTCATGGAAATTACTCAAAGCACCCATCATTTAACTTTTTATGGATCTTATGTGTATTCCTACTATACTTGGAGGAGCCACTTACTTTAAATTTATCTGTTCTTGAATTTCTCCTCCAGTATGAAAATTATGTTGAACAGTCAGTTTAGACAAGTTAGCCATGCCTAAATAGTCATTTAACTCCTTTTAGCTCAAACTGGTACAGAACTTCATGATAAGCACCAAATCTTTTATTTCACACAAGTCTAGTCAGAGACCTGTTTCATCTCTAATTACCATTTTTAATGTCTCAGTAATCCTTTACACCAAGTGCTTTCTGGCTTTTACCCTGCAGTAATCTGGCCAGCATTTTCCTCTGAGCAGCCCTTGTGCTTCTGGATGCACAAGACAACCATATTTCCACTCAAACAGAAGAGACAGGGAGGACATCCTAGACAGCTTCTAGGTGTATGTGCATGCGCACACACACACACACATCAAGCCACAGAAAACACTTATGCGGAATGTTGCTGTAGTTAGAAAAGCCAAACTGCAGAAGGGGAATGAACTTATGTCTACATAACGTGTGGAATTTGCACCAGAAAAGGTGTGCACCCACACTGTTTCCATCATTTAATAAATTTCTGCTTTGAAGCCAAATATCCTTCCAATGCATTCCTAATATTTTATTCCTTAATCTAGGCAGGACAGCAGGAATAGGAAGATCTTTTCAAAGCTTCAATTAATAGATAGAAATTTATTTACAGTTTAATGTAAGAGGTATGTTATTTTTTCATAATGTTAATAACGTGTCAAAGTGGAAGAAGCACTTTTGGACAACATGTATCAAGCTTGTAACAACATTTAGCTCAGATTTACAACAGAGTAGGAGTTTTCTACCAATAGCTGTTTGCATTTCAAAACAACTACTTTAGGCTTAATAAGAGCTTCTGGTGAGGGTCAAAATCATTGCTCATTGAAGAAGTGGATTCAAAGCAATAATGTATTATGGCAATTCCTTAATAACCTTTTAGAAGTAGCTGCGCATATGTATATTCCTGTTACACACACACTCCCCCAAGCAGACAAAGATGATCAGCATGAGATCCTGCAATGTATTCTAAATCAAGATTCTAGAAGGGTAGTGAAAACTTCTGAAAAACAGACAATTGCAATAATCATTCTGCATAGGAATTATTGTTGCCTGGTTGCTCTTTTTTTGTTCCTCCTTTTCAACCACAACAGTTTTTATTTAGAATATCTTCCACTTAGAAATTATAGTTACATCAAGTGTGCAGTAGTGTGGGACCTGTATACTAATTTTTTTTCAAATGAAACCTTAAGCTAAGGGAAGCCTTTCTGGTGTTTGTCAGCCTTAAGAAGTTTCTCTTAATTTCTAGAGCATACCTGATGACTTCTGACATTTCTTTGGAAAAAACATGGAAGTTCCTCATAGTTCTCATTCCGCACTTTGGTGGTTGTAAATAACTAAGAAGCTAACACCAGTAGTTTGTGATTTTTTCTTTCCAAAACCTTTATTCAATTCTCTTCCCACATTGGATGAAGTGTCCTTCCTTTGCATTTTGATTTAGCTGAAGTGTTGTTAGAAACACTTGACTTCAAGCCAAAGTTCTATCTATACCTCATCAATTCTTTGAATGAAATTTCTTAGTTCTTCTCAAGAGCACTTTTTATTAATATATTAATCTCCAACTCTCATGTCTCCAGTTAGCCACATTAGAGATTAACTCAATTCTCATTTGCCAATAATTAGTTCGGCCTTTCCCCCATTGCTCAATTTGCAGAAACTGTTTGGTCCAAAAAGGACTGTAATTTCTAAAATACTTGAGATGCAATTACTACCCAAGGAGAAAAAATAAAATTCAGTTTCAGCAACTGAAACCAAGTATGTCAGAGAACATCCAACCAGATTTCTCAGATTGTGTCAATATGTTTCCCCTTGCGCAATGTTCAGAGCTGCTTTGAACTGCACACATTTGACTGCTCAGCAATTGGCACATCACCCAAGGCCACTGACACTCAAATACACAGCTCAAACGCATCTCAAAACACAGAAAAAGTGTTTTACAAGACTGGTACATTCTACACAGACAGACAGTAAGTGCACAGACATTCTGTATTTTAAGCCTCACTACCATTCATTTGGTGAGTACTGGGACCATTTTGATAACAGTAACTCCATGTAAGCGAGAAAATAATGTTTAAGGGGCAGAGGGGAAGTACCGTAGGCATAATGAACATGAACAACCTTGGTATTTCCTGTGCTTCCAGGTGGACTCTGCATGGAAGGAGTAAGTAACTGCATTTTTCAGAGATTTTCTTCAGATTCTAACCACTGACTCAAGCTGTCAAGTGGCTCTAAGCAAGTGAGTGGTTTTGTGCTTATGTACATGCTCTTTACATCTTGCCTTGTTCCTTTTTCATATGCACAATTATTCTGTATTTGTATAATCATGGAAGCCTTATTGTAAAAAGCAACCCTGGTAGTGGTAGAATAAGTTCTGTCCCAACAGCTTTAGCTTTTCCAGATCTCAGAGGCTGTTTTCTGCAGGAAACAAAATGAAGACAGTAATAAAATAAAGAATTAAGACAATCCACTTGCTTTCTACTTCCCCCCTGTTAAGGTTATTTTTCACAGCTCTAAAAAACAAAGGACTTCAATGCATAAACACTGTTACAGGTTTCAAAAGGGATAGGCTACATTCCCGAAGAATGCAAGAGAAAAGTGGTTTCTAAAAATACTTCTCTGGTTTCAAAATATGGCATGATGGAAAAAGAGGAACCAGCACTGTCAGTGTCACTCCCTGTGAGGGAGTAGGAACACAGAAGAAATATTTCACAACCATTAGAGAAGCTCATTATAGCTGGGGATTGAGCTGTATCCCCAACTTCTCCTCTGCTCTCTTTTGTGGAACTGCATTGAAACAGCCCGATAGTTGCATTCCCTACAGCATCAAATTCACATTTCACCTTATTTCAGACTAGATCTCTGCACTATGACATCCCATTTCTTAGCATCCTGTCACGATTACAGGGCAAATGATAACTTAGAAGGCCTTGCAATCTCACATACTATGATAGGGTTCCGTTATGCCTACCTCTCTCCTCCTGAGGTGAGCTGCTCACCTTTATAATTCAGCATAGGCCCAGGACAGCAAAACTACTTACTAAACATATTAACATACAGGCCCATGTACTGGTGCAAAGAACATCACTGCTACTCAAGAGGCCATTAACAATTTCTGTTTGCAAGATACTCTTCTTCCAGGGCTTGCAATTACTGTGTTGCTAAAGTGACCCTAAACAGCTGCTTCCAGATAAAATTTCCATACATTCACACAAGCATAGCGCCAGCAGAAAGGAAGGGTCACAAGAGACCTATAACATGTCTGCCTCTCTCCATAGCTATGGCTGTAACTATAGGCTAGAGGAGCCTAAGCCAGGTAGCTAACAAACACAGGCGGACATGCTGTGGACACGGCTGTGCCTGCATGGTGGATGCATCTTGCAGAGCCCCTGCCTTTATTGTATGCACTGTCTCATGCTCTGCTGACTCCCAAGTACTGCAGCATCTGCAGTTCCTTTGCTTAAGTACATGTGTTGCCGTCTCAGAATACCTTTTCCAGGCAGCAATTTTGAATAGCTTAATATTCTTCTTGATCCCAGACTTTGGCTTTGGGAAAATAAAACTACATGACTGCCTAGAAGTCATTTCCCCATGAATAGCTTACCCATAGTTTCCTGGAAGGCACTCTAGACAAACGGTATTTTTTAAATATTTTTTCTGTTTTCTTGAGTATCTCTTTTTATTTTGTTTTACATATGCAGCCAGTCAGAATGCAATTAAGGAGTTAAACTAAGGTACACTGGATATCTCCCTCCCTCTCGTCTCTAAATATTTTCTGAATATAGAAGTAATACCCATTTCTTCCCTGTTTATGGATTGCCTTTTGGAAGCAAGAAGCTTGCTTTTGTATGTAAATTCTGTTTCTGAACTTTTAACCCAATTTAAGATCTATACTCTCTCAATACATACCTTCTCAAACATTTGAAATAGAGAATAGCAGGTCCAATCCATGATCAGACAAAGATTACCCACATGAGTAGCTTAAAGTTTCCCAATACATGTGGAAACATGCATGTAAGTCCCTTTTCCTAACTCTATCCATGCCTAATCCTACAACCATAAGTAAATTTTGTCCTCAACAGTGAATTTACACAAAAGCCAAACGAAATCCCACACTTCTCAAAGCTTTTCTCCTCCAGTAAAGGATTATTCCCCCCAAGCAGCCCCCACTAAGTTATGTGTGGCAAAGTAACTACTGTCCCCCACAAAGTGGTAACAGAAGGCAACTAAGTCATGAGAATTTGAGATACCTAACAAACATCCACTGAAATACTGCCTTAAGTTAGTCAGTCATGGAATAAGATTCATATATGCTAACCCATGTGCAGGAAAAAAAGGCAAATTTTCAGCCAACCCTATAGTCACACAGCTCAGACAGCCACTGTCAAAGTAATAGTTTGTCTAGAGAACTGAAGTAGTAATTGAAATAGCACAGTAAGTAGTTGCTCCAGAGGAACCACCATATTCAACATTAGCCATTGCCTAGGACTGATCCAAGTGCTCTTTTTCTAGTTGTCAACAGCTGTTTGAAGAAGCAGAATAAAGTTTATGCTTCTTTAACCCTTCTACTGAAGTAAAGTCATGAAATAAAGAAAACAGTTAGAGCATGCTGTGATCTTTAGGTATGACTGATTTTACCTTGAGGGCAGAAGAACAATTGCACACATGTGATTTAGTATCTAAATACAGGAAACCTCATTCCTCTGTCCTGGAAAAATCTTTATCTTGCCAGAGGGTGAGAGAAACAGTGGTAAAGTATCTGGAAGTAAGAGAATCCATCTACAGAAAGGTACTCCATCTCATAACAGCAACGGGTTTTGTCAGTGAATTATGAACAAGGCAGAAGAGAAAATTTCCCTGGGGAAAATAACTCCTTGCAAAAGTTATCTTAGAAATATCAGAAAAGGGAAAAAATGTTCTCTTGAGGACTGACAATATGGAGACCATAGCTTCTTAATTTTTGCCAAAGCAAATTTTAGATTAGAGCAGTAGAAATGCATCCTAATGAAGGGATACTAGAAGGAGTTGTTCCTCCTGAAAAATAAGAGTCCCTAAACAGGCAACATGGTAGAGATACACACTATAATGAACAGCACAGAGAAAGTAGGTCAGGAACATCTATTCAGCTTCTCATGAAATTACAAGTAGACACAACTGAAAGGCTACTGAATTAAAACTGGTAACAAAACTTTCCATTTAGAAATTCTTGTACATACAAGTAATTGCTGTGTCTAATTACAGCAAGAAACAGAAGGCAAGTGCTTAGTAAAACTGCCAGAAAGAACTGTCTATTTGCAAGGGTACCCAACACCATTAGAAGCAATATTTAGAACATGAACTATTTTAAAAGGGCACAAGCTCTAGGTGATACCCATTACTCTGTAATCAAGAGGAGCCCTTCCCCATTGGCAGGTTCTGTGGTTCCCAAGAAGCTCTTTTCACACCTCCCACTGAAGCACAAACCCCAGCCTCTTGGAAATGAATCACTCCTCCAATTAAAAATGTGGTTTCCGTATTCTTACAAGAAAGGGTACATGATCCATCTGTAAGAGATAATTTTCCATTTTACAATTTTGTTGTGCAAGAAAAAAGCTCATTTGTTTTTAAGCATGGCTGAAATACTGGTAGTTCTATTCCAGCCCAATTTACAGTTATTAACACTATTATCAGTAATGCAAAACTTTGTCACATGCATATTTTACCTCAACTTCTCAATTCCCATTTGTCAGCACACCTAGGTAGAGAATTCAATTTTAATTTGTGGCTACTGTGAAAGAAAAAACTAATAATTATCTAATTAGAGATTATTAAATTGGGGTGGTGGGTTGGGGTGTTATGTGTCACAACCAAAGCCAGTAACTGGCCATTCTATTTATCTTCATTTAATAGAAGATGTACAAATAGATAGGTATGGCAATCTAACTTGCAATGTAGTGTAATTAATAGTCTTCTGAACTTTCAGGGAAGAAAAAAAAAAGAGTAAACGCAGTTGTACAAGTCAATCCTCCTAAACTTTCAGCCTCATACTCCTGATGTTTTGGACAAATGCAAGCATTTAGTGTTTTCTACACGTTTACATTTAGAAGTGAAACAGTCTCCCCATAAAATACTGATGGATGATTAATTTCCCAAACTCCTGCTAAATCCTGCTTGATCCTTCCCCATTTTGGTTGGTTTAAAGCAATTTACTACAGTTCCAATACCCAAACCCTTAGCCCAGGAATAGCTCAAAGGAGTTTAAAACTGACCAGAGAAAATGCTTTACTTACCTGCAGGAAGTTAGTAGTAAGGGATTGTGGCAAATTAATAGTCAAGTTAAGCTCCTTGTATCAAACAATAAACTGAACAACAATTGAAAGATATTCAACTGAGCAGCAATGTTGTAAAAAACAAGATAAATTACTTCAGGAGAGTTACATGCTGAGATTCCTTTATTATACATTACATTAATTTTTAAACAGTTATTTTGAAATAATGTAATTCTGTATTTTATTAAGTGACACAACTTGGTGTTCACTGGCAAAATTTGAGATAAACCCCCAGAATACTACCTCCTCAATACATTTTACCATACATTTACTGCAGTCCAGTTTGCATTAGCCACTGTTCTCATGGTTATCAGTCCCATCAGAATTCATAAGTTTCTCCTTTCCTATCTTTCCCCCACACCATGAATAATACAATCTATCTATTCCACAGAGTTTATACCTTATATTTTTATTGCCTGGCTTGGTTTTTGTCACCTTGCAAAGTGTTTTTGTATGGTTGTGTTTAAAACATTAAACATGCCTAATGTGACAAGAAATAATGCACACTAGAAGAGCTGCATTCAAAAACAGACATCCAGGAAAAACTGTAGAGGAAGTAAAAAGAAGTTCTGCTCTCACTCAAAAGTTTCATCCTTGTGAATGCTCTGTACTTTGGACAGCATAGTAGTATAAATAGTCCCCTAGTTCCCAGGCCACCTAATCATTCAGAGAATTTGCTAGCTTGGGACATGTCATTGGGAATGTCTCATTATTGCAGAATTCAGAGTTTGAATTCACTCAGTTTGCCATGGGGACTCCATATAGTTGGTAGAAAATTAGAACAATAAGGCCTCTAAAACAACTGACCACTGCTATTTGGGGGACCTGAAATTCTCTAGCTTGTTTGCAGGAGGGAGGAATCTCTTTAGGGTTTGGTGGGGTTTTTTTGAGAGCATTTTGATAACCCTGCATAGAGATCCTGGAATTAAGTCTCACTCAACAGGACAGTAGGGCCCCTAAACCACATGAAAGCACAACAGAAAGCAGTTCTTCAAAAACACACACACTACTACCCACCAACTCTGCATTTGGCCTATTCCACCTTGTTCTATGCAAAACACAGAAGCAGCAGGGATATGCCACTGCTAGAACAGCATGCAAAGAAAGGCACAGCAGGATGTAACTTCTATGGTTGTAGACTGGATTTTGGCATTTTATACTTTCCTGAAAATGCATGGAATGGAGTCTATCTTACCACCTGTGAGTCAGGTTTCCTTTCTAATGAAAACAAACAGGCTCTTCTATAAAGTGGTCTGCTTCATCTCCAAGTAAACATCCCAATGTCCTGCCTGCACTTGTCTTTAGTGATGTGTTTCTCAAGGTAATTTGTTCATGCATCAAAGCCTTTAGATTATTTTTTCCTTAAGCTGTACATTAAATCAAGACTGAGTGCCCACATACTCCCTAGCAAGCTTAGTCACAGCTCAGGCAAGAGAGAAACAGGCTCAACTCCTCCAGGGAACTGAAAGCAGCAGCCATAGTAATTCTGTAGAGTTACTATAGAGTAGGACATTCAGCTGCTCAGCCTCTGAGTTGTTGTCAGCAATTAAAGGCATTTAGCAATTCCCATGCTGGAATAATATTTTTAACTTGCAAGTGCAGTTATTTTATTGTGCTTTTTTCTGAACTGGAAAAAAGTGACACACTTGTATTTGAGAACCTGTATTCAAGATGACAACAAGCTTTAAGTAATCCATCTCAACTTTCTTCTGTTTATGGTCTTTGATTCCTTGTGTGCAGAGTGTGTGAATACAAAAGTAAGCATACAACTACTTTAAGTGATTGCTTAATGGTGGATACATTTGAAATAAATATTGAGCTTCAGAATAAGCTTAATGAAAAGGAAATAGAGGGAAGTTTCATCCAGGAAAGTTGTACAGAAACAAAGTCAAAAAAGCAGTGGATGAGATGATGTGTTCAAAGAGCTCTAGTCTGCTAAGTCACTTTCATTTTTTAATTAAGTTGGGCAGCTTTTCAGAAGTGTATCCCAATTCATATACTTAGAATGAAATCAGGTATTTAAATCTTTCCTTTTAGTATTTCTTTCCATTCTTGGTATCATTTTTCTTTGGATTATGACATGGCAAAAGATTCAGTGTTTTCTTCAACTCTTACTGAATGTCCTAGAAACTGCTTGGTGATAAAACCTGAAAATATCTTCTTTCGAAGAACAACATCTGCCATAGCATTTCTTAAAAAAATCACCAAGGGATAATATTTCCCTTCATATACATGCTCAACTCATTATCACCACTGGACATTGTTTGATGAGGACAATAGATAAGACTTCTCTATGAATTGTAGTAATTGTGTGTGTGTGTTTATGGCATGGTCTTAATTTTCTACAGCAATTCAGTATATGTTATAAACCTAAGTAAGCATTTAAAGGGTAAGTTCAGCATTTGAAACCAAATCCTTCCTAGGAGAAAGACATGTCTCATTTTCAAAGGAGAAAAAAATGTAAATGGCTAGGTATGTACCCTTTATTTGTAAGCAAGTAGCACATGAAGATTCTTTAAAGTACAAAGCACAGGAAAATAATGCAATGTGCTTTTTCCTAATCTGATTAAAAATTTAAGTATGGAAGCTATAGTAGGAATTCTGCTGATATCAACCTACTGACATCCTGACCTATGTAAGTCACTAGAAAAACTAAAATTCTCCTGAATATAATAAATTTCTTACAGAAATAAGGAAATGGCTCCCAACACAGCTAACTAAAGGTCAATTTAATTGTGAGATTTCCCTTACTGTTCTTGTTCTTATCACTTGACAATTATTGCTGCTCTACTTCAGACATGAATAGTTCATGTATCAGTCCACTTAAATTAATCAAAACCTTTGACTTTTGAGTGTTATAAAATAATGATTTGAGAATTGGTTTGTTCCAAAAATAAAACCAGGCCCAATAAAAAACAGGGGAAGTTTGATAGTTTAGGTATCATCACCTGAAGTTATATAGTCTTTAAAATAATCTCTCATTCCATCCTTTATTTCATTCTGCTTTTCCTAGCAGAAGCAGGCTTAGAGAATGGAGGATACACCTTTGAACTGTACATTTATAACTTCTACACGCGACTCCTATCTAATGAAATTTTTAAACATTTATAGCACATCATACAACAATGAACTATTCTCCTCTCCCTCCTTGCTTTCTTCAGGCACAAGTGCCTGATTTCATAGTCTGCATGAAATGTGTTTAACACGAATAAACATTCAGTCACCTTTCAGTCAGACTTAGTGAACAATCCTCAATCTTTTTGCTGAAATAGCTGTTTTGCCTTAGCAGAGCCAAGGCAAGTGAGTATTGCCCAACCTTCCTCCATGTGAGGAGGTATGGATCTGTCACTCAGCCAAATCACGGATACTATTAGTTAGATCAAATTCAGAGGCATATGTTCCCCCCAACTCCACTTCTTGTTGAAGACTCAGGAAAGAGAGAGAAAAGAAAAAGCTATGAGCAATGAGAAAATGGCCTACTTCTTCCTCGCATTTAGGGTACCACAGAAAAATGGAGGTTAGCAGTGGAGTAGAGACTTTGTGACTAGGTCAGGCAGAATGTATTCAGCCAATAAATTTAAGTGTGTTTTACCTGTGATGTAAGTAGCTACATGAAGAATTCCTCCCCCCCCCCCCCCAGTTCAAACATGAATGAAACAGCTTCAAATAAGGAAAATCCCTAGTTTTATGCAAAGAAGCATCAATGTCTATGCTCAATCCTTTGAAAAAATATAAAGCATTAGGGCCATAAATTTTTATCACAAAAGGATGTTTACTACAGGAGAAGCTCAAGCTAATGGAACTGTGCCCATATATAGCAGCCAAGAGGTTGACCCCAATTAACCCTACTACTTCAAAATAAGTCTTTAGAAAAAAGAATTACCATGTAAATACAATGACATCTTGTTATCAACATACAGCTGGGATCTACCCATGGCAATCATTTCAATATTATAGACTCCCTAGGTAAACATTAATATGCTGTATTTTATGCAGTGATCTGCACTCTCTGTAAGTACTTTTGACAGATGACAGCTCCTCCCTGTGAGCCAGGCTCCACAGCATCACAAGAAATCTCCTCCTGTTGTTCTGAGCAAATAATTCAATTTCTTAGCAAAAGTTAAATTAAAGCCTTACACTGGAGTGACTGTAGTATACTTAAAGGAGGTCTGTACTGGAAGTTATTCACTCTTTTTTACTCCTTCCATTATGCCTAAGTACCTCATGCTCCAAGATTAAAAAACAAAGCCTTTGATTTAGCAGTTCATCTCTAGAGAGTTACAAACAGTCTTGGGAATACAGCATATTTTACCAAATCTAATTTGCTTTTTAATTAATTATGATGCCAACAACTTATCACATTTCATTTTTTTCTTGGAAGCATGTTTTTTCCAGCTATTCCAAAAACCAGAGCACACCATGGATGTGAGTGCATACAGTTAAAAACACTTAATACCAGGATAAACTCATTTTTGCTTCTATATTGTAAAAATGGAAAAGAACAGAACTAACAGGGACCAAACACTGTGTACTATTGATTGTTTAGCAAGCACAGCTACTTCCATACACAATTACATTTCAAAACTTTGTTCTACACATTATTTACAGGATGTCATGGTTGAAATAAAGAGCAACTCGAAAACTCCCTTTTACACAAAAATATACAAATTGAGAGTTAAATTTATTACTTTCCTCTGAACTTTACTAGAAATAAAGATATTTAAGTATTTTAAAGGAGTTAAAAAATACATACATTACATGTCAATTGTCTGAAGTATCAAATATTTCACAAGTCTAAGAATATAATTTTCTTTGTAGAATTAACAAATGAGCATACAAAGAGGTTCAGTGATTTACTGCATGTCATAAAACAAAAGTGAAGAGATAAAATAGAACACAGTTTCCTTATTCCTCTCAGCCCAGGCTCTGTATATTATTGCATAATTACTATGGCTAAAACAATACTGCAAGAGATTTGTGACTGACAACAGCCGGAAGGTAATTAAAGGACATAAATGAACAATGCAAATCCCCCAGTTGAAGTCCTTAAAATACATTTTTTAATCCCTAAAGAAATTTATTTGGCTTTTGTTAAAATTAAAAAGGCAACTAGAGTTTTTGCCTCCATTAAATCTTGAAACAAGAAGGACATTAAGGTTTAAAAATTAATCATACATTATCTGATCCTGCATTTGGTCTACAGTTATCAGGAGCCCCGGAACAACTGTAAGTATCTCCCCCAAATCAGTCCTGTACAAACATTTTCTGTTTGTGAAAGGGGAAGGTTTCAAACCATTCCAAAACCTGTATGTTAAATATTGTATAGACACTTAGACACATGCACACTAACCCCATTCCTTCCTGAGCCATTGTTTCAACTACAATGATGTCTGACAAGATCCTGCCCAAGTCTTTTCTTCAGATCTGTCCTTTAAGAGCTCTGGGAATAGATGTTTAGAGAAGTCATGCTCTTCTTAGCCCATCACCCAGCACAGATGCAAGGATTCTAGAAGGAACAAGTTGGTCAGGGCACTCCTGAGAGGCAACTAACATCAGCTAAAGCAGAATTGAAGAAAGCATTTGTCCCACTGCTTCTTCTGCACTGCAATTCCTGGGCTGCAGTATCTATTCAAGACATCATGGTAAGAATAAAGAGATACTCCCTCCCCCCAACATGAAAAATTAAAAAAAGAAATCATTGTTTATAGTTATGGAAAATGCTCGTTCCCTTCTGCATTTGATGCTATGAAGGAGAGCTTCTTTACTGTACTAACATTATATTTTCTGATGGCACACTCAGCAAATAGAAGTGCAATGAAATTTGTCAGTGACTGAGGTAAGAAATTTGGTCTTTATTTCCTTTTATGTCATCAAGGATACTAGATGTTCAGTGATGCATGTGTCACCTTCCAAGGACACACTCAAAGCCTGAGGAGAAGACTGTGTTGTGAGAGGTAAACTTAGTACCCCTGTGTGCCTGACAACCAGCTCTTAGGACCAAGCTCAGACAAATGTGACTTCAGAGAGGTTCTGTATCTCCGCTGTGGAAGATGTCACCATGTGCCACAGAGCAGTACTTACAGTTTGGCAAACTCAACTACAATTGTAAAAAGACATTCATTTCTGTGAATATTGCACAATTACCTAAATCTTTCTGTTGTGCCTCACATGTCCCTTCCACTTAGTTATAAAATCCAGTAGCTCATTACTATGGCAAAGTTAAAATGCCTGACCTGAAACATTTTAAACTAAAGGTTCCTAGTTTAGCAAGTTGTCCTTAGTTTTATTCCTACAAATTCAGTTAAGAGACACACAAACCCCCTCAGACAAACAAAGCCCATAACATGAAAGAACCCAAGGAAATTCACTGAATACTCTACTGAACATGGTAAAGTCTCATTCAAAAGGACTAGAGCTTTTCTTCTGTCATTCATCTCTGTAACTTTGGGAAAGGCAGGTAGTCAAAGCCACCAGAGCAGAAACCCTTGTTCTATTTGACAGGTACAACAGAAATCCAATGTTAAAACATCATTACACAAACTCTCTCATTGTAAAGATTTACACAAAAAGTGCTTAAGCAGGAGGTTTAAGTTTACCTTCACAAGTTTATTTACCATTACTTTTGCTGCAGTTGAACCAGTTCAAGTGTGTACATAAGACACATCCATTTCTAAAACAATACAGTGGAAAGTTAGTTTCCATGGCAACCTGACAATTGTGGGACACATTGGTGGGTTTTATTTGTTTTTAACAGATGGGAAGAAATATCATAATGCTGTCCCCAAGCTTAAGTTTCATTTCAGAGTTGCTTATATTAAGCCTTAAGGCAGAAATTTGTGGTAGAACTTCTTGTAATTTTATCTTTTAATTGAACAGTGTAAGGCTTGCTACAATCAGATAAGCTTAATCACATAAGATCAGACTAAGCAGAGGACTAATGATACAGCTACAGCAGATCACTCCATAGTTACTTTTAATGAAATGTCTTTAAAAAATATTAGGGAATAATTAAAGATGTTCCAAAGCTTCAAAGTTCAGCTTGAAATATATCATTAAAGCATTTCACAATTAATAAAATATATTTCTTTTCAATTAGCATAGGATTAGTTGTTTAACTTAACAGAAGATTTCTTAGCTTCAAGCGCGGAAACCTAGGAAGAGATTTATGGTCTACATAGTACAGATTCTGAAGAAAACCTGGTCAGAGCAACACTTCAGAGTTACAAGTTAAACACACATCTGTACAAACACATACCTACACGATACCTTCTACAATGAAATGACTGACCTGGTAGATGAAGGGAGAGCAGCGGATAGTGTCTACCTGAACTTCAGTAAGGCCTTCGACACTGTCGCCCGTAAGTTCCTCCAAGAAAAGCTGTTGATGTATGGGCTGGATGAGTAGACAGCAAGGTGGCATGAAAACTGGCTGAATGGCTAGGCCCAGAGAGTGGTGGTCAGTGGCACAAAGTCAAGTTGGAGGCCAGTAACTAGTGGTGTACCCCAGGGGTCGATACTACGTACAATCCTGTTCAACATGGGCAGAGGGTACTCTCAGCAAGTTTGCTGATAACACAGAGCTGGGAGGAATGCCTGGCACACCAGAGGGTCACGCTGCCATCCAGAGGGACTTCAGCAGGCTGGACAAATGGGCTGACAGGAACCTCCTGAGGTTCAACCAGGGGAAGTGCAAAGTCCTACACCTGGGGAGGAACAATCCCATGCACCAGTACACCTGGGGGGACCACCTCACTGGAAAGCAGCTTGGCAGAAAAGGACCTGGGGGTCCTGGTGGACACCAGGTTGAACATGAGCTAGCAACGTGCCCTTGTGGCAAAGGAGGCCAATGATATCCTGGGCCGCATCAGACAAATTATTGCCAGCAGGTTGAAGGTGGTGAACATTCCCCCGCTACTCAGTGCTGGTTACGCCACACCTGGAGTACCGTGTCCCATTCTGGGCTCCTCAGTACAAGAGACATGAACATACTGGAGAGGGTCCTACAAAGGATCACAAAGATGATGGGACTGTAGTGAAGAGCTAAAGAAAACTTGCAGCAAAAAAATATTGGCAAGCAAGGTGCAGTAACTGCATGTTTTAACATCCTTGCATTATGAAATGCTTGTCAATATTCACTGAGCATAAAGCTTTATATGACATGTAGTAAAGGAAAGAAAATAAGTCCAACCTATGCTTGCACTTCTTTGCAGAAAGTGGCAGAGAAAAAATTAAGACAATAGACCTAGTCATGTCTCTTAAAGGATATCCTATATATTTGGCTAGGGTAAGTGGTTACTTTAAACATGTAAGTTCTACTATGGCTCTGGAAAAGAAGAAAGCACACATCACTTACCTTCTAGAGTAGTTCAAAAATTTAGGACAGCATCCATGTTTCATGAAGAAAAGTTATAGATCGTGACATTGAGTACTATCTACTGTAAAAGAACAATTGTTCTCTGCAAAGAATTTGTAAAAAAAAGAGACTGGCATTTATTCCTCCATAAAATAAAGGCACTCTCATATCTTACAGAAATATTGGCACAGAAGATCTCTAACAGGGCTCATCTCTATCAGAGTTCCTGTTCTTAAAGTACAAAGATTCTACTTCATTTTGTCAATCATTTGAATCATCATAGGCACAAACAAGTCCAGTACAAGAAAAATGACAGTACTATATGTACACTGACACAGCAAGAAATGCTAGATCCATTGGGGGAAGAAAAAAAAAAAATCACTAAAACTGGTTTTGAAAACTAGCACATAGCAGTTTATTCTGTGCATAGAGAGAAATGCAGGCACGGCTTAATTTAAGAAATCTCAAACCTCTTTTTCCAGGAGTTTTAGAAGCAGTCACTAAAATTAACTGAAAATCCACAGTGTTTTCCTGCGCCTTTGTAGCTCTCAGTAATTATATCTTTTCACTAGCCTGCTTTTATGAGTTACAGTGTTTTTGATTAACATTACATTCATTAATAGCAAAAAAGCAATTTATGCAGGAAAGAAATTGTCTGCTGATTACCAGAGAAGCTGCCAATCATAACTTATAATACCTTATCAAAATGACTTGTTAAAACAATATATCTACTTGAAGTAACACTAGTAAAGTTTTTCCAAAGATCCAGCTTTTATAATACACTTATTTCTATGAATTATTAAAAATAAATATCAACTTTTTTATTTTAATAAAGTTAGACATTTGTTTTTACAGTAAAAAGCCAAGTTCTCCCCTCTTTCTCCGGTCTAGGTAACGTCAAGTATCTTCAATAGCATTACTTCAGATACACAAGTCATTAATAAAGAACAAAATGCACTCCATTATGTCCACTTCCGATTTACTTTAGACTAGCTGAAAATTATAACAGTGTTTTGCATTATATGAAACATGGAAAGGTGACCACTTCATATCAGAGTGAGATGGCCCATGGTAAGTCTTGATTCCTCATATGCCAGTCTGCCATGAGACTTGACCAGGGCACTCTAACCTACTAAATTCCCACCTACCCCAGTACAGCAATGTTCCAACACTTACACTGCATTACACTCACACTCCTCAGCCTATAATCATGTTTATTAGATTATATAGTCAAGTATGCAGTGGAGGTTAATTTAGAATTAATTACATGTAGCTTATATAAGTGCTTTGACAGCATATTCAAAGCATTCTCAAGTTCAAGTCTTAGGTTCTCTCGCATCATGACTCAGATTTTTTATTTTTCTAAACTTTCTTGGCAGTTACCTGTTGCAGCCTCAGGCCAGGCTATCCACAGCATTTGTCAATGGACAGAATCGAGGTAGCTCTCAAAGTATGCTTCACACCAATCTGCTAATGTTTTGTGAATGCAAGTACAAGAAACTTGTATGTAAAATCTGTGGCCAGTTTAAGGCATATATGTTGGGTATGGATGAGGGTAGAGGTCTCTAGATTACAATAGAGACCAGTATTTCTATTGCAATAGAACCTAAAGGCCTCAGGACTCCAGCATGCTAGAAACTAAATATATTTAATGATAGCTTTTAAGCCACTGCTACTGATATCTTCTGGGAACTCTAGAAATTATTATATGAAAATAATATTCTGTATTTGAGTTAATGATTTCAAGCCTTCCCCATACTTTTTGAATCAAAAGGTATTTCAAATGCTTTTCTTGGTGCAAGCAGGTATTAGGAAGAACTGCCTTTGCAGCAGCTTTCCATCACCTTCCAAGCTGGTACTGAGAGGGGCCTGAGGGAAGGCAGGCACACATATACCTCAGCACTTGCCAGGCAAGACAGAACAGTAGCAAGAGGAGTATGTCTCCATCAGACATGAGCTCTTGTACACGCACCAGAGTGGTGAGAGCATGTGAACAAAAAAACAAACACATTAGCACAAGGAGTCCTGGACAGGCATCGGCCTGTTAATCATCAGTCTGTTTTCACTTCCCCTCCTGCAGCTCCTGCCTGAAATGCTTCCACTTTCACAACTCCAAGCTTTGACTTCCCCAAATCAGTCCCATTGTCTTCTTGCCACTAACTCTCTCTGCAGTGACCTGCTGCAAGGCATGCAAGAAGACCTTGAAGAGGAGAGCTGGAAACAAGGACATTTATTGAGGATGAACTGAGGAAGAGGGCTGAGCACACCTGCTCAGCTCAGGCTGCAAAGGGCAACGGCAATGGCAACCCAGGACATCAGCAGTATACAAAGTGCCTGCACGGAGAACAAACCAGAACACCTGCATTCCCAGTCAGTGCCAGCTGGGCAGACTGGATGTTACTTCCTTCTGTGAAAAGGGGCAATAACATCTCATTTTCACTGTCCAGTACTTTGACATAGTAGCAGCCTCTATTAGCTAAACCATAGGCAACAGGTGATGCTTGTACACAGTATCTTCCTACACTTCCTACTTTGACAACTGCCAGAGGCAGAGCTCCCCTATACCCCTTCTTCACAAATCCTGCTTCCATTGCCTCCAAGTCTCCTCTTCTCAAATACTTCCCTTGACAGTTTCAAGCTCCCACTCCTAAATGGCTGCTCTCTGGCTTCATCTTAACAAATTCAGGATTTTTTTCCACCACTTTTCCCTTCTCGTCTGTTCCCACTTTGCACATAGTTTGGAGACAGAGTACAACTAACAAGTCATGGATGTAGCTAATGAGGAAGTTTCAATGGAGGTGAAACACCTGAACTTGAGTAGTGGTAGACTTCAAGGTCTCCTTTTATTTGATACATCAGCATCAGAAATAACGGTTAAGTATAAGAAATAACTGTTGAGTGTTGCTCAAAACCAAACCTTTTGTCTTCCTATAATTATAGGGAACATCTCTAATTTTCAAGTCAACTAGGAGAGCTAACAGGTTGTCAATATAAACCCTGAAGGACAGAGAATCCCAGTGTTATCTGGAACATAGGATACTGTTGACACCCTAACAAACATGAGGAAAATGACCAATTTAAAAAAGGAATTTGAATATTTAAGGCAAACTATTAATCTTACAAAAGTAGCTGTTTCTACAGAAGATATGTACATACTAGAATCCAAAAAGTAAGTTTTCCAGACTTACTGTGCCAAATCTAGAAATAAATGAAAGTATTGTCAAAAATAGTATTCTGATCTTGCTGAAAATGTTAATCCCAATCCTGCATTACAGATACTACTGAAATCTTCATGTCAAGTAGAAATGTCAATAGGAAATAAAAGCATTTCAGAAATAACTTAGGATAACTGGACGTTTTTGAAGAAACTTCAATTTTACCTTGCCCATTTCCCCTTCTGTTCTGCTTGCTGCTCTCTCCCAGCAGCTGACAAGCTTCTAGTCTTATTGACAGAGTTTGGTTTTGTTTAGGTACTTCAGATCCATCTGTCAAAGTCTGCTTTTGATAACAAGGCTTTTCTGGTTCCAAACCTTAAAGAAGCTTAAATACTGACAAAAAATAAACTACTACTTTTTTTGCAAAAAGTATTTTCAAACACCTCTCATCAGTCTCCACCCACCCCCCCCCCCCAACAAATTGTTGGCCCTTCACACTGAATACAATTTGTCACAGCCAACTAATGCAATGAAGATTTATTCATGCACTTAAGACACTACTGAGCACAACAGCTTGAGAACGAAGACCACTCTCTCCAGACTACACAAAAATTATCAATAGCTTATGTATGGCACATTCACATCATGCATAATGTGGCGTAACAAAGTCAACTGTCAAACCTTTAAGCAGAATAAGTCTAAGTCTTTCTCCAGTGGCAATGTCTGGAGAATAGCAAAGAGAATATTGATCCTGTTTCTTCTTTCAATAATCTAACAAGGTAGGGCAAACAAATGGTCCGTTCAACCCAACTGTTACTACACACCTAACTGCGTTTGACATTGATAGCATCTCTTGTCCAGATGCCTAAGACTGAAAAGGTTAAAAGAAAATACGACAAAGCTATGCATTGCATCACAGAAATTCTGGTTTTCTGCATTTGTTTTGAGAAATAAGGCCCTAGATTTTAGCCACAAAAAACATAACTGGACTTTATGTTGATTACTTACAAACTGGAAACAAAATACTGATTGTTCCTCATAACTTTAAACTCTTCTAGCAGACACTTACCAAAAATCTATCCAGTCTAAAGGCCAGATATCCTGGGCACACAGCCAGTTAAAAAAGAAAGTAACTAAATTAATCTCTGGAGATCTTGGATGTTCTAACAACTCTCTCTTTAGGGTATATCAAGAAAAGCTGTTATTTATTATCTTAATCCAGATACTACTACTTCAAACTTGCAGTGGCACATTGCTGGCATATAGCAATCCACTACTTGGTGACACAGTCTGTCAACCATTGCACAAAAAAAATAATCTCCATTTGACACTAAAAACAGCTGACAGCTTGTTATTTGCACAAGACACTAATAGCAAACAGTTCAAAGAGGTAATGTTTTCTCCAACTGAGCTTTATAATATACAATTGTTATACAATATTTTGCCACTTGGGAAGTAGAAACTTTATAAACAGGACACAACACCAGAAATCTTCCTCTGTATCAGATGACACTAAGCCAGACTTCTTCCCCCCCTCAGTAACTCTGAATGCTCACAAGTAACTAACTTCAGAAAGAAAATTGTTTCCATGTGCATTGTTTAATTTCATTGTCTTTCTAATATCCTGAAAGCAGAATACTATACACTAATTGGCAGAAGTTGGACTGTTTTGTATTTTGTTTCAGGAATTGTTTTGTGGGTTTAAGAACAAAGATTTATCATCTTGTGTTGTAGGCTTGCTCTGTGGTAGATTCTTTCACAAAGCAGGGGAGGAAAAGAAAGAAATGAATGAAGGAACACTGGCTCTAAAGTACATCTTCAGTACCCAATAGATGAAAATCTAAAGAGAACATAAATATTTTCTGTAGAAAGCTTAAGAGTAGGAGCTCAAGTATTCCACTTCTGTTAAATAAGTTATCAAAACTAGTAACCTATTCTTAAAGAATTTTTAGTGTTTCTGTTGAAGCCTCTATAGCATGACAGCATAGAGGAAGTTAAGTTTTTTGACAACTTACACTGTCTCACCTTTAACTGGGAGCCTCGTGACAATCCTCTAGGATGTTGAGGGAAACTTTGGGATTTCCAGACACTACAGGAACAAGCCAACAAACTTTAAGCCCCACACCTACATGGACCTCATGAGGACTCCCTACATATCTCACAGTGGAGTCTGCCCAACCACATCATGATGCCAGATCCTATCACCCTAACACAACAAATACTTTTTCAAATGCTGGAACATGCAGGCATTCAACCCTCTTTATAGACTCTGTGCCTCACAGGCCAAAGTTCCCACTTCAGCATTGCCACATCACTGTAATCTGTCTAACAAGCAATAGCACCAGCTAACAATACTGCACTTGTCCAGCTAATATTGCAAGTATGTGCATAGCTGACTATATTTAGTTTAAATTCATAGTCAGTTCCTGCTCAGCCTACTTTCTTCTCCTGCCCAAACAACCAGCAGAAGATAGTCCAGGTAGTCAAGCCACCTCCTGAAAGATGCCATTTCTTACTGTATTACAGAATGCAATGGAAGCAAACACCAAATTAAAAACTATTTTTCTTCAACCATCTACACAGCTTCTGCAGCATTCCATCCTATTCACTCAGGTAGACCAAGCCTGTGAGAACACCAAATGCACACATTAGTCTCCAGAGATGGACAGGTGGTGAAAGCTGAAAAGCTGAGACCCTCTTTTATTATGAGGTGATGGTGAGTAACACTCAGCAACGCTTACTGTATATGGATGGCAGTGCCAGGTACAGATGCATTCTGAGCAGCATGGTACCACCAGGCATTTGCGGAGACACAATGTGGCTTCACACAACTGATGCTATGAGCACTCACTGCAACATGAGTACTGTCAGGATAGGCTCGAAGTGTGCCATGGCCTCATGGACTCAGTGTTTCAGCTAGGTATGGCTTCTCCAGGGCAGACTTCAAATGCAATGGAAGAAAGCAGGAGAGACATAACTTTTTTGTCCACATGATTAATGCCTTTTTTAAAGTACAGGATAAAAACAATCCATTGGCATTTGTACTGATACCAGAAGTAATTTAAGGTTTTTCTTTCTATCTTAAAAATTTAGTGCCTTAATATCCATGTGCACCCAAATCACTGCATCATGGTTGTATCTGCTGACAACAAATGGGACAGAAGCTTTAGAAACTGATAGCAGTGTTTAACACAGTGAGAAGTCACAGAACAGCCAACTCTTTTCTTTAGTTTTCATCAACAAACCACAGACATAACTCTTGAACTATCTCAGCTATGTCAGACAATACAAGCACACAAGCTTTCAGTCAGCAACAGCCTGCTTTTCAGCATGCTGCTTGACAAACCAGGCACTGAGGTCATGTAATTTGGAGATAGTCAATGAGCAGATCAGTAGTAGATGTGGCAATGTAACTCATTACTGGAGACTCCCCATTCAGCACTCCAACCACGTCACGCTATTAAGGGATTCATACTCAAGGGCACTTACCATTATGTCTCCAAATCTGATCTGTGATCCGTGTTTCCTTTTTCCTCAATTTTTCATGTTGCCGTTGTGTCTTACAATCTAAAGTGTATGAGCTGGGTTGGACAAAGCAAGCATGGAGGTGCAGAAGCTGTCATCCTCTCTTCTTTTCCAATAAACCTGTGCTTGAATGGCTAATGAAAATTCAAATGACTGCAAGAACAGCAAAGACCCCCAAGTGGTCTACAGCATTGGCCTTACCCACATGATTTAATTTCTTTTTTACAAAAGGCAATGCTGAGATGCCAGAAAATGAACAAAACCTACATTTGCAAAGGGAATGGAAAAACAGAAGCAGGTGGTCAAGTAGCTAAGCTGGCAGAGTATTTGGACAGTAGCCGAATGGCCTGAATTCAGTCTTTAGTAAGGTCACCAGTGTCTCCCACAACACATACAGCTGTATTACTTGAAAACTTAAATCATTTTTGTGATAAGAAAACAGAAAAGCACTTTCAAATACACTTCTAAGATTACAGAAATTAACTATAGAAGAAAATAGGCATTTAAAACATTAAGATTATCCATTGTGATTCATTACTAAACAGGCCACTTCACAAATGTTAAGGCGTTCATTGTACTTCTACTGAGCAGAGTTTATGATAATATGTGTTCAACTCCTATCACTCTCTGCACAGCCCTTTGTGATGGTATTTTGAGCAGTACTGGTATACATGTACTCTCTCACACACACACTCACCCTGTTTTCTAACTAAAAGTGCCTGCCAACAGCCCCAGAACACTCGCTCTAAGCAGCAGCCTCAAAAAAGTCTGTAGTGTGTAATCAAGCTTAGTTCAACAAAAATCACTCATTCACTTTCTACACTTCTGAACAAATACATACTCTTTATTTTATTTAATAAATGATATTTTTGGTACACAAATTCCACTAGTCTCTACATTTCACTGAGGTGAAATGAGGTGGCACAGACAATACAGGGAATGCTAATGTTTTGTACAGCTAACAAAGCATTTCTTTTAAAGCCAGGTGAACATGTCATTTAATCAAGATTAGCTTTGCCACTTAAAAGTTCACTTACAAATGAAATTCAAACTTGATTCCCATAAGCAACAGGACACTGACAGAATCCACTAGCTTGGTGAAGCAGCATTAACAATAACATCTTAACAGATACAGACAAGATCTGCAGTATCTACATGTTTCAAAAATCAACCACCATCTCTGTCATCTGTAGATCACATAAGCAACTGAATCCTCAAGTTGAAGCTAAATATTGCCCATTCCTAGCTAATGCACTAGCACCTCAATGACTAGAGCCCATAACACAGGGCACAGCATTATCCCGTGAGCTCTCAATTGAAGCTCTCTTCTTTGGTCACAATTAAACATTGAGCCAAAAGTTTCCAGGCAGCCTTCTGGAAGTGAGAATTTTATATCTTCAGGAACAGCTCAGAGAGCAGTAAGCCCTTACTTAGCACCACAGGACAAGGACTTTTGATTAGCCCAAAGCTCATTAGCAACATTCAAGAATCTCTCAGTCGTTATCTAGCAGACTAAAACCCGCATGACCTACAAAGATAAACACAACTGATTATGGAAAGCTGAAACCTGGAGGTCCTTACCTAAAAGTACAAAAAATCTTGACATAGTCTTGTTTCTCAAGTGTGCTTTAACAACATCCATTTAGCACCACAAGTATAACCACATACATATAACAAGTATATTGTTATAGATCCTTTCCAAACCATAATCTCTGACCGCACATTGCCCAGAAATGACTGCCCAGAAGATCTGCTCCCCCACCATCTTTATTCTGCAAGTTTTGCAGCAAACCTTAATTACAACTTCCCTACTGGACAGGCAGGCAGCAGATGCCACAAAAAGGCCATCAGTGGAGCATAAAGCTTCTCGCACTTTCAGATATTTGTGCCTTTCACTACAGTCATAACTCCTCCTTGCTCTCTGTGCCTGACTATCAGCTTTTCCTTCTGTCAGTTCAGTAGTAAATCCTTTTGCAAGTCCCACTTCATGACCTGTTAAAATCACATGGCAATTCTGACCTCTCTGCCCCTGCCTGTCACTTAATTTAGGCTCCATAATCCCTCATCCAGTCTCTTCCCAAGCCCAGTACTGACCATCCTCTATTGGGTTGTGCCTAGGAATTTCGACTTGGCAATCTGTCCAAGTGTCCCTTCATTTCCAACTGAAGCTGCTGCAACAACCTGCAAGCTTCTGTATTTTCAAAGAAAAAGCCCCTCCAAAAAAGTACAATAAAAATAGATGCTTAACATAAGTACTTTCAATTCAGTTAGCTTCATGATTAATAGCAATTCACCTTTGCAAGATTAACAAAGCAAATCGTTTCTGGGTAAAAACAGTTTGCAAGTAACCACAAAACAACTGGCATTAAGATCTTTGTATATATCTCCACACAAGCATACAGATAAATTTTTTCATATTATCAGAAAAATAAACTAATTTAGTCTGAAATTAATGTTGTACAGAAAGGATCATGTTATGTGGGAAAAGCACATGGGTAATTTCAGTAGGAGGAAGGGTAGAAGTTCTGGTTCTAAGTCACTGTTGCAGGAGATGTTAGAAGAGCCAAGTGCCAAAAAAGCCTGCCAAGTGCTATTCACCCCCCCCACACACAAGTGTATAACGCTGACTCGAGGAGAGCTTGATAGGAGATTACAAAGCAAATTATATGAAATCCTGCTCCATCTATAAGCTTGGACAATTTGAGGTATTTAAATCAGGTATGCTGTATCATTTGTGCTGTAACATTTTACATTAGCAGTGTCAGTGTTTCAGTGTGACATCTGAAGCCACAACATTCCTCTCTCCTCCCTGGGGCCTGCACAGCATACCACAGGCTGCAGGAATGCCTTCACACGTTCATTAAGTCAACGTCCATACAGAACACAAATCTCTTTTTAGCTAGTATGTAATAACTAATACTAGGAAAAAGTCCAAGAATTTTATGGCTGAACCATGCACTGATGAATTTCTGGAGCTGAAGTCCTTTACAGAGGAAGAAAAATGACATGATGAAATTACCCAGCATCCAACCTTTGAAACTAAAGAGAAGCAAAGCCAGACCTGCCCAAACAGCTTTCCTGTTAAATATAGGTCTGAGGAGACCAAGCTATTCTTTTCCAAATCATTTATGTATTTTATCACTAAGTTGTCTTCTATCTACACTTCCATACAAAGTTATCCCCCATAAAGCACTTCCTTTTGCAAATTGGTATTGTAGATTTGTAAAAAACCCCAAAAAACACAAAAACCAAGTAGCATGTATACAGATGTGAAGGCTAAGGGTTATCTAAGCTATCTTTGCAAAAAGCAACAGTAATACTGATGCCTGATAACAACTATCTGCCCCTAAATTTTAAAGGTACTTCAAGGAATCAAGACTTCAGGGGAAAAAGTAAATATTGACATTTTCAGACAAGTTACATATTAAGATCATGCTATGGAACTCTTCGTAAAACAGAATCCTGGATATGAGCCATTCCAATGATTCAGACATCCGATAGCTCTTTTTCGTCCCCTTTACCTTCCAGTTCATTGTGGTAGGGCTGAACAGCAGGGACACACAAATCTGAAACCTTGTGTGAAAACTAGTTGAAAACACACTCAGCAACTGAAAGTGTCACAAGCAAGGCAACTGCCAACTTGAAGAAAACTTGGAAAAAATGCATACACAGGTTATGTATCACATTCTAGTTCCTATTCTCATACATTTCTGTACATCAAGCACCCCCACCACACACTCCCAGGGAGTGTTTTAGTTAAAAAAATGCTTTGAACACAGTAAAAGTCAGTTCACAACTACTCTAATTATAAGGGGGGGAAACACCTAAGAAAATGCCTCCAATATGATGAATATTATATATGGGATGCCCTAGCTTTATTGCTACCATACCAGAGGAGTTGCAAGGATGATGTTTCACATTTAACAGACATTGAAAAGTCTGGTATCCCCATATATCATAAGCAAATCAAACAATTTCTCCTATGCTAAAGGTGCTTGTTATATGTCCAAAACTTACTTTGGTACAAAACAAATATTGCGTCATTAACAAAAGAGTACTTTCTCTAAGCTTGAGTCCCAGTTTCTGGATCTAAACAAATGACAGATGGAAGTCAGACAAAGGAGCTGGGGAACAAAAGCCAGAACGGGGGGGGGGAACACGATTGTGGCAGTGCAGGATGCCCAGGCACTCCACTGACTGTTTCCAGAAGGGCTAGCACAGAAACATCGACAGCAAAGGAGAAAATGGGACAAGACTAGTAGAGATAGTTGGAAGGAACAACTGCCAAGGCTTTTTCCTCAGAATTATCCCCAGAACTATCCTGACTGAAGAGGCAAAGGCAATGCTTAAAAGCCTTCATGTTATGAGAAGCAGCAGTTCCTGTTAATCTGAGGGTACTCAAATTCTCATATCAACCACATTATTTCATGTTATCATTATAAATTTTGTATTTTGATTACACCAGGTAGAAGTGTTTGTTTTTCTTTCCATATTACTATATTGAAAGGACTCAAAGTTTACCTGTTTAAGTTCTGGATGCAGCAATGAGACACAGACATCCCAAAAGGATGTTAGAAATACTACATCTGTGCTCATTTTACTTTAGTTACTTACATCTCACTGAACTCCTGCTCTACATTTACCAGTTCTTGGTTCTGTCATTGTTGTACCTTTTTCAAAAAGTTTTGCTCCATGGCAAAATTAGACAAATTTTACATCCACATAGCTGAAGTTGCACCTTTAGAGGTTTTTGCTTCTAATCTTGTGACATTAAGTATTTTACAGCCTGCTCGGAGCTGACAAGAATCAATCCCAACTTAAAGTCCAAAATGTGTGCTTGGACAGTTCTGCTGGTTGCATGTGGAGACAAAGTTTGAGATAACGAGGACTGGCAATTGCCTACTAAGCAGCCTCTAGAATAGGAAAGCACTTACTGCTATGCTAGTCAAAGTGCTCAAATTAAGACTGTGTCTGAACAGCACTAGCAAGTAGGAATAACCTAAAATTTGTAAAAGAGTTTTAGAACTAACAGTGGGTTCAGTAAACAGCACACTCAAATCCAGACCAAACAGCTGGATGAGAAGACATACAATTAAACTATCTACTTCCCCTTGTTATTTGCTCCTACCCCACAAAAACAGCCATATACTCTTGACAGGCAAACTAAACTTCTCATCAGGCTGTAGCTTTCTATTATTACACCTCATCTGATGTGCCTGCAGGTTTGAGGGAGCAAGGCAGCTTCCTTTGTACCAGGGCTAGCAGCTGCGCAGCAGCAAGGCAGGCAGCCCTCACAAGTCAAGGAAGCCAGTGCCTTCAGAGACACAACCCAGCGGGCTCACCCTGCAGCCAGGTCCCATTCGACGCAGAAAAGCCCCGCCGCTCGGCAGCGTCAGTACAGGACAAGGAAGCACTGGTACACTGAGGCTGCAAGACCCAAGAGCACTGGGGTCCTGCCATCTTTTGTACTCCCAGCTGCACCCTCCCTCGCCTCCCCCACCCTGGCACACATACTTTGGCAGACAATCCGAGGCCAGCTAGAGGTGCTGATCCAGTAGAAATCCCTCCTTGCCAAAAAAGTGATTAGTTTTCCACCAGATCAGCTCTTCTCAACTGTTCAACACAGAAGCTGTTATAAGGGAGCGGGGCAGGGGGTGGGGGGAGCACATGACCAGAGCTGGGCAAGCAGAGCTTGCCTGGCCACTGTCATGCTGGTCCTCAGACAATTACATTCCACTCAAAGTTTCCACACACACTCAAGACAATATGCTATTCTGAGTTTCCAGTATTAATTTAAAATACGGTACTGTAGCTGTGCATATTCCTAGCCTACACAAACCCCGTATTTTTACATAAAACCTGCTATTTGTAGTCTGCAGAATGCTTTTGAGGTTTTGCAAGAGGTATGTAAAAACATAAATGGCATTTTACAGATGTCATTAAAATGCTAAGCTTACAACAGTTCTGCCAACAATAAATCCACTTCACAGATTAACTTGCTAGTTTAAAAGAGTCCATTCAACACTTATCAGCTAGAATAAGCCTATTCTGGACCTTTGCTTCTCTAAAAGTGAGGACATCCCTATCAGTCCAGTCCCTTTCTACTTGGTCATTATTTTGCTGAGGAACCCACAAAGAGAGGCAAAGCACACTGATAAAGACCACAGATTTCTCAGCAGTACAACCACATTTACACCTCAGTTATGATGCTGTTAACTGGCTGCTCAAGACAACAGCTAGAGGCAATATTTATCAATATAAAGTCAAACAGATCCTTGTAAGAATCTTCATGAAAACTTATGCGATTTCTTAATGATACAGTTGCACTTTTTCTGTTTACTCTGTTACATTTTTCTGATTACATTGGAAAAGAGGGAACCACTTAATTTGTGCCTGTTTAATATGACAGCTGACCTCTGTACTTTATCCCAGCCATCTTTAAAACTGGTGTTATTTAATATACCTATTAAATACACATTTTTAGAGGCATTGCTATTCAAACCCCAGCCTATACAGTAGAACAGAGTCTTTGCAGAAGTGAAACAAAGAAACAATTTCCTTTGCATGCAAAGACATTAAAACCCAACAATTTTCAGTCTTAAGGACTTCCCACTGAATTTTCCAAATGAAAGCAAGTATGACCACACTTAAGCTTGAAGATACAAAAGCAGTTGATGTGGTCTAACACTGAACAACAGACAGGTAGCAGCAGCAAGACTGACACCACTCATCCTTCATGCTGCCAGGAAGCCAAGGCTTTTCACCAAGGGAACAAGTTTTAAATACTATTCTTAAACCACATTACAATTGGTCAGGTTGAGATAAAGCTACTATTTATGTCTTAAAAAATTGAAAAAACAAGACAATGCTGTTTTCTAGAAGCAACCACTAACAGTAGATTAAAAACTCCATAGTCACCTGCAGAGTAAGTAATTTCCATATTACCCTATCTCTGAAGTTGGAGAGCCTATTACTTCAGATTCTTCTGAATATTATTTCCATGTTATGTCTCCAGATGCCACCTCCAAAGAATACTACACTCTAAAACCAACAGTTGCCTCAGATGCAAGAATAACTCACACTTTCCTGGAAAAATACATATTATAGATGCTGAAAACAGGTAAAATAGCACATTTACTATGCTTTTACAATTAATTGGTGGAAAGAAATTGTTCAAGGTCTTTGGATAATTAAATCATTATGAAAAGCCTAACTTGTATGCAGAAAAGAAAACAGACAGTCTTTTGTCTTCCAATCTGATTTGCAAAAAAGAAGAAAAACAGTTTAAGTTATTGAATTTAGCTTTCCAGTTATGCGAGCTACTGGAGAATCTAACTTGAGATGCTTACTATTATCACTGACATATTTTCCCAAGACAGATATAATGGCAAAATATGTGCAGGCAGATATCTCCACCCTTACTTTACCTATTTAACCCAGCAAGCAATAGGAATAAGCCCATTTGTTCAACGCAGCTGAGCACTCAGAACTACATCTGGTCCAGTGAGAAGAATTTTAGCTTTTGGGTCTTGTTATTCCATGCGGAAGAAATGATATCATGAAGTAATATAATTTCAGCTTGAGTTATAGTTAGGTATTCAATTTTTTCTGATATGGGTGGGTTGAGGAAAAGAAGTAAGTATAGCTACAGTAATGAACTCTGTACAGACCTGACATGTGCTCTCTTACACTGAAATAGAAGAGCAGGGATCTTCTGTTTTCCATCTTAGGATTTCCTCTTTTTTTGTCTGAAGCTTTACAGACCAAAGAAAGGAAGGAAGCTGGGGGTGGGGGGGGGAGGTAGAGGAATAGGGAAGAGACAGATAAGTGAAGAATGTTTAAGAAGTTTCCACTATTAACCACGAATAACACAACAGCTCTGCCAGCTGTTGTCCACTAAATTGTTTCAAAACTATGTGCTCAGATTTCTTCTTTATCATAGTAAGAGGGGAGACAATGTTAACACCAGAAGGAGCAATTCTGAATCCCATGCAAAGGCAGAAACTGCAAGTCAAGCTCTATATCCTCACTATACTAACAGACCTAGTACAGATGTTAGGAAAGAAACCATGCAGCCTAGAAAAAAGGTGTATTCCTTCAAGGTACAAAATATTAGCCAACTTTATTCCTTACAGAAACTACCACTATCACTTAAAAAAGAATTAGTATTTACAACCTGTGAGCCATCTCTATACTGCTTAGTTTCAGGGAGTATACCTTGCAGTTGTACCTATGGAATCAGAGGCAACATTATGAACTGCTGATGGCATTTAATTTTCCTAATGCTACTCTTTCCCCAAAAAAATAAGACAGTACTCTTAAAATCAGACAGCCATCTTTATACAGGGCTTTTCCTCAGAAAAATAACTTTCTGTATTTTATGGGTAACATTATCTACAAGAGCATGAGTGCCAGTTCATGTAAGTACAACTATTTCATACTTACATAGTCTATGACATATCTACAGCTTGATTAAGGATCAAGCTGTTACCCACTGCTGTTTGTATAATACAATAATGAAATAATACAATTTTTGCAGCTAACTTCCATTTAACTTATGTAACAAAACAAAGCATCAGAATTACTAGTTCCCCCTTTCCAACATCTCATACATGCTTAGCTCACTACATTACTCTGGAGAAAAGTTAAAAATAAGGCTTCATGGAGTAATCATTTGCTTTCTGCACTGCAACCTGTAATTTCAAAGAGTTAAAAAAAGAAACATCCTATTATATGTGGTCAATGATGTATGACAGTAAAAGAAAATGCTTTGTTTTAAAAATAACCAAACAGAATTCAGTACCTTCTATTACAGAAAAGCCCCTATTGTGCAAGTTGGTGCTCACTTCTTATCCCCAGCATATATAGATTCCCATACACTCAATGCAAATTATTCATGAAAATGTGTCAGTGCACACCTTTATAGTTGAGAACTCATTTTGCATTTCTAAATAAAACTCAGAAATCATTAAATGAGTGCAAACAACAATAAAAATTAAATCAAGAAATCCCAAGTAATGGATTTGAAAGGGCACTCCATTCCTTCTCTGCTGCAGAAAGAACTGAACAAGCTCATCATTTAGGTACTGATCACTTAAGATCAGCCACCACCTGCTTCCAGAGCCCTGAAGGGACACACACACACCCCCCTGAAATCCAGTAACACAGAAAGCCAGACTAAAATAAATTTAAGTTTTCCTCAAATGCCTTATCGCAAGTTCTGCTAACTAACAACCCCATTTGGGGGTTTATTACCTCATCTACTATATGTGTTTTTCTACACACAAACTATCAAGAAAACAAAACTCAATGTACTACAGAGCTGAGTAAACAGACTTTATCCACTTTCAGTTGTAACAATTTCAGCTGTTACTATTAACAAAGTAGATAAATAATTGCACATGAATCTGAAAAAATAAATGGACTTGGTTCCTTAACTGGAGAAAGATGAAAGGTGCAATCAGTATCAGCAGGGGTTTTTTCCCTTATATTAGCTCTCCTTTGAGAGTACATTTATTTGCCTCATCCCATAATAAGACTGTTTTTTTTAATCCTGAAAAACTGATTTGATTTTATCTTATTTTCTTACTCAAAACAAGAAAACCCAGCAAGCACAATGCATTACATATTGCAAAATCCAAGCCTCTTTCTTTGTCCCTGTAGCACAGGTAACTTTCAGAGCCGCACTGTTTGCAGCTCTCCTATCCACCCTTCAGCATCTGGAAATTAGATGAGCATTATTTTCAAACGAAATATTTCAGATGCTCAAGAATGCAAAGTTGACAAGTTATCATATCATCTTTAAACTACATAACTGTGAACATGCATTCTGAATAACTAGAAACATGCATTATGAAGTGAAACAGAAAATAGCTATCACTTCAGTCTCTTGTCATTGTAGAGATCCAAAAAATACATTCCTTTAAACATATAAAGGCAAACTAATGGGAAATCATTATGGCACCCAAGTGTCTTTAGTTGTTCATCATGCATTGCTTCTCTTAACAAGCTGTGCTTCTGTTAGCAAGTGCAGTTCCTAAACTGCATCTCACAAAGCTGTCAGACAAGGTGCTTCCAACAGGCTTATGTGAGAAAATTGCCAGCCAGCATGACTGACAAATGAGAGAAGCAGTATGGAAAAGAGGTGCTGCTCACTAAGGACACATAAGCGAAGTAATCTGCTGATGAATACAGGATGGGAGAATGACTGTCTAGACAACAGTATTCCAGAAAAGGATCTGAAGGATTGATTAGCGGTTCCTGACGGAAGAGGAGCCAATGTGATGCTATTGCAAAAGGAACAAACATCACACCAGGAATGACAAGCAGACACATTGCCTAAAGCACACACTAAAAGATTCTCCTGCTTTACCTGATAAAGCTTTTCTGTCCAGTTTAGAAAATAGATCAATTGGTCAAAAGTAAGAACAACATCATCTACAAGGAAAGGATTAAATAACTGGAGCTACTTCATACAAGGAAAAGGAGAGACAGTCTTGGCAAGTCTTCATATACACTTAACGATACACACAAGAGGAAAACTACCCCAGTGCTGAACACTTTCTCATAGTAAGATTGCTAAGCACCGACTACAGAAGTTGCAGATGCTCCATTATCAGCATTTTAAAGAACATGCTGGCAAACATCCTTCAGAAATGACAGAGTTGACTTGGCCTTGAGAAAGTAGTACAAATTAAATCTCTCAAAACTCTTTCTAAACATTTTTCCTATGTTTCTCTTATTCACCTCCAAAACAAAATCAATCCTTTGTATTACATAACGTTAGAGACATTTACAACAAGTTAAATGCATGTAACTAATAAATAAAAAGGGACATCTCCCTCCAGGTTAGTCTCCTGGCTTCCAAATCACTGGGAGAAGGGACAGTGGTCACCTCAAAGGCATTCTGCCCAGCTTTTATGAAAAGGACAAAGAGCAAGAAAATGAGGAAAAGCAAAAAAGGTTACTTAATGATGTACACAGCACAGGAAAAACCACAAAAGAAACTCCAGACTGAAAGTGAAGCAAAATCTTCACATTTCAACCCTTCTGTGCAGAACCAGAAACAGGCTTGAAAGGGGTTTGAGGGGTTACCTAGTTTGTTCCCCTGTACCTTCACAGAAACAGCTACAAATCCAGCAGCAAAAAAAACACCGAAAAAACACCCACACACAACACTCAGTCTCTCAAAACTAAGAAATAAAGCAACACATCTCCCAGGAGTGCAAATTCTCTGCTCCAAGTGCCTTGTCTCAGTTGCTGTATACATTCAAGTGTCACAAATGATCCAAGCAGTCAAAATGCTCTCCTCAGGATTTTCCCTGATCCCAAGACTCAAATTACAGAGAACTTCATAGAACAAAACCCTACATGGTGAATTACACTCAAAAATTAACTGGAAACTATGTCATACAGTAGATAACACGTTCACCTTGAGCAAGGTTGTAAATGTGAAACCCTATTTTTATTCTGAAGTTTCACTTCTGGGCTGCAGGTTAGGGAAGCAGAGAGATGTGTCAAAGGCAGACACTCTTGCAGCTTTGCAAGAAGTTGCCAATATCTGTGTGGTAGGAGTAAAATAACCAATTATAGCTTCCTTGACAGAGAAGTTAGTGACTCCATCACGCGCTATCTGAGTTCCCAGAAGCAATCACAGATTACGTTAGCCTATGCTAGATAACAAAAAGCATTCTCCCTTTCAGCAGGTAGACCACATTCTCACCTTCACTCCTTATGTTATTTAATTCACTATTTTTCCATCATCTTTTGGCTAAATCTGACCCAGCCAGTAGCTACACAAGTCCAGCACTGAGAATGGGGGCTAAGAACTCTCAATACAGTGAAAGAGGAAGAAAAACAGCATCATCAGTATAGAGCTAAACATGAAATAACATCAGCCTTCAAAAAGCTTCCCCAGTAGCTCCAGATATGCCGTGAATAGGAAAGATGACATCTCTGAAGGGCACTATGTAAGAAGATGTTAATGAACCAACCAGCTCTGGGTTGGCCTTCGGAGATGATAAAGGCATTCAAAGCATCACATCCATACTAAAGACTGGTAGTAGGCAGCTGCGAAAAAATCCATTTTAAAATCTCGATTTAGTCTTATTTTAAGGCAATTTCACCACTTTATCAATATTTGTTTAAGATAAGGCTAGTCTTACAACCAAAATGACTTCAAAATCTGAACTCTCATATTCTGCTCTCCAAAAGAATATAGTCAGTGGGTTTTTTGTCCAAAAGCTACAAGATGAGATAATTCCATTTTTGAAAGATACTTGAAGTTACTGCTTATATAGAAGACCAAGCAAATATCATCTTTATCTGAATGACATCCTAAACTGATGTAAAAGCCTCCATGACAATGTGTCATGTGTCAAAAATCTTTCTATAGCAAAGACCCACACATTTTCCATCTCAAATAGCTAGAACTCAGGGAGTATTTCATAAAATGAGAATAGGCTCCCATCACCCCAGTCAAGTGAAGAGAGCGCTGGTATCCCGCCAACTTCACTCTCAGTACCCCACAGTGCCTCACCTTCACCTACTTGCAGGTGACTAGCCCCACAAACAGTCACAAGCTGTAACAAGAAAACAAAGATCATCCTCCAACTGTTCATTAGCCAAATGGGGTTCATGAGCCCCAAAATGCACCATGTTTTTCCCCTGCCTCATCCCTAAGCAGTTTTAGGGCAGCTTGACAGAACTTTTGGATATAGATCACTGTTAGTAGTCATATTAGCGTGAAGCAAAAATACAAATTGAATTCCACATAGAAATGTGAGGCAAGATCAACATAGGAGAAAGGAAGAAATAAGATTGAAGGCTTCATTTGTACTATTTGGGGACAGATGAAGAGAAACTGATGAAGTGTTTGTGTTAAACAAAACACATTATTTCAGAAGTCTAGCACAGTTATTGACAGAGATACAATGTGACATTAACCACATAATAGTCTTTGTCCTTTTGTTGTTGAGCTTAACAAACCAAGCTCATTTACAGTAAAGTTAGCTTGCAATCAAAAAAGCAATTACAACATGAAGATAAAGATGTCTTAGCTATCTTTCAAGAGGATTGCTAGCAAGACTAGTCTGGCTGCAACTCAGAAGAACAAGGCACAAGCCAATTGATTTGGCTTTTGCCTGTGAGCTAGTCAATACTGCTCCTGTGATCAACTAATACACCCCTGTCTTTTTCCTCCTATAAGCCTCAGCTTACAGCCCAAAGTCATTTGATCCTTCCGTTTCTCTGTCTATAAAATAGGAGATGGCCACACTTCATACCCCCTTGGGAAGGCAGATTTATAGCTTGGCCACACTAAAAATACCAAGCACTATTTAAACTTGTCTGAGTTAAATTGGTATACTTTGCTGCATGGAATGATTTCAGGATCTGGAATACTATTCTGCTTAAAAATTAGATGATGCATTTGGCAGCTGTTTTTGATTATTCTCCTCAATTAATCTTTCCATCCTAATCCAAAAAATGCCTTCCTGAGAAATGCTGAGAAGCTTTGTGCTCAGTAGAAAAAGGTGAATCACCTACATTCCAGTAACTGCATCCTTACAGATTCAGGTAAATCTGCAGATCCGGTAAGACAAAAAGAAAAACGCATCTTCTATATTCAGGGTGTCTAACAGAACTTGTATCTTTACTCCAAACAGCAGCTGCAAGATAATTATGTAGTCCTGTGATTTATTTATTACAGCTAAAAGTTGCCAGTTTGCACCAACTTGTAAGAGTGACCTTTGAAAGCTACACTTACCAGTTCTGCTGTCTGCAGAGCATCCACAGTTACGCAGCCTTAAATGACTCATTTTAACAAAGGGTTTGGTTATTGTTCTAAACAATATTGTTCTGTTAGGTTCTAAATTCACATAGAACAGCACACAACATTTATGTAAGCCAGCTTCATTTGACATCTACCAGATTTAAATACCATTAACAGTAAAAAAAAAATCTTCTCTCCTACCCTTACATCAGCATACTTTGTGCTATATACTCCCCATAACTGACCACTTTGTGCGATGCCATCACTAGTTTGACACAACAGCTCAAGGTGTGATTCAAAAAAATATGGCATTTCAAAGTGAAATACAGAAGTTTAAGCTTCTGTTCTGAAAATAAAGATACCAAAACCCAGACAAAGAAAACTTTCTCAGAACCAGAAACATTCCAGTGCTTACTTCATCTTTAGCATCCTGCAGGATAATACATAACTGACAAAGTCTATAGCCTTTAGAAATAAACTCATAACTGCAGTACAAAGGGTGTCACATAAGTGTAATATTATTCATTATGGCAGCATGTCTATATACTAGGAAATGAACTGGCAGCATGTCTACCTACTAGTAAACGAACTCAGAGTAAAGCAACCTGCTCACTAAGAAGTGATTAGGTATTATTGGTGATTAGCAGGCAGAATTTTAAAGATTTGAAGAGAAGTTTGTTACTCATATTAACTACCCCTCAAAGTGGGAATCAGTCAGGCTGTGCACACGAGCAACAGCCACCTGGTTACCAGCAACCCTTCAGTGCAACCAGGTGGCTCTTGCCTGTTTTTTCATCCATTTTGGCATGTCACAGTAGAAATGTGCAGCACACAGCATGTGCTGCAAAATTCAGATTGAAAAATGCAGATGAGGTCTGATGTTGATGCAGGCCCTGAGCTCTTTATACAAAGGATACATATGCTTGGTGCAACTAATCGGGATTCTCAAAGGGGTTTTATAATGCACCCATTTTACCAGGGCAGATAACAGATAAATATATCAGTATTAAAAAAACTGTTTGGAAACATAATAATCCCATCACTAAAAAAGAAAATATACAAGCAGGTCTGCTGTGGTGCAAAATGCAAGTTGAATCTATGAAATTCACTTTACAGGAAGTTTAAAGAATTATACGTGAAGATACAATGCTTTCTCCTGCCTCCCCTACCACTGCTATAGAGCACAATAGCTTATACGATAATTGGGTGTGAAGATTTTGCAGACAGCACTCATCTTGCAGGTGAGTTAACAGATAGCATAAAGCACAGTCCAAAAGAAAAATTGAATTACTTTAGGTTAGTATTTCAACATTTTGCAAGGGTCATATGAACTACAATATCATCCCCATCCTAGGGGTATAGGGGACCCAAATCAAACAGTAGCTTTTTGTTACAATCTTGAATAGCCTTTGGAAGGCAAATCACAGAAAACCATGGAATTTAAATAAGAATAAGCATCTTCCCCTTTATTTGTGCAAATATAATATAGTCACGAGATCTTTGTAGCGAACTACACTTTCTGGTTGATGCAAAGGAAGACACTATAGGGAAATCGCAACTGTATCTCTTTAGCAGGCATAAGATTTCAGTGACACCAGCCCTGGTAAGTGAGGAAGAGCTAGACAGTGATCCACCTGTAAGTACCTGAAAAGGTTTACTAAACATAGAAAATATTATTTAAGGGATATCACTTAGTTGTTTAGCAACCAGGGAGTAGTTATTCAAGTAAGGGGAACAGTGTTTGGTTGCTTGTTTTCAGTATTAGAAAAGATATTCCACAGTGATTTTTAGCTCATAAATAAGGAAAAAAATGCTTCAGTTGTGAAATACCATACTATACTCAAAAATAAAAACAACAAATAGACCAAGAGGAGGGCTGCAGCTTGAAATACTTGACTGCTAATATCCAACGTGCCATTCCAGGGAGTCCCAGAGTGGTTTTTAAGCCTCTGCCCATCCCCGTAAAAGAAGGCGGGTGGCAGGACTAATCAACATCTTGCAACCCAGCTGTGACCTGGCAAATAAAGAAGTCAAGAAAATAAATCCCATCGATGATCTCTGTAATGTAACGTTCGGAGGACGGCAACATCTGGGACCAACTCCAAATGGGACGGAGCGGCACCGCACTAATTGCTCGCCAGAGCACTGCCACACACAAACACACAAAAACAAAGGAGGGCTCCGCGCTCCTCCTGCTTTTTCCGTAATATACACAACTCCTCCGCGTCCAAACGCGACGTAAACAGACGGAAAGCTGCTTACTACGCTAGTAGGTCTGTATAACAGTTCAGCTGCATCTGTGTCAGAGGGGGCTATTGTCCGGGACAAGCCACCAGAGCTCACAGTGTTGGCGGTTGTAATGGGTGATGTCAAAAAAAAAATTACAGTGAGGCTCCCTGATCACTTCGTAAGTCAAATCAACGGGCTTCAGAGCCCTGCACCGGGCAGAGCTGAATAAATAGGCAAGGAAGCGCGACTCCCACAAGCGACACTTTGTCTTGTTTCCACTGAAGCAGCGACAAAACCCCCGACGCGCGAACAATGCCCGCGGCCCCGCTCCTGCGCCCGCTCCTCCCCGGGGCGCCGCCGCCGGAGACCGTCTCCCCGTCGGGTCGCCGCTCCCAGCGATATTTTTTAAGGCTGCTTTGTTCCCCGTGAAACACCAGCCTTTCCACCCGGCGCTGGCGGGGAGAAGCTGGGCACCCGCCTCAGCGGCGGGGGACGGGCCCCATCCCCGGGCAGCGACGGGAGGCGCCGGAGCCGCGGCTCAAGCGTCGGCCGCCCTTTGTTGCGCCCCCGGGGAAGGCACCGCTCCCCCCCGCCCCGGCGGGACCTCCGACCCTCGCCGCGCGGAGGGGGCGACGCGGCCGCTCGCACAGGCAGGGAGGGCGCTGCCTGCGCTCCCGCGGGGGCGGCGGCGGCAGCCCACGCCGGACCGGCGGGGCGAGCCCGCGGCACGGCGGGATGCGCTCCCCGCCGGCAGCGCCGCTCCTCGCCCCCCGCGCTGACCTGCTCGCTCTCACTCACCCACGCCGTACTTCTCGTGCTCCGTGGGCATCCACATGCTCGCGGCGTGCGTGAGACCGCCCCCCCGCCGGCCGGCAGCCCCTCCGCTGGGAGCAGCGGTGGCCGGCGACCGCGTCCACTGCCCGGCTGCTCCCGCCGCGCCTCAGCCGCGGCTGCTTAGCCCCGGCGGCGAAGGCATTGTTCTGCCGGGCGGGCGGGCGGACTGACTGAAGCGCGCTCGCCACCAGCCACTTATATGCCCCGTCCCGCTGCACGCCGGGGAACGTAGTGCCTCGGCGCGGCCGCGCCCCTCGTCGCCCGCGGTCGGGGGAGAAACTACGAGCCCCGGCTGGCCCCGCGCTGCCCGCCGGGGCGGGGTGGGGCGGAGCTCGGCTCCCGGAGGCCGCCTCACGCCGGGGCGGGAGGAGCGGCGCGGCGGCGGCATGGCAGCGTCCCGCGGGGCTGACGGGCCGCCGGCGCGGGGAGGTGAGTGCGCTGCGGGGAGGCGCGGAGGGACCCCCCACTCCCTTTTCCCGGCGGCTCCGCGGCCCCTGGCTCCGCGCTGGCGGAGCGGGGGGACCGCCCTCCCGGGCGGTGGGACGGGGCCGGCTCCGCGGGGCACCGGGGGTGGGGAGCGGGGGACACGTGTGGGACAGCCGGGAGCCGTCAGGGCCCGGCGCGGTGGGGGCCCCGCCGGTCGCCCGTCGGAGCGGGCTCTTCCGGGGAGAGCTCCGGGCAGCCCCGTCCCCGCCTCCCGGTGGTTACAAGGGACGTAAGTCGTTCTTCTGGTCCAGCTGGTGCCATTCCTCTTAGCAAAGCCCCGAGTTCGGCACGTGAAGCTGTGGGGACAAGGAGAGGTCTCAACAGTGGGTTGTGCTGGCGAGGGAATTGGTGCCGGCAGTGTGCCGGAGAGGTGGGACATGGGACTGATAGTCTGGGTGGCTTTTTGACTTCTCGCATAAATCATTAACGCAGCACACACATGCACAGAGATGGAGAAAAGCAGATGGTGTACAGCGAGGAGCGCAAAATGGATTACCGGGGTGACAGCCAGGGATAAGTCAGGCACCGTAAGCAGCAGGAGCAGCAAGGTTTCATCCTTGTTGAGAGGCCTGCGTGTCTATGCCCTTCTAGAAACAGCTTAGCTGGAGCTCACCGTAGGTAAACTGCAAGAAGTCCTCAGACTGAACTGATCCTTGTGAGAGGAACCCGGGCGTTGTGAGGCAGGAGCAAGAGCATGGGTTACAGCTTCTGGTCCTGTGGGAAGGCACAGACAGAAAAAGGGGGGGAAACTCCGGTGGTACGATGCTGCACTGCAGGCCTCACCAGGTACAGGTTGTCTCTAAGATGAGTACATCTGGTTTTAAAAAAAGTGTTCTTCAATCAAATCATTACGCTGAACTGGTAACTAGAAATTTTATGAGATGATTCAGTTTGAGCTGAACAAAAAAATAGAGTTTAATGTTTTCACATTTAAGAGAGGAAAAAGTGGCTTAATTTTTTTCAGTTCAGTTTGGTTTTTGGCCTCTACTGTCAAGTTATGCTGAATTTTTAAGTCGCCAATGGTGTGAAGGACACAACGGAAGGAAGTCATGTTTAAGCAGGCAGTTTCAAACCCAGAGTCAGAGCGCACTTATTCCGTGTTTATCCTTCTAGTTGTCAAACTTCGGTAGTGAGTGATCTTTTAAGTGACCTTTGTGTTGTTTCTCTAGTATGTACCCTGCTTATGTTCATAAAAGCAATATCACTTTATGCTAGTAGCTAAAGCGGTACTCTTATTTTATTTATGTGTTGCAGTGTGTTGGTGTGAGCCTCTCCTACATGAAAAACCAGACCCCTCTAGAGTACTTCCACAGTGGTGTAATTGCACCCAGAGGCAAAGCTGTGCCGTTTTAACTGTTGAAAAGGATGTGCACTTTTTTCTGTGCAAGACTTCTGTGTGAAACCATATATAGGTCTGCATAGTACTAGAGATTATGAGGCTACCCTAAGGTTTTTTCAGGTAACTCTTGTAAAGACATTGGCACCAGTACAAAAAAAGTTTATTCCACTGGAATTCAGAGGCCTACGCTGTTCTCCTATTAGTGAGCTCAAACACTCATTGAAAGGATTAGTGAACTTTCAGAGTCTTTGCTCCCAAACTCCCTTTGCATCCCCTGTCAGATCCTTTGGAGTCTATAGGTGACGAAATGTGTAAAAGTCGTTATGGAAAATCAAAATAATAGGTGGCAGGCTAAATTAACTTCCACCTCAGCCTATAGACTTCCACATACATACAAGCTATCACTGTCTCCATAAGAGAGGGCTGCCAACATGCTGACTGGGAGTCATGAAATTCTGCCAAAGCCTTTTAACTGCTGTCTGTCATGTTAACCATGACTGACTTCAGGCTCAGAGCCCGTCTTTCTTCTTCCCTTGAACAAAGACAAGACTACCCAACAGCTGAAATAGCCTTTTCAAAATTATTAATTTAGAGCCCAGTCGTTTAAGGTAAACAGATCTTGTACTATAAATCATGTTGTCTGTGGGCAAAGAAAATACTTCACCCTAATATTATAATTTCCCTGTCTCTGAGCAAAATCCTAATTTTTTCAGATGTTTCATTTCTACAGGGCTATTCACTCTAGCAACATCTTGTACTTGCATGTGCACCTGAGAAGGTGTCACTTATTTGGAGACAGTATGTAGGAAAATTAAATAAAATACTTTTCCTTGTCTCTCTGTTTCAATATTTACAGGGAAGCTTGTGCTTGTATATTCTAATCCAGGACTGTGTTACTTTTTGGTTAGCTCCCTCCAGTAGCCTTCACCGAGTGGCTTGTAATAAACATATCACTGTCCACAGTACAATTTGTTCAGTCCACATTAATTATGCTACATATCAACATTTCTTAAAGCATCTGTCAATGGATTTTAAAATGAGGTTTCTTCTGGAAGTGTGTCTTTCATAGTTTCATCGGCCCTCTGACAGTTACGGTTTCCTATTCAGGGTCTTAATGTGCTCAAATGCTTTTTAATACCATGTTGCTGGAGCATACCATGCCAGAGCACAACATGTTATTCTAATTCCTTCCACGTCTTATCTCTTGTGTCCCATTTTTAAAGGAATTCGGTTTACTGTGGAAAACTAAAGTTTGACTGGTCTTGCACAAGTCTACCTTTTTTCGTTGCTACCTGGAGGATACTTTAGTGAAAGTTGTTTTGTTCCTGATACTGTAAGCATCACTTCTTTAGCTCAGCTCTGAGTTCCCTCTGTTAAGGATGCTGTGAGAGTGCTCAACCCAGTGCACTCTGGGATCCAGTGGTTCCTCTTTCCTGGTCACTGAAAGCCAGCCCCGTGTGCTCTCAGACCCCATGTTCGCAGGCGGCTTGAATATCAGTGAGGGCTCTAAGTCTGTCTAATATTCCTGGACCTTGGGCCCCTTACCCAGCCACTGGCTCAGACACCGAGTCTTTCCAGGTGAGGGTCTCTTCCTGCTCATCGACTGGTCCAACTTGACGATCGCTACCTGATGCATAACCAAATCTGTTATTTCTGATGCTCGTACCTGACCCATCTCAGCCTCACACGGTATCACTGATACAGTTACCTTGGCCCTGTGTGCCTTGCAAGATTTCACTCCCCAAAAGGTCCCAACACCACCCCCCGCAAGCCTTTGTGAAGCGCAACTGCATCTCACAAAACCCCCCTCTTACCTACCTGAAAGCCGGCCCTTCCTCACCGTGCCCTTGGCAACTTTTTCCAGCTTCCAGTTTTAGCTTCCAGTTAATTTTCTTCATAAACTTCCTGATTCTCCCCATCTGCTTATATATCAGCAAAAAAAGGGCTTCGTCTGCCTTGTCTCTTCACTTCTGAAAGGCAGGTCCTGCGTGACCAACCTGATCTCCTTCTATGACAAGGTGACCTGCCTAGTGGATGAGGGAAAGGCTGTGGGTGTGGTCTACCTGGACTTCAGTAAAGCCTTTGACACCTTTTCCCAAAGCATTTTCCTGGAGAAACTGACTGCTCCTGGCTTGGATGGGTGTACTCTTTGCTGGGTAAAAAAATTGGCTGGATGGCCAGGCCCAAAGAGTTGTGGTGAATGGAGTGAAATCCAGTTGGCGGCCAGTCACAAGTGGTGTTCCCCAGGGCTCAGTGTTGGGGCCTGTTCTGTTTGATATCTTTATCTATAATCAGGACAAGGGGATCGAGTGCATCCTCAGTAAGTTTGCAGATGACATGAAGTTGGTCAGGTGTGTTGGTCTGCTGGAGGGTAGGAAGGAAGGAATCCTCAGAGGGATCTGGACAGGCTGGATCAATGGGCCAAGGCCAATTGTATGAGGTTCAACAAGGCCAAGTCCCGAGTCCTTGGGTTACAACACTTCGGTCACAACAACCCCACTCAACGCTACAGGCCTGGGGACAAGTGGCTGGAAAGCTGCCCAGTGGAAAAGGACCTGGGGGTGTTGGTTGACAGCCGGCTGAGTATGAGCCAGCAGTGTGCCCAGGTGGCCAAGAAGGCCAATGGCATCCTGGCTTGTATCAGAAATAGTGTGGCCAGCAGGAGTAGGGAAGTGATCGTGGCCCTGTACTCGGCACTGGTGAGGCCACACCTCAAATACTGTGTTCAGTTTTGGGCCCCTCACTACAAGAAAGACATTGAGTTGCTGGAGTGTGTCCAGAGAAGGGCAGTGAAGCTGGTGAGGGGTCTGGAGCACAAGTCTTCTGAGGAGCAGTTGAGAGAGCTGGGGTTGTTCAGCCTGGAGAAAAGGAGGCTCAGGGGGGACCTTACTGCTCTGTGTAACTACCTGACAGGAGGTTGTAGAGAGGTGGGTGTCGGTCTCTTCTCCAGAATAACAAGTGATAGGATGCGATAGGATGAGAGGAAATGGCCTCAAGTTGCGCCAGGGGAGGTTTAGATTGGATATTAGGAAAAATTTCTTCACCGAAAGGGTTGTCAAGCACTGGAACATGCTGCCCATGGAAGTGATTGAGTTACAATCCCTGGAGGTATTTAAAACACAGTGTGGATGAGGCACTTAGGGACATGGTTTAGTGGTGGACTTAGCAGTGCTAGGTTAATGGTTGGACTCGATGATCTTAAAGGTCTTTTCCAACCTAAATGATTCTGTGATTCTATTCTATCATTCTGCACCAACCACTTTTGTCCTTCATGGATCTCCAGCCTTTCACACTGTCCTCTCAGCTGGTTTGAGCCTTCTTTTCATTTCTCACTCATTGCCTTTGTTCCTCAGGAGTTGTCTGCTTCTAGAAGGCCCCTCTGATTTTCTAACGACAATTCCTCAGCCTGTCACTCTACAACATTAATTTGGTCCCTCCTGCCCCTCTCCCACACCCAGCTCAGTTATTCCTTCCAAACTGCCAGCCTCCCTGCCCACAGGGGATATCTCACCAGCTGTCATCCACAAACTGCTTCCGGATCCTGTTTTTACCCCTGCTGATCCATTCTTCTTTTTATTTATTTATTAATTTATTAATGCATTTCCACCTCTAATTCCCATGTATCATCCCCTCTCACTTTACCACTCCTGGCTCTCCACAAGGGCGATCTCTCATCATAGTTCCTGCACTTTCTTCCCTAGGATTAAACCGCATTAGGCCCGATGGAGTCACAGCAATATGAAAGGTTGTGAGGCAAAGCATTGCAAAGCACCACTGCCATGTGAGGTACCTAGCTCTCAGCACTGTCGTAATCTCTGCCCTTAAGTGGGAGCAAATTAGGAGTCAGAAAGATGAAGTTTCTCTGTAGCTCTCCTGCCTACTGAGCTTGGTAGCTAATAGTCCACCCAAAAACTTTCCAGCAGTCGGGGAACCAAGGGACTTCTTGGCTCCCATGTGCTAAAACACAGGTGGGATTTGGCCTCCATGTTGCTGCTTCACTTCTGTTTTGGAAGCTGGGAATTGAGGAAGGGAGTTGATGAGTGTTTCCCTTTTTCCACTCTGAAGTTATGTCCCTAGGTTATTTGTAACTTCTGACGATAGCATTGTAATGGCAGCTTCCTTCACATTTGCTACTCCAAGCTATGTTAGAAGGTATGGTGCTGCAGGGCACCTTAGGTAAAGCTCATGCGTGCATCAGGGTGGCCCTGCTCAAGGAGCAATTAAAGGGATTCCCCAGTAGTGGCACCTGACCACGTACGGCTCTTCCAGAAAGGGAAAGCGCTTCTCTTACTCCCTTTCTAGTCCCATTTCCCTGGGAGAGCCAAGCTGTAAGGGAAATGGCAACAGCAGCAATATATGTGGCTGTGCTCTGCCCTAAAGCCAGTTCTCAAGATAAGGAGGGTGGTACTTTTGAGTCCCATTTGGGATGGCGAAGACTGATCAGGATTGAAGTGCACTAGTGAAAACAGACACCCTCACTGTCAGATTCAGAAGCACACCCGCACTCATGGATCCCTTGAATATCGCCATGACCTTTAAACCCGTCCGATATCTGTGCCTGGGCCCTCTTACCCAGAATGCAGGTTTCCTCCTATTTGCTAGCAAATCCGACTTAGTGTTGGCTATCAAAATGGATACACGCACTCACACTTGTCTCATGTGTACCCCACAGTCATGGATCCCTCAAATATTAGCAGAGTCTCTAAGCTCTTTGGCTGGACTACCTTGCCAGGCATAGACTCTGCCCATGGCTGGAGCCCAGGCTCTTTGCCCAGCCACTGACTCAGACCTCGAGTCTTTCCAGATACAGGTCTTGTTCTACTCACTGGCTACTCCAGTTTGAACCTTGCTAGCAAATTACACATACACGCACAATGCATACAGGGTTAAATTCACTAGGAAAACGTAGACACACCATGGTCCCTCTAGTTGCTGGTTCCTGGACCTGCAGACCTTGTGACCTGCAGCTGCTGGCTCTTAGGCCTTGCAGCTGTATCACATGTAGAATAGAGGGTGAATTACACAAAAAAAAGTATTAAAGGAAAGGATTTAGTAAGAAGAAAGGATAGACCTTGGTGATCAGGTGCAGGGTTTGACCAGAGAAGCATACCCACCAGCAGCCTGTTTAAATGCAACTGGCCCCTTTTTATTCATTTTCCGATGTTTGTTCCCCCCCATCCTTCCCTTTCTTCCTCTGGCCCCTCCTCTGAATTTCCCATAATAAGATAAACATAATCCCACAAGCCTCTTCTGATACCCCATAGCAAGTTTCACACAATTCCATGCCCTCAAATGTACCATAATACATATGATAATCACATCTCCCCTTCCTTATCAGTGACAAAGTTTAGGCTGAACCTGTTCAAGGCTGTGTCTGAGTAGTTCCTTTAATGGTATTAGTTCCTGTAGTGACCAAAGACAACTTACAGTCTCAGTTATCACCTGCTCATTAATGTTTCTGTGTGTTTGTGTGTAATCTGTGCCTTTCCTTGTTATTTGTTAATTCTTTTATACTGAATAATCCTCAACCACATAAAGTAATGAACCAGATGCCATCCCATCCCCCACATTCTTATAATACCCCTGCTACGCAGATCATCCCCAAGTGAGCAGGTTACCTCCTTCCTCTTCAAACATCCACAGCGTGCGTGGTTGCGAATAGGGAGCTGCTGGCTGCACAGTGCCATAGGTGAAAACCCCAGCAAGGTGATAGAGCAGCCGTTGCCCCAAGGATGCAGCTGCCACTTCTTGTCTATTTGTTCATCAGAGTTCCTTCGGACATCAGCCTGACGGGCTCACCCAGCCCACCCTTATCTGCCCATTTCTGTTTGATGGTTTTAGAGGTTGGTATCCTGCTCGGTACCCTTCCTTAAAACCCCAGCTAGTTCCAAATGTTCACACACGTGGTTGCATCCTCAGTTGTTCCCCCACAGGGGGCTTCCACATGTCTAGAGTACCACCGGTGATCCGTTTCTTGCATTAAATCTATGCATTCAATGGAGGATTTCAAGACCTGGGGGTCCTATCGTACCATAGATTTTGGAGAGAGGAAGAAGAGATTCCTTCTACCAGTAGGCATTATAAGCTTCATAAAGGATCTTGGTTTGACAGAGGTTAATCATTGTGAACTGAACAACTAGCAATTATACCTGGAGGATAAGTTCACTAATTAATTCTGTAAGTGCAACACAGTTTATTTTAATATGATTACAAGAATGAATCTCCTAAAACAGTGTTATTTAAAAATGTTTTAAGAACATTTGTTATGATTTTTAATTAAAAATGCAATCTCATAGTCATTTTGAAAGGTTACCTGATAAGCATGTGGATCTTATGGAGGGCTGGAAATTACTAAGTTACGGTTGGTAAAATAACCTTTTATGTGCTTCTGTGTTTGAAGAGTGAAAAGGCAAAATCCTTTCACGTAATATTACAGTAAGATTTTAGTGTTTTTAGCCTTCCACAGCATGTTTCTTAAAAAAAAAAAAAACCAAAAACTGATGATGGGAGAATATACAAGTGAAACTAAGTATTTCATTAAATGGATGGTAATGGATTAATAAAATAAGTAATGGATTGTATTGCTTGGTAATACAGATCTGAACTGTCTGTGATCCTACCATAATTTTACAAATAATTGTGTTACAAGAGTGCACTGTATCTTATCTGAAGACAGAGGAGTGTCCCCCACACCTCGTCCTGAATATGTAGCTGCTGTTAGCACAAGACACGGGATATGTTGTATTCTCCAAAAATACCCAATAAAGGTTTGCTGTTTGTTTTTCTCTGAATTCAGAAAACTTTTATAGCTTAAAAAGAGAAGTTGGATGGCCTTTGTCTTTGTTAAATATAATTTAACTGTCTACTAGTGGACATAGAGCTGCATTTAATTCCAATAATCTAAGCCAATTCTTGCCTGAACAGTAGCAGGTAAAGGCTTTGATACATGAACAAGCTGCCAAGTATCAGCTGCTCTATATACTAACTGGAGCTCTTTGAGAAGTAAGCTGCTTTAAGGTACCTGGTGAGCATGTGCCTGTGGTCCATAGAATAGGTTAAACATGAGAACTTGTTTGCGTGTTAAAGCCTTTTAAGTTGTTTGAAATCTCTGCTCAGGCCTTCTGTTACCTGCAGTGGAGCAACAGTGAATGGTGGTTCATCAATCTACAAATTTATGAAATCTTTTTAACTGTCTCAGTTAGCAAATACCTGCCTCTTACCTGAAAGGCTTTCTCATCACCTGAACAAATAATAGATACGGACATGCTTTATTTAGACGTAGAGGTGCGGACCAGGGAGGTATTCCAAGTTTTTTGAATGTTCTAAGTGTGACACAGATGTCAGGATAGTTTGTTACGCTTATTGAAACACCCTGTTCACTGGTTTGGTTTGGTTTGGTTTGGTTTGGTTTGGTTTTACTAGGGAACACCGGTTTTCTGGAAGAGCACCAAAACTGTAAGTCCTTGTAGCCAGTGATGTCTGCCATAAGGTGTGCCTGTCATATAAACAGGTCATAGAGTTCTCCCTTTGAGACTTTAGCCAGCTTTATTGATGAAGGGATACAGGGCTTAAACTGGGACATGGTTGTGATAAGAGTGGACAGTAGGAAAGGAAGAAAAGGACTTAAATATTATGAAATTACAAGCATTAAGTATTTTAACCTCAGTATAGATGAAATTCTTGTCTGTCCAAACAGCCTTCATTACCTTTCCCAGCCCTGTGTGCTTCCTTCCACCGTGTCCTGTCTTACACCACCTGTTAGAACTCTGCATCTTCATGTGAACATCTGCATCCTAAAAGTGCAACTGCTCCCAGACTCTCTCTGAGGCTTCTGCTTCACGTTGTTATCCACAAACTCTATCAGGCTGAAGCCAGGAGAAAAGCCTGAAAGCATTTGAGTGTCTTTCTATGGACCTTTTAAAATAGCTTTGAATATTGCATCAATAAAAGCCCCGCACAATGTGGGAAAGATCATAGCATTGAAGAACTGGGAGGGAAAAATGGGAATAGTTTTGTGCAACTTCAAAGTAGGTCTGTGCTTGTGAAGAGCTGGGCACATCATCCTGACCGGTGTCTCACTGAAGCCAGGGGAATGTGTGTGTGTGTGAAAGTGCGGATTCTTTGCAGAATTGTTGTCTCGACTCATCAGTAATTAATTACAGTCACTTGAGAGGAAAAAACTAGTGTCCAGTGACCTGATAATTGTTGAATTAAACAATGTATTGATCAGCACCATTAAAACCGCATAACCAGACTGAAACTGTGCTGCTTAGCTTGTGATATAATGCGCAAATTTTGGAAAGATGCCAAACTGCTAAACAGTAGGGTTAGGTAATTTGGAGGTGTGCAAGCAGTTTTCCTCAGTTAAGAATATGTGAGATACTGCATAAGAGTACAAATGTAAGGCATGTGGCTATTTATGCAGTACAGTTTCATGTTAGGGAGCCTCTCTGCCCCACTTGGTAGGGTAGTAGATTTATGCCCTGTAGTATATGCAATAACACTTTTTTTCTGTACAAAAGTGGAGTGCTCAAACTACTTCATACAGAAATAGTACCCGTATTTGATACTTTGATTATGGTATGGAGCCAGGAGTGCTGAACTGGAGTCTTTATTGATTTTTCAAAACATGCTACATATTATGGCAGTCAAATTGTAATTATGAAGTACATGAAAAGGGCATTGTGTTTTGCTTGAGTTTATTCTCTGATTATAAAGGATTTTATATCATCAGTGTACAGTAGTAACTGTCAACTTACAATGTTTTGGCACTATAGGGAACGGTATAGTTGCAAGTCTGATGTCTGATGGTTAATATCAAGGCATGGTTCACCAGCAGGTAATTCCATGTTCACTGCTTGTTTGCCACTCTATCCTAATATTGTGCTATAGTAGACCTGTAAATGAGAAAATGTAGTAGATGTTTTCTCAGTGGCTTCAGTGGTCCAAAACTCTCAAACAGATACCTGTCTGTTCTTAGTAATATATTTCAACTGGGTTTCTCGAACTTGCCTTTTGATTTTTTTGCCTTGTGTTTTCACTGGACCTTCTCTTCCAAATAGTCTGTTTTCCACTTTTTGTATTTTTCTCTGATTTTTATGACTGACAGACAGTGACCAGGGTGAAATGGCCCAGCTGCTTCTATTTGATTCTTGCTCATTGAGATGTTATCCTCCCATGTCATCAGTGGCTCCATCCCCAAGGAGTAGCTGCTCCTGTTTCTTGCCCTGTGTAGTACAGAATCATAGAATCGTTTAGATTGGAAAAGACCTTTAAGATCATCGAGTCCAACCATTAACCTGGCACTGCTAAGTCCACCACTAAACCATATCCCTAAATGCCACATCCACACGTCTTTTAAATATCTCCAGCGATGGTGACTCAACCACCTCCCTGGGCAGCCTGTTCCAATGTCTGACAACCCTTTCAGTGAAGAAGTGTTTCCTAATATCCAATCTAAACCTCCCCTGGCGCAACTTGAGGCCATTTCCTCTCATCCTATTGCATCCTATCACTTGTTACTCTGGAGAAGAGACCGACACCCACCTCTCTACAACCTCCTGTCAGGTAGTTACACAGAGCAATAAGGTCCCCCCTGAGCCTCCTTTTCTCCAGGCTGAACAACCCCAGCTCTCTCAACTGCTCCTCAGAAGACTTGTGCTCCAGACCCCTCACCAGCTTCACTGCCCTTCTCTGGACACGCTCCAGCACCTCAATGTCTTCCTTGTAGTGAGGGGCCCAAAACTGAACACAGTATTTGAGGTGCGGCCTCACCAGTGCTGAGTACAGGGCCACGATCACTTCCCTGGTCCTGCTGGCCACACTGTTTCTGATACAGGCCAGGATGCCATTGGCCTTCTTGGCCACCTGGGCACACTGCTGGCTCATCTTCAGCCGGCTGTCAATCAACACCCCCAGGTCCTTTTCTGCTGGGCAGCTTTCCAGCCACTCATCCCCAAGCCTGTAGCATTGCATGGGGTTGTTGTGGCCTAACTGCAGGACCTGGCACTTGGCCTTGTTGAACCTCATAAAATTGGCCTTGGCCCATTGATCCAGCCTGTCCAGATCCCTCTGAGGATTCCTTCCTACCCTCGAGCAGATCAACACTTCCACCCAACTGGGTGTCATCTGCAAACTTACTGAGGGTGCACTCGATTGCCTCATCCAGATCATTGCAGCAGTAACAGGTTAACAGCTTTCTCTTTATCGCTCTGGTATAGAAGCTTTATAACTGGATATACCATCTGTTTCAACCTCAAAAGCTGTTATGGTATGGCATGGCTCTGTTCACGTTAATAAATAATAAGGCACAGTAGATAAAGAAAATGCAGTACCCCTTGGTTTAGATCCAGATGTCTCTGCTAGGGGTTGGGATGCATTTCATACGTATCTGGACTCCATGCGAATCTCGTTCACATGCACCAAAACTGCTCTCTAAACCCAGCCAATGTGCAAAGCAGCTGGAGGATGATCAGAGACTGCAGGACTTGTGGGTCAGAGCTGTGCTGAGATGTGCAAGAAGAGGGACTGGGCTGCTGGGTAGCACAGGGAAGCATGGCACAGCATCCCACGATTCCGGACCGCTGCTAAAGTTTGTAGCATGTGCCCCGGGTCAGCCCTGGCAGTCCTGCGGTGGGAGTGCACAAGACTCACAATGTGAAAACAGGAATGGTTATGGAACAAATGCATGCAGTAATAAGTGATACTGCTGTCACTGGAGCATTTTGCTAGCATTTGTCTTGACCAGTGTGCCAGCACTGAATTTTATTATGACTCAGTAATGCATGAATAAATGAGATAGAGCTTTTTCTCTGAAGGCTGGTATGTAACAGAAAACATCCTGCCTTAGGTTTTAATTTGATTTTGTCTTATACAGGATGAAAACATGCAGCCTGTGTTATTACTGTACTAATTTAATGTTCAGGAGTCTGCATGTATTTATACAGTTAGCAAAATATTGCCTGAAAAACATAAACAGCTTGTACCACTGATTCTAACATTCTAATTCTGTTTCTTGAGGAAATTAACTTCAATTATTTTATCATCCATGTCCATGAGCTACATTAGCAGTATCAGTTAGTAAGTGTGTTATCATACTTAAGAAGTCAAGGTCTGTGTCATATGTTTAATGAATGTGTGAAAGACAAGAGCAGTAAGTCCAGTATCATAAAAATACTTACTTCCAACTGTGGGACAAAGTCAGAATATTTGATATAGCCTGTTGTGAGATGTCCCTTTGATCTTTAAGACATTAGTATTTGAGCTCTGACTTGAAAATACTTTCTTCTGAAATTAATTTTCAAAAATTTATTTAGAAAGAGTATAAATAGTGGATTATTTGAAATACAGTCTGAGCTTTGTTTTCCTGAGCCAAGATATCAATTAGGCTGAACTATGTTGATCCACATCACTGCACACTATAATGAACTGTCCTTTTCAGCCATTGTTTTTTCCAGTTTGAATACCAATTTATGGAGGTTTGATTCTAAAAGTAGAAACAACTTCTTTTGCTACTTTCCATCTGGAAAAGCTCCAGTTCACTGAGAAAGCAGCAACAGACCACAGAGCTTCTAACACCATGGGCCTCTTCCTCGTACTGATTCTTCATTAAGTACAAAATTCGGTTAAATGATTCAGCCTTGAACTATGAAGTATGAGTATGAGGAAGCTCCATCAGAATATCTGAGAGATTTCAACCTGTTCTGTCAGTGTGAAACCCACATACATCAGTTTCCCAGCTGCACTTTGAGATTCGTTCTAATTTATGTGAGTCTGAAAAAAATTAAAGTGACAGTTAAAATGAAAATTTCACACTATTTTAATTGTTCTTCTCAAATAGTTGCTTTTTTCAATGAATGTCTACCAGTGGAAAAGAGTTAGAAACCCTGTGATGCAAATGTTTTAGTCAGGAGCATGGTAAAAATTCCTGTCATAATGACATGGGGATGTCTCATAGGAATGGCTAAAGCAGGCTTTAGGTTTTTAAAGGAAAATCACACTGCCTTTCCTTTAGCTACAGAATGTAAAGCAATCATTTAAAAAGACCACTAGGCAATCCTTTTAACATCAAGAGGATAAACATACTTGGGAATTGAATCCTGTTAGAGGAAAATGACAGGTGACAAAAGAAAAGATAAGGAAAATCCTTGTCATAAAGAATTATTGATCTCTACTAAATAATGATAACAAGTAGAGAGTACACTAATTAACACGTTTTATGTAGCAATGCTGGCATAAAAGATACTAGGCTTAATACATTAGTTGTTAAAGACACTGCAAAGATAAATTGTAGCAATGAAGAAGTATTACCATCTTTATTAAACACACTGTTAAGACCTCTTCTTTGTGGAAGAGCTAAGGTCACAATCACAGTAAATGGAAACTAAGACATGCCTATTTCCAGCTTGCTAATGTTTGCAGAGGAGTCAGCGGAACAGTGGCAGTTGTAACATACACAGGTACTAAATTCGCATGCACGTCTTTACTTGTGACACCTTCCAGTCCATATTTTTAAAAGTTTTAAAATTACAGCCTTGATCAGCTTGGCACAAAATTGTGCTCTTTTTTTTAAAGTAGTGAGTTTTCATGTGAAAATAGCAGAAATTTAGGCTTTATACCTCAACTTTAAAACAGCATTATTTATGCTTTATTATGACGCCTTTGATATGCTTTTGTATTAAATAGCAAGTTAAACAGAAAAAAGCTACTAATTTTTATTAATTAGATTTGGTTGTTAAGTATACAAGAAGAATCTAAATGATCACTTCTGTCCTTCCATTTCAAATTCTTGTGTTGGATACTTTCTTCCTCTTCTTTGTAACTAAACATTCTGAGTTTCAGGCTACATAATTACCTTGTTAATCTTTCCGGATAATAGGGTAAGGTTTAATCATTGCTTCTTAATCCCTGATTTTAGTACACGGATCTCAGCTCTCCATGTCTACCATGTCCTGTGATCACACTAAACAAGAAAAGGTCGGTATTGTTTACTTCAAAAACATCTATTTTGTTGAAGTGCCCTATTATTCTGGAGATCAGTAGAATAATACATACAAAACTAAGTGACTCATAAATATCAATTTTCAAAATTAAACATTTAAGTACAGAGAAGATGTCAGGGAGGACCACTGAGTATTGAGTACCACTTCAGAGTCATCTTGATTTGCTTTATTGCTTTTCTATTAAAAAAGAAGTGTAGACAGATGTAGTTCTTCACAGATGTTCTTTAAGACAGCCTCCATGTATTTATGATCTACAGCTCTCATCTTGCAAATACATTGTGAATAACAAGTCAAATAGACTGCTGAACTGAATAATATTGTTCACATAAGTAAAATGTTTGCCCAAATAAATGTTTGTAGAACTAACCACGGAGATTGCAAGGAAAACTGCATCCAAAGCCAAAATTCAGGAAAGGAAAAGCTTTGGGGAGATCGTATGACAAAGGTAAAGATAAACAAGTGTTCTTGGAAGGAGAGAGCTGGAGGATGAAGGGAAACTGACGGCTGGTGGCGTAATTCATACACATGCCACGTCTGTACTGAGGAGGTTTGGGTAGCAGGCAGGGAATGGAGGGAGGGGTAGAAGGAAATTAGAATTAAGTTTTATGGAAAATTGCATGAACTAATTAAACTGAACTTGGTTTCCTGATTGCTGTCACACCCATGAGGAGATTTGAGTGCTGAAGGTGTTCAGAGGAGGAAGACTCTGTTAAGGGCATGCTGCAGGAGTGGCCAGAGTGGGGTTAGAAAGGGAGCTATAGCCACAGGTGTGGAAGGCAGGCTTGCTGAAACTCAAGAATGTGTTTTGGCCATGGGAGTAATGAAAAAACTGCATACCCGCTGCAGTGCAGCTCGTAGGGAATAGACACAGTCTGTCCTGCAAGCCCAGAGCAGCACCCGCAGGGGAGGGAAGCATCACAAGAAAATCCTAAGGCACCTCCAAAGGAATCAGTAAGAAATTATTGACTGGCAAACGTGGATGAGAGTGGATGTATTAAGACTCAGGAGATATTTTGAAGATGTTGCTGAAATCAAGGAAGTACCTGCTGTAGGTAGAGTCCAAACTACAGCCTTCACTGTGTAATGAAACAGCAAAGCAGCAGTTCTGCTATTAATCATTACATGGGTTGTCACTTGTGGGAATTACTATTGCTGCACATTTTTCAATTCCAGCTTTTGGACAGGGAAGGTGGGGAACAAATGGGTAAACATCCATTCTTTTGGTAATTAGGGTAAGACATGTTTTCCTAGCTTTGCTAAGAGTAGGAATTGGCTTTGTGTTTTGACTATGACACATACTCCTGCGATACTGCCATTTCACCCTTTAGGTATTCTGTAAACAGAAATTGTACTAATTTTGTTTAACAAGTCATAAGAAACCAGAGTAGCTCTAAAGGGTGTAATAAAATTATTCAAAATTTCATTCTGACTTAGGTAAATATCATTTCATGTTTGTGACTGGTGGGCTGACCCTGGCTGGATGCCAGGTGCCCACCAAAGCTGCTCTATCACTCCTCCTCCTCAGCTGGACAGAGGAGAGAAAATATAACGAAGGGTTCATGGATCAAGATAAGGACAGGGGGATCACTCAACAATTACCATCATGGGCAAAACAGACTCAACTTGGGGAAAATTAATTTGATTTATTACCAATCAAATCAGAGTAGAGTAATGAGAAATAAAACCAAATCTTAAAAACACCTTCCCCTCACTCCTCCCTTCTTCCCGGGCTCAACTTCACTCCCGATTTTCTCTGCCTCCTCCCCTCCAGTGGTGCAGGGGGACTGGGAATGGGGGTTGTGGTCAGTTCATCACACGTTTCTCCTGCTCCTTCCTCCTCAGGGGAGAGGACTCCTCACAGTCTTCCCCTGCTCCAGTGTGGGGTCCCTCCCATGGGAGACAGTCCTCCACGAACTTCTCCAACGTGAGTCCTTCCCACAGGCTGCAGTTCTTCACTAATTGCTCCAGCATGGGTCCTTTCCATGGGGTGCAGTCCTTCAGGAACAGACTGCTCCAGAGTGGGTCCCCCACGGGGACACAAGTTCTGCCAGCAAACCTGCTCCAGCGTGGGCTCCCCTCTCCACAGGGCCACAGGTCCTGCCAGGAGCCCGCTCCAGCACAGGCTTCCCACAGATTCACAGTCTCTCCTTTGGGTATCCACCTGCTCCAGTGTGGGGTCCTCCATGGGCTGCAGGTGGATATCTGCTCCACCGTGGACCTCCATGGGCTGCAGGGGACAGCCTGCCTCACCATGGTCTTCACCACGGGCTGCAGGGGAATCTGCTCCGGTGCCTGGAGCACCTCCTCCCCTCCTTCTTCACTGACCTTGGTGTCTGTAGAGTTGTTCTTCTCACATATTCTCACTCTTCTCTTCCCTGGCTGCCGTTGCACAGGTGTTTTTCCCCTTCTTAAATATGTTATCCCAGAGGCGCTACCTCTGGTCGTGATGGGCTCAGCCTTGGCCAGCAGCGGGTCCGTCTTGCAGCTGGCTGGCATTGGCTCTATCGGACATGGGGGAAACTTCTAGCAGCTTCTCAGAGAAGCCACCCCTGTAGACCCCCCTGCTACCAAAACCTTGCCACACAAACCCAATACAGATATCAAACCCTGCGTTTAGCTATGCTAATGTGAGTCCATGCCATTTATCCAGAAATTAGGTATTATGTGGCTCTGAGCTTGTGCAGAACCTGTCTGTAGTTTGTTAAATATTTATAAATTGCATATTAACATCAGCACTTAAATATTGTTATGAATACTTATTAGGGTCACTTTCACCAGTGTGTGTGTCCCCCTCTGAATGTGCGAACAGTGGTTTTGCTCGTCTTCTTTATTTTTATTGATGTAGGGTTTTGTCTTTCTGGGCTTAAGCAGAAAGATGACAAGCAGTGGCATATACCTGCTGGTGAACTGGGCAATAATGTAGTCTGTTATTTAAACATGATCTTATTGGCAAGCACATTGGTTTTGTTTTATGAAAATTCCAACACTTCACATTTTCATTAATCACTTTCCCACTCCTTCTATTCACTTGTATTCTGATGCCTCTGCTCTGGTACCCATAGCAACACTTGTTAATGCTAATGAAACTGCAACATCCTAAGCTCCCCGACAGAGCAGCCCTGTTAAATATGGCTGTTAAGCACAGTTGTTATTTCTGTTAGTTCCAGCTCCCAGCAGACACCTGCTCTATGGAAACTCTGCCCTGAGATATTAGGATTTGGTAACTCACAGCTTTTCTTAAAACTGTCATTTGACTGGAGTAAAATTCTCATATTCCCAGACAGTGGATGCTACAGAATATGTATGGTTTCTGTAAAACTGACAAGGTTTAGCTTTAGGATTAAGTACTCCCTTGAAGTGCTTATTTGCATTCAGTGAAAAACTGGGCAGGGTTGAGACTGGCTGATCTTGGGGGAAGCTACAGGATGTGTTGTCTGCTAGAGCACATGGACATTTTAACTAAACATCATTCATAGTGTGTTAACAAGCAGAAGTAATAGCTAAATAATTCCTCATGAACTCAGACTCAATGATAATTCAACTTAATAGAAGTACTTGAGTGCTTTAATATATAGATCTAGGAAATTGTTACGTACATTGATTCTTCTTTCACTAAGGAACATATTTGCATGTAGTATTGCTGAGGATGATGACAGGGTGTTTTATTTCCATTGTTCTCAGTTTTGTTTTTGAATACTGTTTATTTGGCAAGTCATTAGTCATCCATCTTTCATACTCCAGAAAACAAAGGAAAAATCCTGTAATCAGTATAAAATCTCTTCCAAGAATATGACCACAAATTAGGGAATGCTGCTGTGCCAACAAATAGATACTGCAGTGCCAAGGCTGCAGAACAGGGAAGCTGTCATGTGTGCATTTCAAGTGTCAAGCCGGTGCTTCTCGATACTCTTTTTCATTATAGCTCAAAAAAACTTGAATACTAGACAAACCTTTAAGACTACTCATTTCCTGAACAATTTTAAATACAGCACTGTTTTGTGCAGAATTACTTATAGGAATCTGGCTTGGTTCCCTAAAGTACATAGCTGGGTGTTTGGTCATTTTGATAACTAAATGGTTTTGCCATGTAATCAGTGTGAGCTTGGGGGAGGGTGCTCAGCCTTTCTGTTTTCCAGTCGGCATCTGTTACGCTGTTGGTGTGGAGTGCCAGGTTTGCTAGGTGTCTTTTGTTTTCCTGTCATTCTTTCTCCCCTTTGTTCTCCACACATCTAAAAACCTCAGTCTTTTACTCATTGTTTAGACTCCTTTATTTGCCTGTATATCTTTGTTGTGTTCATTTTTGGGTTAGGATCATTTCAAGTTCTTGTGCTAATCTCCTCATAATATTAACCAGCTGTATTAATGAGATAATAAACCAGACTTGTTGGTAATGAATTGATTCATTCAACTACTGGATTTAATTAGAAAGACACTTAACATTCCAGCAGATGTTCTTATTTTGTTTCATTATCCTTGTGTTACCAACAGTGGGCTTATAAATATATACTCTGCATGTCTCTATTTACATAATGCACTCTTAAACTTAAAGCCTTGTTGTTGTGCCACAAACTGCAAAAAATTACAGGAAACCTGTAAGTTTGTGTCTTAAGCCAATTTGTATGAATTCCTCTTTCATCATTTCATTTCTCAGACTACGTGCAGTCTCGAATTTTCAGAGTATTCTTCATGTGGTAATAAAATGCTTAATCTTTTTTAAATTAGTCATATTACTTCTTCCCTAGTTAAAAACCCTCGTCTTTCGACTTATATTATCTCCTTTCCTTCTGGTCTTGTGACTCTCATTCCTTTTTATCTGGTGGCAAAGCTTCAAAAAGAAGGGTACAAGTGCCCCTCTCCTCAACATTCCCTGGAGACTGATTTTTGGAGTTCCTTGCTCAGCTTGCTGTTTGCCTGCTGGAGGGGTCTGCCTCTTCCTGAGCTCTGGTGCTCAAGTCACGGCTGCAGGTTGCACCCCAGGGCCAAGCCACGTGAGTTAGGAGTTGTAACAGTGAAGTTATTTCGTTGATAATGAAGACCAGTACCTCCACTTTCTGGTTAGAGAACGTAATTTATGCAGCAGTGTTCAACTTGTCCCCAGATCTAGTCAGAGCACATAGTTCAGATGTGCAACCAAGAAGAATTGAGCACAACAGCTCTTACTGCATTTAGTGTGTTACGTATGCCTATGCTGACAACAGTAGGTTTTGCGAACTGAAGCCAGTCCTGGATGTCCTTGTTAGGAAGTACAGTGATAAAATCTTGGTGTTTTCTTTTTCTTTGTGTGTAATGCTTTTGAAGGAACCTTACACACTTTATAAGGCATGCTTATGGTAAAATTACATGAAACAGCTGAGGCTGTTAAGCTGAGAAGAGAGGAGGAAGCTGAGATGAGAAGAGGAAGGTCCTGTTTCATCTTGCTGCTTCTCACTGTGCACTCTTTAGTTTGCTTTTGCACTTGGTGGACTTTTCTGTGAGCATTTTGACACTATTGAGCAAAAAGAAAGAAGTGAGTAGTTCTGTCTGGTTAAAGAGCTGAATCGACTCATCAAAGGATTTGGCAAACACAGGAGCCAGCACAAGCAGAAGGGCAATAGTAGATGGCTAGGTGTGGTAGGATAAGGTGGAGAAAGACAGGATAACAAGACATCACTTCACTCCTTGGTGGCAGCAAGCTGTTACACTGGCTACACCAGTGTAACACCATCGCTGAGAACTTTGCCATTCACAACTCACCTTCAAATGCTGAATCTTTCCTTCCTTCTCTTTATAATACTCACATCTATTGTATTGGCCATAAAATGACACGGCATATTGCTTTGTGATAATTGCATGTGTGATTGTGCAGGTAGAATACATTGCCTGTACTGCTATAGTCTGTATTATAACTGTGTGGGTGTAACGTTTACTTAATGTGCAAACTAACGTTACTTTTGAGTTGAGAACAATTGTATTTGAAACTAAAAATGTTCCAGTAAGGAAAATTAATCCATTTTGAGCCCATTGCTTCATTAGCTGTGAAGATTAACTAGTCTGTATTGTAACAAAACTTCAAATAAAAGAAAGCCATATAATTTCTTTAATAGGCAGCCTTTTTGTCATTTTCTTTTATCACTCTTGTAATTGTGTGTAGAGTTCCGGTGCAGGGATCAGGATTCCATTGCACTAGGTATCCTATGGGTGCTTATAACAAAAAATAGTGCTTATTCTAGTTTTGAAAGTAATTTGTGTAATCCAAATCATTTTCTATACCATCTCGTTGTCAAATGTCTTCAAAATATTAATTTTATTTTCCCCTGAAGAACTGGGTATACTTCTTAGTCTTTGTTTTCAAAGAATGTATTCCTCTAGTCTCTTCTTTCTACTAATCTATATTTTTTAGCTCTGAAATAGCTGTAAAAGACCACAATTTTGTCTGTCCTGTTAAAGGTTGAACAACATGGTGTCAACTGTCAATTCTGTGAATGAGACAGGGATTTTCCTAGTTCCTGAGTTCAGTGGGCTTTCTCTGAAGCCTTTGGGATATCTGTTTGCATAACAGTCTTGCTGTTTTTCCATTAGGCGGAGGAGCAAAACTCAGTGGTGACAGGATGATTTGGCAGATACTTAATAGATGGATTTTATAGGGCTCTGTTCTCACAGGGAGCTAGGTCCTGTGCTGTTCACCACAGACACAAATAGGAAGGGGGTTAGGTGATAAATTTTGCTGTTAATACACATTTTTTTTCCCAAATGGTAAGCAGGGGGGCCAACTGAAGCATTGCAGAAGAATATCATGGTATTTGAGCGAACTGGACAAAAAAAGTGCTATTCAGTGTTAACAAATGCAGAGTAACACATATGGGAGTAAACACAAAGAATATATCCACTGTCTAGTACACTAACACCTGATTCACAACTTCTCTGAGACTTCTAAATCACTGAAGATAATTCAGTGTTTAATTCAGCGACCCTAAAAGCAAGCAAAATGCTAGGAATAAAAAAGAAATAGAGAAGAGATGGAGGAAAAACTGCACTGATTTAGAAATCCATTTTCTTCCACACTTGGGGCGTTTTCAAATCACCCCCCCACCTCAGCACATGAAGAAGGGTGGAGTAGACCTAGCCAAGAGCTGAAGAAGGGCAACAAGAAATGAAGGACTGTTACGAGAACATGAAATGTTGCTACAGGTTTTTGTAGGTGTTAAAGACCAACAATTTCAAACAGTGCTGAAACAAATCCATGGAAAAAAGAAAGCCATAAAATGCTGTTAAACTGAGGTACGTGTACAGCCTGTGATTTAAACTCTCCTCTCTCAGATTTCTGGAGGGCTATGCTATTTGTCTGATTACTGTTTGTTTACCCTGTTTTTATATACTTCCCTAGGTAATTGCTTCTTGCCACTGTCAGCCAGGGCACTTGCACTAGATGGATGTTTAATCTGACCCTATAAAGTCATTCTTAATTTTAAGACAAAAACTTGCTGCTTTTCCCTCATTTTCAAGTGCCTCTGCATGTGGGAGTCCTGATGGAGTCCGAGAACTTGATCTGAGTGGTTTTATTTCCCTGTTAGCCCTTAGCTGTGCTTTAGTTAACAGCTTTTCTTCAGTACCTGTGGCCACTCTGCTCCAAATATAGCATCAAAATTAGCTCCTTTTGCAGAGATTTCAATAATATGTTTAGCTTTATTTGTACTATTTTGATGTTTGTGTTATGTATTAGTCCATTAAGTGCTACGCTAAAGGCTGTGCATCTTTGTTCAGCTCGTGCATTTATTCTCTTGTTCAGTGTTTTCTGCAGCAGATGAGTACAACAATATTTTCGTGGATTCTTTTTTCCCTCACCTCTTCCTTTAAGTGCCTTTGAAATAAATTGCATAAGCTTCTACAATTGTCACACTGGTCCAGCAGTCTATATTTAAGTTCTTCTCTTTTAGTATTAGCTACTCTCTTTGGGCAGCAAAAAAATCTTCACCCCAGTTTGTTCCTTTGTTCCTTTCAGCAACTTTCAGCAACTCACCACTACAATTAAAGATTAACAGCTCTGTTATTCCAACCCAAACAATTGCTATTCCCGAGTACTCATGCTAAATAACTGTATCGGCTCCTTGTCTATGTTGAGTAGCAGTTCCTGCCACACACACCTATCTTTTGAAAGTCAGTTTGTTGAGGCAGATAGGTACTTGTTTATTTCGACTTCTAAATGTTTAAATAGGTCATTGCAAGAGACCTAAACCAAAAATGAACAAAAAGCAGTGTAGCTGCTTACTGGGCACAGCTGAACTGGCTGACAGAGTATCTTCTTAGTTCTCTTGGCATCAGTGAGAGTCAGCAATTGCAAAGGAAATTAAGTTGCTCTACTTTTCTCAGTAAACATGTTTTAATGATTCTTCGGGCTACAAACTAATACTGACTGTAAGAATGCACAAACCTAGAGTCTTACAGGTAATGTCAGTTTTGCTTGGGAGAGCTGACCCTTTCGTGAGAATTGCTCTAGCATTTAGTGTAGCAGCTGCTGTTCTTAAAAGTAGGGAAAAATGGAACAATTTGTACAATGCCAGTTTAATAAAGAAATGTCTGGGGGAAGGGAATGGGCTGAAGTGAAGGTAAAATTATGAGAGGAAAAATGTTAGATTGTCAACAGCAGTTGTATTGCTCCACGTAATGCCATGCTCTGTGTGCTGCCATCTCTTCGCGCTGCTTAGTTTTATGGTATAAACCGAATCCAGTGTAACCTGACCATCAGACTTCAGCCAAGTCACTGCCTTTGCAGGAAGTTTTATTTTTCAAATGCCCTAAGTAGAAGCCTCAACAGTTGTGCAGGGCAGATGTGTTATTCCAGGAGCAGCATGGAACTGATGAAGCTGTACTTCCTATGATTTTATGGAACTGATAAAGCCGTATTTCCTATGGTTTTGTACCCTTTCCCACCTGTGGATCCCAGTAGCTCCAGCTTACCCTCTGTCCCCTGCAGGACCCTCATGGGGCAGCCATTGGCACACGCTGTGCCTGCTCTGGAGCACTACACGTCCACGATGGCTGGCCGGCTGCTGCTGAACAGCATGTGTGACGGATGGCAGAGTCCTGTTGCCCTCTCCGTGCCTCTTCTTTTACCTGAAATTTATCACAGAACTTTCAGGAATTTCCCAGGTCCATCTCTGAAACTGCAGCCCTTCTTTGGATATTTCAAAGTCTTGGCAGAGGATGGGGAGGGCACTGCTTCATTAGCTTATCTTCCTAGGAAAAAAACCTAAATGGGTATGATTTTTAAAACTATTTTTCAAATTCTCCATGTGGACAAGTTATCAAATTATCACATTCGGTGTGCTTGCCAATATATAATACATACATGTGAATTTTGTAGGGTGAAAATTGTCATACATTGATTCTTCTACCTATCTGATAAATATTGTTAATTAAACTTTCTTTAACCTTACACATTTTAAAATGCCTGTATGACAAAATAATAGGTCTGCGAGAAGGCCTTTTTCTTAATTCTTTAGATATCTTCAGAAACCAAAACCCAGGAGGTTCTGTCTGAACATCAGGAAACACCTTTTTCACTGTGAGGGTGACTGAGCACAGGTTGCCCAAGGAGGCTGTGGAGTCTCCATCCTTGGAGATATTCAGAAGCCATCTGGACACGGTCCTGGGCAGCTGACTTTAGGTGGCCCTGCTTGAGCAGGGGGATTAGGCCAGATGAGCTCTAGAGTTCCCTTCCAACCTCAGCCATTCTGTGATTCTGTGAAATTTCATTTCTTTTCAGAGGTGTTCACATCCTTCGTGTGGGAATCCAGAGGCGTGGAGTTTATTCTGCTGCTGGACAAATTAACTTCATATAACAAGAATCAAGGAGACCCATGATGTTTTCTTTTCAGTTTTCATCCTCAGAGTGCAGGAAATATTGGGGAGCTTTTTCTATTTGCTTTTACTGTCCTTTTGCTATCCAAAATTGATGTAGCTAAAATTGAAGATACATACTGAAATTGGCATTTGCTTCCAAGATAAATCCTTACCAAAAACTGAGATATAATTTGTTTGGAAAATGAACACCACAGTTTATTTCTGGACAACTGGAATTTGGTTAGGCTCATGGGGTCAGCTGTTGAAATCTGTTGGTCACACAGTGTTTCTTAATGAATTACGCTAATTTATACCAGTGGAAGAGATTATGAATTTACACTGCTATTGTTTAAATGTGGGGGACACACATATACCCTGGGTCACTCTGCTTGTTTGCAATATTACTGCAATACTGTGCAGTCCACCCACTTGTTGAACTACAAATAGCAGCAAACCTGGAGAACATCAGCCGGCAACTCACCTCTGTGTGCTGACATTTGAGCAACCTATGTCTGACTGCTGCAGTATAGTACAAACGGAGGCCATTGACCTTCCACATGGAGTATGGCTGGCCCTTCCTCAACATTTGTACAGTTAGAAAGTGTTTCAGTGGCCATAAGCTTCCATGTGGCAGTAATCTTTATAAAGAACGGTCTTTTCCTTTGTCACAGAACAGTAAGTGAGATGCTTATGGGAAAAAAAGGCAAGACAAATGCATACAGACGTTCAAGAGTCAATCAGAAAATGATAGAAGTATTGTGCAATAAAAAAAAGTATAATTAGGAGAAATCAACATGCAAAACAGTTTGTGCTATACAGTCTAAAGCCTCCTGATAGTATAAGGAATGTGACAAAGAGAGTAGCTTCATTCATGTCAACAGGTAGACTAGGTAGTGAAAGGATGAAAAATAGGTTTCTCATCATAAAACTTCCTTTAGTAATAAGCAGAGCACTTGTGTCTGTTTGACTTGGTGTCAGCTGGGAGTTTCAGTTGGAGCAGATATTTGAGAACTGTCCTGTGCTAACGTCCCACCGTCATTCTTGGAAATAACGCAGTCAAATCATTTTCCAGCACCTTGTTCCCGGAGTGATCCATGCAACAAAACTGGGACCCGACAAAACAGGTTTTACATGTACTGCCTAAAAGTACTCCAAGTGATGTAGATTTATTTGCTTACTCAGAATTAATTATTCTTTTTATTTATTTTAGATACAGAGTGTATTTTGGAGCCTCTGTCTCTGCCAGAAAGTCCAAGTGGTGGTGCTGCTGTAGAAAGTTCTCCCTATGTGCCTTGTATTTTCTGCAAAGAATGCTATGTCTTAGCAGAACAAAACCAGCTCCTGAAGCACATGATTATTGAACACAAGCTCGTCATAGCAGATGTGAAACTGGTTGCAGATTTTAGAAGGTAAGGGTAATATTGTTTAAAATGAGTCTGTATGTGTGCAGATATTATAGAAAACTTCAGAAAACTAGATATCATGTTTTTAAAATACTTTTAAAAGTAGTAGGGTGTTGTGGGAGGATTTGTATTACTTTTTTTGTGAGCTTTTTGTTGCTGGATTCTAAGGTTGTTTTCCCAGTCCTCTCCCACTCCCCAGCCCCTAGATGCTGCTGGGACCAGGGGACTCGATATTAGAACAGAGGGCAACTCCTGTGTTAGACGTTCTTTGACATATCCTAGGGACTTCTCAGGTCCTGTCACTAATCAACAAGTTGTGTACAAGCTAGAAAGCTGTTTATTTCATAAAGCACGTTCTAGACAATCGATTCTCCTAATTTTGGAGTTTATTCTTATAAGACAAGACCATTTCTACCACTGTGCAGGGTCCTAAAGCTGCGTATTGTATGCAGAAGCTGCTTAGTAAAGGATCTCTGACATTCTGGGATGAAATTCATTTGCTCTGTTTTAAGGATGCCAGTATTTCCCCATAGAAATCCCATTTAATCCTTAACTATACTTTACAGTACTGTGATCTACATACAACTGTGACTCCTTCTACAGCTGTGTCATTGATCATCTCAGCAGGGTCACATTTGGCTTTCTCTCTCTTAACTTCCTCCAGTAGCTGGCATGGCCCCAGCTGGCTTGTAACTTCAGAGACTAGGCACTTGCTTGGCATTTTGCTTTCACACACAGCAATGTATGGGCCAGGCGGTAGACTAGACAGTACCTGCCAGTTTGTAGATAGTTCTGTTGCAGTGTTTAAATGTTAGCTGTATAATTTCTCAACTAAAAGGAGTTTTCTGGTAGGTCTCCTGTGATTAGTTACTCAGACAAAGCCAATAACTTGTGTCTGTCAAGATGAGAAAAAAATGAAATATTAAGATGAAGTTTAGGAAGAGAAATGTAAGCCATATAAATCCTTATTTAGATGTTTGAGCTTAACGTTGCTTAAAATTGAAAACTGATACTTGTTTTTGTTTGGTTTTATGCTGAAAGCAGACAGAACAAGAATGCAATGTTTCTGGAGATAATGCTAGCTTCCTCAAATAAATAAAGGGATCAGAGCTGCTCAGTCATGGACCGCCAGTTTAAGTGTGCTTGAGGGGGATTATTCTGCATTAATAGAAATGTATTTTAAAATCACCTTTTCAAGAAAATGTCTATTTAGATTCGTTTTGCTGCTAATGCAATTGGAAGGTAGCCAAATCTTACAGAAAGTGGCCCCAGGATGTGAAATGATGGAGTTATTACTCTGAAGTGTGCCTTCTCTTATTTGCTGTACTGAATATCAGTAAAATGGTCTAATACTATGCAAAAAAAAAGGAAGTATAATCTGAGGTGTTAAACTGAAGTGTGGAAAATACAGGGAAACAACTATGAAAACATAGTATTTTTTTTATACTTAGCAATGAGTTGCAATCAGTCTTAGGAATACATTTCTTGACACAACTACAAGTAGAGAATCCAGAGGTGTTCAAGGAACATGTGGACATGGCATTGTGGGACATGGTTTAGTGGGCATGGTAGTGTTGGGTTGATGGTTGGACTTGATGATCTTACAGGTCTTTTCCAACCTTAGTGATTCTGTGATTCTGTGATTCAGAGAAGAACAATGCTAATGGAAAACTTCTTTTATTTTTTTTTTTTTTAACTTGGAAGAATAAAGGTAAGTTGGCATTAGGCAAGGGGAAGAGATAAGGGGAATAATCTTCCACTGCATGACTGGACATGATCACTCATGGACACTGATCACTCACTCGCTCTCCCTGAGAGTATGACATTGGCTTTATTTGATCATTGATTATTTGGGTTAAGTCTTATGATATGAAATCTCTTAAGAGTAAGCTTCATGGCACAAACAGTTATGGTTAGGTGAGTTTGTCTGAACAGTGTTCATTTATTTCAGTGCAGGGGACAGACTAAATGATGTCTTGAAATCCCTTCATTTGCACATTTATATCCTAAAAGCTTGAGGATTACTTATTCTGGAAGACTTGCTGTTCTATGTAGCAGCAACACTGCTTCATTGTGCATTATAAACAGTAGGCAGGGGACAACAAAATGCTCACCTCTCACTGACATCTAATGATGTCTCTGAATGAGCTTCAGCCATGCATGCTGGCTTCACTGTGCTTAGCTGTCTGCTGTACCGGAGGTTAATCGTCTCCGTGTCAAAGTTAGCAGGAACAAATATGTGCTGATTCCTTGGCTGCTGCAGTTAAAGTCCTCATATAGTAAGACAGATGGTAAATAGAGGTAATATGAACCATCATGGGATGTGATAGCTGTAGTAAGTAAACTTTTAGATTGCGCAAGTATTAAAAGCTACAACTATTTAGAAATGTCCTCATAATAATGATATCTGGTTTTTTATGATTCTTTTCCAAATTTGATGACATGTCAATAGGAAGCTGTGATTGAATAGTTAACCTTACCGACTTTCATACGATTTATATCTTGCACATGAGTCATAAATATAAATATAAGCATGCAGTTAAGCATTTCCACATTATTTTTTTGTAGTAAGATTCTGCATAATTAGCACAAGGATTGCTTGGTTCCCTTCATCATGTAATTGAAGGTGATGATTTCTTCTTGGTTAGACAGTAGCTTCTAGTTCAGTGGGAACCTAATCTCAGTTGGGGTCTGTTAATGCTGCTGTAGTACAATGATAGTACAAGAATGTTTCTAAACAACTGTAGTTGATGGGTTAAACCTTCAAGATGTGTATAGGGCTTTCCTTATTCTGTCTGCTATCGCACCCCCAGGTGTTTGGGGACTTAATTTTTCTGTCTTTTTAGCTGTCTGCCAAGCTACAGCTTTCACTGTAACTCCACAGGAGACCTGCCAAAACCTCACTTTTGACAAGTTGGTGTTTATACTGAGTTTCAGATTCCTGCCTCTGTCTTGCAGAACACAGACCACAATGTTTTGGGAATTTGAGAGTACTCTGTAGTATATCTTTTCAGTAAAGATGCATCTGAGAGGCACTTCTGTCTGAAGATGTGAACAGGTCACAGTCTTTATGTAAAGCTTAATGCAAGTTTGTCTTATTGATTTCTTCACTTTGACAGGATGGTTAAACCCAGTTTTAATGAAGCTGAATTAATTTAATGAATTGGAAAACTAGATTAAATGAAGAAAAAACAGAGACAAGAATTAAAAAAACCCACAAAACACTCTTAAGAATTTAGAGGATGGAAAAAGCAAGAGCCGATTAACTGTTTATTAGACTTTTTTTGATGTTTCCTTTTTCACTAATAATCTCCCCTTTATTTTTAAAGTTACATCTTGTACTGGAAGAAAAGGTTTGCAGAACAGCCCATCACAGACTTTTGTAGTGTGATAAGAACAAATTCAGAAGCTCCATTAGGTAAGTATGCTGCTTGCTTACCCTCTGTTGGCCAGGTCATGTGATAATTTCTGGCATATATTACTGTTTTGATCAGCCAAGTGTGAAGTAATCTGACACTAGGTCAGAAAACCACATAAGTAATGTTTAACTCTTAACCACATATTTAAACTTACCTTTTCCAAGGACTGCAACATGTGCTTCAGCACTGTGCTGAGTGAGGATGAGCTCAATATATGCTTCAACGCCAAATTAGGGCCAGTTGCAAATCAAGGCCTAGAAGCAGTGCAGCTTACATCGTGGCTGTGGAAGCTTTGGTGCCCACTACATAAATAATTGGTGACAGTCCTTCCAGAAACATGGAGAAACATTCCCAGTGAGCTGTCTTTTCCAACTTCACCCTGTCCACTACCCCCACTGATGCCACTAATGCTTCCTGGGCATCAGGGCCACAGTTGCCCTTCCTTTGCCCTGACACAGTGCTTACTGCCCCAAGAGTATTAGGAGACAATATCTTCACGGTAGGGGCACAAAGACTGCCATCTTCTGGGCTCCAACACAAGACCAAAGACCATACTTCATGGTTCTGCTGTACAGCGGGACACTCCATCATCACTGGTTGGCACAGTGGGACATTCCGTCATAAGGACAGTGATGACTGTGCAAAGGAAGTGTTTTTCTCAAGAAATAGCCGATGCATTTCTTTGGCTTCCCCTTTTCTAACAGAAAAATGTAGTTTACCTAAAAGCAGATAAGAGAACATTAGGTCTTTCCTGCATCTTTAATTCTCCATTGAGAGCTTAAAAGAAAGGAAGAAATGCATGCAGCCAGTGTCAGACATGTGTGAAAGGTGAAAACTGAGTACAAAATGGATGAAAATAAATTGGTTTAATTTTTCAAATTTATTTTAAGAAAAATAGTCCTAGAAAACACTCCAAAGACCATAACTGAATTTCTCTTACATATGTATGGTTTTGCTTCTGAAATTTTAACACTTACCACTCTGTTTGAAAATTGCAAATCAAGTGCCTGAATGCCAGAGCTTGACAGAATTATAAAACATCAACAGCCCTTCCAGAGGACAATGGGAGTATCTCATTGTTTGTTTATTAACAAATTTGTTAATTTTAATGGCTATCTCCTTCAAATATGATAGCTCAGAAATCAGGGGGTTTCTCTTCTTCACACCTCCTTCTGTATGAAAAGATGGAAAAGGCTGAAATCTAGCAAGTTTAAAATTGTAGAAGACTTAATAATGGTCACTTCAGTTCACGAACCACATAGCCCTTTGATTAATAAATAACTTTCAAATGCAAAATATTTTTGTAAGTGTTTTTATATTTTCTTACATGCTGAGTAATTTTAAGGTAATTCATTTGAAAGATTTGTTTTATTATTAAATTGGATATGAACATAAATAGTAAAAAGGTTAGTAAACATAAAATGTGGATAAAACATATAAGTAGAAATGTAAATTAGGCAAGTCTCAATGTGTGTTACTAAACAGTAGTGGTGCATATCTGCAGATGGAACAAGATCTGATGGTAAAAGGTAATATGATCGGTCAGAGTAAGGGGAGGGTATAATAAATGGTGATAACTACTGAAAACTGAAAATTACTTAGGGAAATAACTGAAAATCCCACATGAAAGATAAAATTAAAGGTGATTTCATGTTTCTTTCATGCTGACTTTATACTGTAACCAATATAAATGATTAAAATTGCTTTATGTCTCCAGAAGAACCATCTTAAAAATTAATAAACCTGGTAGCGGGGAAAACCTATGCAAGACTTTTGTCTTTGTACTACAATATAAATGCTGTAAAGGTCTTATAAATATGTATATACAAATATTTAAGCATGTTTCATTAAGTTATGAAATTAAAATAACCGGCTTTTATAGATTAAAAAGCACATTCTCACATTCTTAACACATTCCAAAGGTTTAGCAAATTATGTGCCAGAAATATTCAAAGCAGCTGCAACTTCCCATCCCTTACCCACTCTTCTTAATCTCTTAACAGAAGAACAGGACAATTATTTTCTTCTATGTGATGCTTTACCAGAAGACAGATTACTTAGAGAACAGCTTCAGCAAAAGAGACTGGTAAGAAATTACTGTTGTTTCATTTTTTGAGGTAAACAGTTCTGTAGTGTAACATACAGTAACTTAGTGGGCATTTTAAAGTGAAAGCATTTTTTGCTAGATTGCAAAATTCTGATTTTTTATATTTTTTTAAGCTGATTTCCCTAGCTGCTGCACAAACATACACAAACTCCTTGTTTATAGATTTTTCCTTGGAATAAATTTACAGGTTGTCTGTCAGTGTTCCACAGAAGTGGAAATTACACCCAGAGCACTGAAAAAGGCTGAGTGTGCTCAACATTTTTCTTCTTGGAAGAATCTGCAATGCATTGACACACTGTCTTTTGTATAATATTATACATGTAGGGAAATTGGCAAAATAAAACTCAGTTTGTGATATTGTGAAAAGGGAAGGTGATACTTACTTACAAAATCTGCAAGCAAGTTGCTTTTGTGCGTTCACACTCTCACCCAGATTTCATTAGTTCACACTCACATACTCACAAGCACCACGGTGCCTGAGTGGAGGAAGTCTGACCAGTATTGCTTCTGTGAGATGCAAAGGAGAAGAAATGCCAGCTATTGAGTCCTCATGAACCATTCTGGTTCTTATTGCTTGGTGATGGCAACTAGTACTTTGGACAGACCTCTCATGTCTTTTAGGAGTTGTCAGTTCTGAATGGGTGGTCCTTCACATTAAGCTTTTGCTGACTTCAGCTTCCATGACTCTTAGTCCAGGTTGCTGATCACTGGGGCCTTTCTGTTGTTTTCTTGTTTGAAATACACATCTGTAGTCTGTTTTTGCTGTTGAGCTAATTTAAAAATTAATGTTATGTGATACATAGCAGCCTTGTTGCCAGTCTCCTCATGTTAGGATGCAGGTTCTTCCGCTGGCAAGTCATATATTTTGTGAGGTGTTAGAGTGCAGGCCTTATATGCTCTTTACATAAATACGTTCCTCAGTTTACTCCTGGCAGCTATGTCCTGGGAATTGTCAACACAGGCCTTTTAACCCGTTGTTACGCTGTTTCTTCTGATATGTTTCTATTACAAGTCTGTACGTACACAGCATGCAACTAAAGACACTTTAAATCATAAGCATTCAGCATGAAGGAGACGCTTACAAAAACCAAATTCTAATCCCCAGGAAAATTGGAATGGGCAGGCAAAATCCATTTGGTTCAACTACCTTGTGAGTGGTGTTTCAGTTTGCTGGCTAAAGTAATGTTCTGCAGCTCACGGCACATGACTAGCGAATGCCCAGAACCTGTGGAGTATGTGCAAGTCTTACACAGCTCTCCATAGGATCCCAGCTCCTTCAAAGGAGAATTACGGTAGTTCTGCCATTGAGGATTTCCCATGGAGTTGGAGTTGCCTCAGCTGAAATCGTCATTCCTGTGTAGGTGCATTGGATTGGCTGCACTCAGAAAAAAGCAGCTGATGCACTTATGCCTAGCATGCTTCTCTTCCAATTCACTGTAAGAGAAGCTATCCTAGATCAGTAAAAAAGGTTTGTCTAGATCAGTATCTTATCCTTGACAGCGGCGTCTGTGGTGTTTGCCTGCTTCTGATCTGGTGGTGATTCTTTCTCAAAATATTCTCCTAGTCTCCACCAATTGACAGCTCAAGAATTTCCTATTTCAGCAACATTGTATCTGTGTTTATTAACACAATAAATTTTTCTTTCATGAACCTCCAACTCTGAACCCACACAAACTTCCAGTATCCACAGCTTCCTGCAGCAGTGAGTTGCACAGGTTAACTACACACAGGGAGAGAACCATCTATTTGGTCCTTTTGAACCTCTCACCTCACACCTGGCTGGTTTTTGTACCAGAAAAGGTAGTGAACAATTCGTCCTTAATCTTATCCAAACCATTCATGATTTGTCTCTTGATTTATCTACCTTACATTATGTCTTTCATTAGTTATGTCCTGAAGTGCACCCTCATGGCAAAGAAGGCCAACAGCATCCTGGACTGTATTAAGAAGAGTGATGCCAGCAGGTCAAGGGATGTGATCCTTCCCATCTACTCAGCACTAGTGAGACCATATCTGGAGTGCTGGTTCCAATGCTGGGCTCCCCAGTACAAGAAAGATATCGACTTACTTGAGCAAGTCCAGCACAGGGTCACAAAGATGATAAAGGGACTGCAACATCCTTCATACAAGGAAAGGCTGAGAGAGGTTGGACTGTTAAGCCTGGAAGACAGGACTCAGGGGGGATCTTATCAATGTGTATAAATACTTGATGGGAATGAGGAAAAGAGAGTCAGATTCTTCTCAGTAGTGCCCACCAACAGGACAAGAGGCAATGGGCATGAATTAAAAATCGAGAAATTCCCTCTGAAAACAAGAAAACACTTTTTTACTGTGCGGGTGGTCAAACACTAGAACAAGTTGTCCAGAGAGGTTGTAGAATCTTCATCTGTGGAGATATTCAAAACACAACTAGACACAGTCCTGGGTAACCAGCTCTAGGGGACCCTGCTTGGGCGTGGGGGTTGGACTAGTTGCTCTCAAGAGGTCCTTTGCAACCTCAGTGATTCAGTGATTTGAGGTTGAGGATGCTGTCTATTTGGAGGTTCTTCGCTGTGCATCATTGTTGCACTTCTTTGTACCTTTTCCAGTTTCCTATAATCCTTTTGAAGTTATGAAAGACATCTTGAATATTGCATGTGGGCATGCAGTGTCATAATGATGTTCATTTCCCAAGCATATATGATGTTGTTTGTGGTTTTGAGGAAGGAAGGAGGGTCATGACCAAGCATGCAGCTAATGTTTTCATAGAACTGTCTGTTGTAATAGTAACTCCTGGCTGCTACACATTGGACTGTACTTTTCTTAAAGGGCATTTATTTCTGCTTTTGTGGTGTTTTGTGCTATGCAGTCCTATTCCAACTAGGCCTTCTCTCCGTTACCAGTGTCAAGGGAGTGCGGAGTCTTCTGGCAGGTGAGACATCTCATCTCCTCTGCAAATAGACATTTCCTCAAATTCGGAAAAGAGTGCAGGGTTTAGCCCAAAGCAAGTGCTGGTTTTGTTTACAGAGAAATTAAGCTAGAAAAGAAAGAGGTATGCATTCTTATTACGGTATGAAATAGCCTTTGCTATTAACACTGTTTTAAATATCAGAATTGTATCTTCAGTTTTTACAGCAGGATTTTGTGAAATCAAGCTGCAGCTGTAGCTGGGGCTAATGGAGTCACCACTTTAGTTACAGCAATAAAGTCTGTTTATTTTTTCATTTCCTTTTTCTGCAATCTGAGTGTTGACTTGCAAGTTAAATAGTTATTTTGCTTTGCAAAGTCTTTTACCTCCAGACAAGTCCAGCAATTAAGAGTGAGCTGGCAAATGGGCTCATGTGAGTTGCACAGAATAAAGACCAGAACTTTACAACTTTTGGTAATGTTTCTGCAGCCTTTGAATCCTAACTGCTATATCCAACAGCAAGCCTAAACAAGGAAAAATGTTGTCTTTGAAATGTGCTAGCTGAAGAATTTCATTTTGCAGTTTTGAAACTTCAGTTTAGGATATTTCAGGCTGTATTGCAGCAGGGGAGCTAGCCAAGGTGGATGTCGTGCAGAGACATTATGGTGACTGTGATGTATTGAGAGAGGCCAAGGAACGAGCCTGAACTAGGTTAGAGAGCACAATTTGCTGAAATAGCTGACAAGGCTATGTAATACAAAACAGATACGGTCTTTTGGAAAAACACACTCTTGACAAAGAATTCGTAGTTGTGAAGCAGTACCAGGCAAGGAAGTCCTGGCGGCAAAACTCAAGATACTAGGAGGGGCCGTATAAGTATAAGGCACTTGGGCTTATCTTTTAAGATTTTTCTAAAAAAGGTAAAAACCCTAAACCTATTTTTTGAAAATACACACTTCCTACCACAGCATTGACCTTGTCTTGCTGTCATGTTTACAGCTATTCTCCTGTCATGTGACTGGCAGTTTTAGGTGAAGAAGCTATTCTTCCTCCCAGTAAATAGACCCTGAAGAGGAGTCTTCACCAAAACTGGAAGAGGGACTCAGCTATACCAGCTTCCCAGGATGAGCTGTTTGTATGATTCCCGGTTTGTCACAAGCTTAAGCTGAGACAAGGTTCAAAAAGTTGAAGCTATGCACTGGAAGGGATTGAGATGCTAGCCTGATTTAGCGTAATGCAACATCAGAAGTGCTTACAGCGTAGCTAATAGTGTCAGCATGTTAATACCTACATCTGAAATTCTATAGGTCCTTCTTTGCTATGTTCGGTATTTAATTGCTTTTCTCAAGCACTCTGGTACCTTGCCCATCCTCCATGGGTTTTTGAAGACTTGCCACACTAATGGTCAGAAATCTTTTTATCTAATTCTGTAATGACTCTTGGGTAAATTCTGTCAGAGTTGAATGCGTATAACGTCCAACTTTTAACCCTTTCTTACCCTTTTCTGGTCTCAGTTCTTTGTTTCTTTTGTTTTAAATGCATTTCATTAATGGTTGTGACATAATTAACCTTTCCTGAAAAGACTGAAGCCCTGAATATTGCAAGCATTTCTCTTTTGTTTGTGTTTGGTCTCTTCCTACGTTAAGTAATGGATCTCTACTTTGCCATTTATTTCTAATGTATTTGGCATTGGGGGGGAGGTTGGTTTTTATTGTTTCATTTTACCGTGTTAGCCTGTCTCCATCTTCTTTTGGTTGTCTTAGTTCAGACAAGCTTCACCTTTCTGTTGCTTCAGCTTGGCAGCCTGTGGTACATGTCTAATGCAATTTCAACCCTCTTTTTATTTTCATACAACTTTGCACAGTTACTTAGTTTTCATCATATCGTGAAACTCTTCCTCCCTTTTTTAATTGACTCAGCTTCCTGAACAAGCTGTAAGAATGTCTTCTACATCAGTGTCACAGTTACTTTCAAAGCCTGAGTCATCTGACCTGTCAGTGATTACAGCCTCTTCAAGTGTAGGTTCTAGCTTGTATCGCTTCAGTAGCTGAGTCAACTCAAGAAGAGGAGTGACAGGGAAGAGAGGAAGAACCTAAGAGCAAGTGGGACAGACAGCTAGGGGAACAATCCCTTATGGCCATCCCAGTTAGTCATTCCCACTGTTCACTTTGAACTTAAGCTCTGCAGACTAGGCTGGAATCAAGGATAAGGTACAGAAAAAAACATTTTCCCTATTCCTAAGAGGCAATTTGCCATGCAAAATAATAGTCAGAAGAATGCACCTCAGAGGTTTTACAATAAATTTATAACAGTTGTATTACAATCCTGAGACTTTTGCCAATTCATTATAATGCCAGTTAAGTTACAGTTTGGTCTTTGTACTCATTCAGTCTGACTAGGATCTGTGGTTCAGCAGGTTGTCCAGCTTGTTCTCCTTCTTACATCCTTTCCCCCTCACCCACCACCATTTTCTTCCCAACTTCCTGTTTTTCCAGTCAGTCACAACTCTTATTTCTCTATGCGTTTTTTGTTGCTGTCCTTTCAAACCTAGTTTAAAGTCTCCCCACTTAGTTGACAAGCTGATGTCCTAAGATGCTCTTTCTCATCTTTGTCAGGGGGCTTATTGGTAGCCTTTGTTTCCCCAGCCGTATGATAATATTCTTAAATGCTCCCTATTTTGTCACTGTTTCTATAGCTATATATGCCTCTCCAGTAGATGTTCATCTATGCCTGTACCTTGAACTCAACTGAAAAGATTCAGGAAAACGCTACCCATTCCTTTTCCTACTTCATTCTTGTTCACAGTGTTTTGTGGTAACGTCTTATCTGAGTATCTAGTAAAAAGTCAGGAACGCCCACTTGGGATATCAGCCTGTGCCAGATGAAGTGGAGTACTCTCAGTTTCATCTCCAGATAGGCAGCGTCTCTTGGAAGATAGTAGGTCACTGCCCCGTTGCTTTCATCTCTTCTGTGTCACAAAAGTGGGTCTCTCATCCTTCATTCCTTAATGACTAGTCTTTGACATGCCAGTCTGTCTGTCTAGCCAGTGGGGCTCTGTTTGTGACATTCCTTAACTATGTATGAATTTTCACATTCACTGGATGAGAGGGAGAAGTGCACAAAGTAGTCATCAAACACATGTATGTTGATGGTGTGACAGCTGGCTTCGAAAGTGTTGAGTGTTCTCCAGACTGGACATCCTATCCTGACAATTTTGTGGTATTCCCATGCATGTTACAGCTAAGCTGTTTCCTGAAGGGCTTCTCCAGCAGGCATCTCTGATAATATTAAAGAAAAGGCACTCTTCTTGAAATAACATTGGAGAGGACATGATAATGATTACAGAGTTGGAAGATTCTTTTTTTCTGTACTCAAGAGGCAAGAGAGTACTGTTTGAAGTGGGAGAACTGAATACAGTGATCAATAAGGAGAGAAACTGAATATAGAAGTTAGGAGACAAGATATTGATACACAGCTAAGATTGAAGGTCTTTAGAGAGACATGAAATTTCTGACACCATGATTCTTTGTAAATATTTTTCCTATTTAGCAGCTACAAGTACAATCAGCCAATCTTTGAGGAAACTGTAGGCACAAAACCAAATGTAATTCTCTTACTCCAAGAGTAGTTTATCCTAATGGTGTATATAATTGTCAAATAATGTGCTTGGCAAGTTTTTAGAGACTGTAGCGCATCTCAAGTGTCACCAGCCCTGGTCTTTGTCTCATTGTACCGTGCTGGTTTGTTTTATTGCCAGTAAAGTGTATAAGCAGCTTCTTGTTGTGATCTGCCAGCATGAGTTTTTTGTTTTGTTTTGTTTTTAAACCAGAATCTGTTTCACTTGCTTCCTTTGGCCTACAGCAATAGCTAGTTTCTGTGAGCACTCAGCAGGGATATGTAACTTCTATTTAAATTGGAAGAAACTACAAGTAAAGATACACACTGTGTTTGAGAGATCACCTAGGAGAGCTTGGTAAAACACATATTCTTATTATGGAGTCTCTATCTTATATTATTTAGATCCAAGTTCACACCCACATTGCTATCTCTGGTAGTACCTCATTTCTCAGGCAGACACTGATTTCAGTAGTATTAATGACTTCATTATTGTAACAGGAGTGTGGCCTGTGATCATGCACTCTTCACAACAGTGTGACTGAGAGCTCAGATGTTTTGAGTCCTTCACCCTGTAACATTCATGAAGTTACCTCTTCAAAGGAACATCTTTAGGCAAACTACCTCCCCAGAGGATATAGCACCATTTATAAAAAGCTTTCATTAGAACTTCTCTTAAGTGATCATTTGTATAACGTGCTGTCTTCCTAGTCTCTTGCCTAGAGAGGATGGGAGTGAAGGACCAGAACTGGCAGGACAGATGCTAACAAGAACTCCAAATTACAATATGCTCTTGCCCCAATGCACCCCAGTACTGAAATACTTAGACTACTTGTATGCTTAAGTCTTTGGACAAGAAACTTTGGACTTTGCCTTGTGAGGGCTTATAGCAGTAATTTTTTTTTTTTTTTTGGTCCTGAACATAAAAAAGAAGACACATACTGCTGTTGGCTCAATTTTACAGACTGAACTGCAGAATCCAGTCCTACAATGCACAAATGGGTTCCTGGACTGAGGAATGATAAATTCAGGTCTCATTGCAGTCAAAGTCACCGCATGATCTTGATTCAAACTGCAGTGTGATCTGCCTCTATCTTGGAGCTAGAGAAGTACTTTCTGCCTTAATTTGGTATGTATCAGAAGTGCTGTGATTATAAAGAGACAGGGTTTAGAGAAAGAAGTGATATACTTTTGTTGGACCAACTGATGTAGTTGTTAAAAACAGGCAAAATTTTGACCACCAATTCTTTCTTCAGGTTGGAATCAAAAGCAGCAAAACTTGTGCTGAGTACTGTTTGTGAATGTTTGTTCTACGTCAGTGATCCAAGCCATGAATTTAAATAGCTACGTAAATTATTTATGAGGGCCTTGTTAAAAAGCAATGATCTGACAGCAATAAAGAAAGACAATTTAGCAGCTGGGATACAGTGTCTGTTGGAGGGAAGGGTAACAGGAATTACAATACCAGAAAAGTCTAATGTGCCATAAAACCAACTGTCCTGCATCCATAGCTTTTGGCGTTCAATGGAGTTAGTTTTTAGTCTTACCTTTTGAAGGCATTTTGTGTGTCTTGAACATCTCTTGAACTATAGACCAGAGATGAAGTAATTGTTTAGGGAAAAGTGCTTACCAGCTGCAAGTATGCATTTTTCGTGTTTTACTGATTATCACTGTGAATTCTTGCTGATGCATAGTGTTTAAGCACTTCTGGAAAAAAACAGGTAATTTCTTCCAAAATATTGCTTCCAAGGAGAGGAACAGGCACATGTTTTTCAGGCTCATTTTAAATTACCATATCCTAGGAGGAAGTCTGAACTCCTCACAACCTCAAACTGAGCATCATGAATGTGCAGGGCATTTTTCTAGACTCAAAATTACAAATTGTCATTGAAATGATCAAATTTCTTTTGTATTAGTAGTTTAGTGTGCTGGTGTATTTAAAGATGATCATCCTGGTATAAACACTTTCACATCCTTACCATGTTTTTTTGGTTTATTAGTTAAAACACAGAATAGATAGTATTTTGTAATTTGGTTGGATTTTTTTATGGTAGATCACCCATAGAGTAGAAAATGTACAACTAAAAGCTATAGAAGAGGTTTTATCCAGACAGAAAAAAGGGGAATTGGATTAAAACTGAATTTGATTTTATTGCCTACATTAAGTACTCCTGCAAAGCAACTACATTTTAATTGCATGTAAGTATGTTCAATAATATCCAGCTTCCATTTGCCATGTTTGAAGGTGATCAACCACTTATGTCCTGTAGAATTTTCCTAAAGCTATTCCATGGGAGGCTGCTAACTGCCGCAGTCGTATCTACTGCTTATTTGAGCTAGGCTCTGTCTAAAAATGTGCTTCCAAGAACTTGTCATATAGCAGTATTTATTTTTGACAGTGCCTTGTTGATCGCATAAGCTTCATGTGGCTTGTGGGGACAAAGAGTTTAGACTAAAAGCCTCTGTAATTTAAGTTCTACTTTGTATCAGTGGCGATATCTGTTCTGTCAATGGTTGTTTCACAACTAGTTTGACAAACTTCAGTAAAGTAATGGATTTTGGAGGGGGCTGGGTAGCAAATCATAGAATATGGCATAAATAATGGAGGACAAATAGCTGTCAGAACATCTCACAGAAGATAAAGAGATGGGGGTTAGGAATCATTCAACAAACTGTATCAATATTGTAAACTATTTTCCTGATATCAAGCTGTGGCATTTGACTCACTTTTGTAGTGTTTTGGATTACCTTTTCTGTCTGTGCTCAATTCTTTTATTCATTATGGAAAAAGAAAACTAACATATGTGTATTTTGTGATCTGTTTACTTTTTCCTCAAGTGACTTCACCCTCTCATTCTCTGACACTTTGATACGACACAGTATCCTAAAAAAGTTTTGGAAAATATTCATGGCTGAAATGTTTTTGCTAATAGCCCCAACAATTCCAATGGGTTGCAAACTGGTGCAGGTATTAAAGTAAATTACTCAGTTCCTGCCTCATAACTTCAGTTTAAACTTGACTTTCATTACCAGCTGAAAGTTTCCACTCAGAAAAAGCTCAGAAGTTTTATGCAAGTTACTGTAATTGCTGTTCTCCTTTCAGAGTCCCAGCAATGGAGCAGAGGTAGAAGGGTGTTTGGGGAGTGTCTGTAGGGAAGAAGAGCAGACCTCTTGCTTTTGCTGAACTTGACTTGAACCAGTGCTTTTAATTCCTCACCTGTGCAAGTACCAGATTTGCTTGCTGGACTTGAACCAGTGCTTTTAATTCCTCACCTGTGCAAGTACCAGATTTGCTTGCTGGCTCAGAAAGTTCCCTCTAGCAACGAACGATGCCAACATTTGATGAAAGTAGTGTCTACCTTGGAAAATATTTTTTAAACTCCGTTGAGTAAATTGATAAAGCAAAGATGCTGGGTTAGTCAAAGCTTCCCAGCTGCCGAGCATGCTGGTGTAGGGGCAAACGGGAAGAGTGAGAGAGCAGACTAGCAGGAGCACATTCTGTATGCTTCTCCTTACCCCCCAGGCATAACTGGGAGTAGCAGCACACCAGGGCTGCAGTAAGCAATTTGTATGAAATGGGAATCTGGAGTTAGGCAGCCAAATATTGCAGAACATTTTTTTTCCCTCTTAGTAGAGTACAATGAGGAAGCTACGTTGGAAGCTATGTTAATTGGAGGGTGGGGCTGTTTAAACCCTTGTTATCTTAATGTTTGAATTGTACGTGGTATCTTTTGATTTTCTTTTAGATTGTTTCTAGTGCGTTTTACAAAGTATATAAACTGCACGCAGATGCTTTCCAATTCAAATCCAAACTGCATCAGACATGCTGCTGAGTGGAGAGAGGTGACAGCTACAAGTACCAGAGAAAGCCCTGGTTCTCACTGATGTGCTGTGGGGTGTTCACTGCCCTTGTGGAGCAGACAGATATCCTTACTTAATTGTGTCTCTGCTGAAGAGCTCTCACAAGATGTGTTATGCTCTATTTATCTCTTTCAGTAGTCAGCCCTGAAAAACAGGGATTTCTATTTCTGTTATTAGACGTTTTGCATAACACAGCAGGATATGAGCAGGTATGGCTTGGAGTTTGAGCAGGCGCTGCTGAGCCTGACTCCAACAGAAAATGTACACTTTGTAGTACAAAAGCGAACAAAAAAGCCCCACGATATGCATTTTCAGGGTAACAGACTCTTAGCTGATGTGCAACAGCTACAGCTCCCAAATTGTGTGGTTGAATATGGGCTCTAAAATGGGCTAAGGCACAGTGCACTCGTCCCCCACAGCAGCCGCTGGCCCTAGGCCAAATGTAACTCAGGTGTGGCACGTTCCTGCGCTCTCCAGCAGGCCTTCTTTTCATCCCACTGCTCCTTGCTGGATACAGCATGCTGCTCTTGTGGAAAAGAAACAAACAAGACATTTATTTGCCCAATATCAGCCTCCTGTCATCTCTCAGTGGGCAACAGGATGTGCTGTGGTAGGCCCACACCCGCCCACCGATGCTGCAGGACACATTTGGGCCTGTAATGACGATACCTCAAGCCTTCCTCTTATTTATTTGCGGGGGGCGGGGGGTGTTTCCTTTCTTTTTTCCTTTACTTTTCTCTCTTTTCTGCTTTCTATGGATCTTACCCAACAGGCATAGCTGAATGTGAGTTTAGATGTAGACTGTGGGCAAGTTTGGCCCTTAATCCACACAAAAATGGTACTAAAGAGGTAGGTGAGAAACACAAAGCTCCACTGTTGCAGGCTTTAAGGAGATAAAGAGATTGAGAAAATCCCCTAACAAATTCAGTCAGGATCTCAAATGTCAGAAAGCAGGCAGTAGCACCTCTGTGTTGCACAGAAAATAAATCCCTTACTAGTTATCAGTACTTAAAACACAAGTACAGAGTAGTGTACTGCCAGGCTGAAAATATGCTAAGTTTTAATCCAAACACCGATTCTCCCATGTCGCAGATGATTATGGCCTTTCCATCTGAAGTGTGTAGTAACTCCACAGCATAACTACATTGCTGCTGTTACAGCACCAGAGAAAATCACCTGCTGCATGATTTTGTTGTTGTTAGGAAAATTGTGGTCAAGTGTTACAAAGTGTCTAGCCTAGCCTGTTGCTCTACATCAAACAGGACCAGTGGTAAAGGCGATCAGCTTTCCCTTTTCCCTGAGTTTATTACGCACCATAGCTTGTTGCAGAAACTGCCAGGGCTCTCGTCATCGTTCCATATTATGAAAAAGTCCTCTAGATTGCCTGCGATTAGCCATGTAAAATTGAGTTTATCATTCTACTGGGAGTTATGTTGTTACCCATAAACTTGCCCTCTGATACCAGAAGTAAATCTGAACCTAAGTAGAAACAATAAACTGGTATGTTATATATAGAATCATTTAAATAGCTGCGTAAAATCTCACTGTGTTTGTTTCTTGCGCCTTGTATAATGCTAGCAGAATTTTGATGGAACTTGACTGGAGCACATTCTACCTTTGAAAAAACTTGTAATTTTTGTGGCAACCCACCCTCAAAAAATACTAACATCTGGTTTGTGTCAGCAGCACATTTTAATTTTGTATGTTCATTGTTACCAGTCAAGGATAAAGCAGTATAATAAGCTGATGTGATGGAATGATGGTTATTTTTTATCTGAATAACTGTATCTGTTTCTTTTCATAGAAAGAAATACTAGAACAGCAACACCGAGAGAGATACGACATAACTTTTCATAGTATGTGTATGTTCTGTGATCAAGAATTCACAGGAAACAGGTTTGTTTATTGACTTGTTTGCTTTTGTTTCATTTTTTCATATCTGCTCAGCATCTTTGTTTATGGTTTTAATGTCATCAAATCAGTTACTGCCTAATGGTAGGACTCAGAAGATAGAATTCATTTTAAGGTGTAGTTTAAGTATTTCTTTCAACTACAGTGCCATTTTAAATAGACCCCCTCCCACTTCTCAATCCTTTAATTACTCCAGTACGACTTTTTATTCTACACAGTAAGGTGGAGTTGGGAACTGAACCATTTTAAAGAGACATAGTTTTTCAGCAGTTGTTTTAGTGGCAAAGAGAGCTGTTTAAGCCAGTATGGCTGTTAAAAAAATATTTCTATCCAGTTACACATTTTCCTGTTTAAGACTCACCAAACCAGTGTGAATTTGAAGATTGAATGAAAAAGAGGGGAGGAAAATTAGGGTGAGAATGGAGTGCTTTGCATCAGTCAAGTGCGAGCAAGAGTTGCATCCAAGTGCTTGCTCTGATGAAAACTTGGTTTTATACAGTACTTCTGTTTCAGCTGGAGAGACTGAGTCTTATCCCTGAATGTCTGTTTGCATGGGTAGTTCTGGTACTCTGGAGAGGAAGAAGAACCTGGGGTCATGTCCCTGCAGGTCATCCCAACGTTGTATGAGTGTCCTATTCTCTTTACTGCCTGGTGTAGTGAAGTTCACATCATTCAGCCCCCAATAACTTCATCCTCTGCTTACTCTTGGGTCTCACAAAATACGTGATTTGAAAATCATGCCGGGACTGTGGTAAAAGCAAGGCTCAGCAGTGTTACCACTTGGATGTTTCTTTAGTCCCCAAATGCAGAAGTTGAGGCACCTAAGAAACTAACCAGTACACCTTTATTAGAAAAATAACTTACCTGAACATCCATTATGTCTGTTCATATGTATTTTTGAGTGCTGTTTGCATTCTAGTGCCGTGTGTAGCAATATTGATGTAAAAGCATATCACACCCTAGAATTTCTGCTTTCAGCATAGAGAAAACTGACAAATGGCTTTTTAGAATGTTTCTCGAGATGGTTCTTTGAAACATGTGATTTGCTTATTCAAGTTAATAAATGAGCTTTGCTAACAGTAAGGGTCAAAATAAACTATATTGTAATTTTTGTTTAAAGGATTATATTTAATGCATGCGGATTAAGCAGTTGAAATGTTACTGAATGTTCAGCAGAGCTGAAATTGAAAATTTCCTTTTTCAATAAAGTTGTGTTCTTTTTTTACTAGCACTGGCAGCAACACTATTGTTGTTTATTTAATGTTGGCTTTTATATATTTTTAGAGTAATTGGTTTATTTCAAGCCATTAATTGAATAATTCTCATATGTATTCAAAAATATGTAATGTTCTTTTTGAATGTCTTTTGTAGATCTGTCCTTCTCAATCATATGGCAAGAGAGCATGCTTTTAACATTGGGCTGCCAGATAACATTGTGAATTGCTATGAGTTTTTGGCAGTATTACAGGAGAAGCTCGACAAGTAAGTAGTTTTTAGTTTGCTTTTTTTAATGGACTTAGGTCATATTTCTTTTAATTCAATGTTCATGGTTAGTTAAGAAGAAACAAAGAGAGAATATAAGTTTATTTTGAGTGCTCTTAGAAGTCTTTTTGTTGACTCATTGAAAGTTAATTCATAACAATTCGTAGTATGTGTTTGCTGGAAAGATGCAGTCACGTGCAGTGCTTCAGTTGTTATGCATTGCACAGTTTCCATTGACACCAATAATAGCACATTGCTTTTTCTCATAACTGTTAGAGTTAATGTTCTTCTTTCTCATCATAACAATCTTTTTGCTAACCATCTCTTTAATCACTGAATGCAGCATTCTTATGCCAATCTTCGTTTGCCTTTCTATATATCGATAACATGGGATGTTTGGTCTCTCCCTTCTCAACTGCTTACAGAGTACATCTCAGAGCAGAAGGGGAAAGCCAATGTATATGGTGCCTCAGAAACATGTAAACCTGAGATGGCTGAAGAAGTTAAAAAGGGAATTTGGGAGAAGAACTTGGGTAGCAAAGATCAAGAAACTCTTCACTTTGAGTTTCCTTTGCAAGTATCTCAGTGCCCTTTATGGATTTCATAAATGGGACAATATGAAGTATGGTGCAAATATAAATTGGGCTCTAGCAGAAAATGTACTTCCTTAAGAGTGAAACTGTAGCTTTAACAAGTTTATTACATTTTAATACAATCTGTAATCAAAGACTGTAGGAGAAATTTGCCTAAACCTTAGGCTTAGATATGAAAAGCCACAGAACACTGGGATTTGTGTAAATTGGGATATGGAAATTATATTAAATATCCTTCTAAGTAAACTTAGGATCCATTGGTTTGCACATCTAAAAAAAAAAAAAAAAAAAAGAGAGATGCAAAGGATGGGAAAGCCAACAGTGCTCTCTAATTCTCTCATTTAGTCTTTGGCCTGACAAAGACTGTGCAGTCACAATAGATACAGGTTAACTTATTCCAGAAATGAAGATGTATTAAGAATGCCTTTTATGTTATCATAGGTGTTGCCTAATGCACTGAGGTACCTTGCTTACTGATAAACTGCAGCTTCAGTACTTATCAGTAGGACCTGAGGGTTTCATTTAGATGGAGGTTTCTCAAAGCCAATCCTCTCTGTAGTTAATACACATGCTGAAATTGCTTCAAAAGCAGTGAAAGGCCACTCCTACTGCTAAGAAAAGACTTAATAGCTATGCTAGTAGAATAGTACCTGAAAATATTGAGAAGAGAAAAACCTTGTTTCAGGCAAATAGCATGTCTACATTGTGTATGCTTAGGAAAAGCATTATGTACTCTTCCTGGGAATGCCTTTCACAAGTAGAGCAAACACTTTGCTGTTAACAGGTTGAGCAAAGCAGATGTTAAAATTCATAGACATATTCTGCCATCGGACCTGTGATTCACCAACAAGGCAATATTTAGATTTTGAGGCTGCAAGCACAAGGAGAACTCAAAACTTCCTTAACAGTAAGCCTAAATGTTACAGCAGTTCTTGGAAGGTAAAAAGATACTGAGAATCCTGAACGGCTGCTTCACACGCGAGAGCTGAGGGGAATCTGGAAGCACCTTTGCTGAATGAGTATGAGGGATTCAGGGTGTAGATACAGACCTCCTAGGCACAATATTAATGGGTTTCGTGGGGGCAAATGCCTGAGTAAGAAAATAATTTTTTGCTTCAACATCTATATCTTAAACCCTGGGGAAATCACAGAAAGGCCTGACCCAGACACAGTTAAAATTCCTTCTGACTGTACAATCAAGCATGCTTTCATTTGTGAGTAAAGGGAAAAAAAAGTGATCATTCTAATTCAGAGCCACTGCATTTTTTTAGAATCATTCAAATTGGAAAGGACCTTTAAGATTATCAAGTCCATCCGTTAACCTAACACTCCTAAGTCCACCACTAAACCCTAAGCACCTCATCCACACGTCTTTTAAATACGTCGAGGAATGGTGGCACAACCGCTTCCATGGGCAGCCTGTTCCAATGTCTGACAACCCTTTCAGTGAAGAATTTTTTCCTAATATCCAATCTAAACCTCCCCTGGTACAACTTGTGACTATTTCCTCTTGTCCTGTCACTAGTCACTTGGGAGAAGAGACCAACACCCACCACTCTGCAACCCCCCTTCAGGTAATTGTAGAGAGCGATAAGGTCTCCCCTCAACCTCCTCTTCTCCAGGCTGAACAACCCCAGTTCCCTCAGCCGCTCCTCAAAAGACTTGTGCTCCAGACTCCTCACCAGCTTCGTCGCCCTTCTCTGGACGCGCTCCAGCACCTCAATGTCTTCCTTGTAGTGAGGGGCCCAAAACTGAACACAGGATTCGAGGTGCGGCCTCACCAGTGCCGAGTACAGGGGCACGATCACCTCCCTACTCCTGCTGGCCACACTGTTTCTGATACAAGCCAGGATGCCGTTGGCCGTCTTAGCCACCTGGGCACACTGCTGGCTCATATTCAGCCGGCTGTCAATCAACACCCCCAGGTCCTTTTCCGCTGGGCAGCTTTCCAGCCACTCGTCCCCAAGCCTGTAGCATTGCATGGGGTTGTTGTGACCCAAGTACAGGACCCGGCACTTGACCTTATTGAACTTCATCCGGTTGGCCTCAGCCCATCGATCCAGCCTGTCCAGATCCCTCTGCAGAGCCTTCCTACCCTTGAGCAGATCAACACTCCCACCCAACTTGGTGTCATCTGCAAACTTGCTGAGGGTGCACTGGATCCCCTCATCCAGATAATTGGTAAAGATACTAAACAAAACTGGCCCCAAAACTGAGCCCTGGGGGACTCCGCTTGTGACCGGCCGCCAGCTGTATTTAACTCCATTCACCAGAACCCTTTGGGCCCAGACATCCTGCCAGTTTGTTACCCAGCGAAGAGTATGCCCGTCCAAATCATGAGCGGACATTTTCTCCAGGAGAATGCTGTGGGAAACGGTGTCAAAGGCTTTACTAAAGTCTAGGTAGACTATATCCACAGCCTTTCCCTCGTCCACTAAGCGGGTCACCTTGTCACAGAAGGAGGTCGGGTTAGTCAGGCAGGACCTGCCTTTCATAAACCCATGCTGACTGGGCCTGATCGCCTGCTTGTCCTGTACGTGCCACGTGATGGCACTCAAGATGATCTGCTCCATAATCTTCGGTGTTTTATATCTGTGCTTTTTGTATCTTAAAGTGCTGTTGTTTATCCCTCCCATCAAATTTTTTTTCCTGCTTTCCAGCATCTCCAATACAAAGATAAAATGCCACAGTTACAAAGTTTTTATTTCATGTAAAATTATTTTCTAGGGGTTTTCCCTACCCTCATGCAAAGGTAATTTTTCAAACGGCCCAAGAAACTGTCTCCATCTTGGTAGGATATGTAAGCCATCACATATAAGAAAAATGTTTTAGCACCTTGGCTAAGTAGAGGCTCAAGACCTACATCCATTAAACAAGGATGTTCCTGTAAGCTCAGGGCTCTGCTATATCTGTGCCAGAAAAAAATGACCATCATCTGTTTCAGGTAGAATCGCCCATTTAGGCTGCAATGCAGATTACTGTCCTCATCCACTGTCTGAGTCAAGAGACTTGACTTAATGCTTTATAGGCCCAACTTTCAGGTGTCAGTTGGTACTACAGTGGCGTGAACAATTATTTTATAGTGCTCGTAATAGAGAATTTAAGACAGCGCATGTACTTCAATTGCTCTGGAAGACATACTGTGGTAAAATTCTCAGTTGTTAATGAATGTGTGTGTATATATAATAATTCATGTCTATGTATAGAATGTGTATATACATATGTATATATATACATATACCTTAATTACTATATATACACGCACATGTGTGTGTGTGTATATGAATTTATTTACTAAATTTGGTTTCTCAGGATTTCAAAACCGATTAATCACCCCAGCAAACTTTCATTTAGCCTCCGTGTTGAGTTAGAAGTATAAAACTTTCTGTTTAGCTAATTTAGATTGTTTTTAATGATATGTAGCACATTCTGAGTTTGGAGTTTTCCACTATGAATTGCAAAGAAACAGTTATTGATGGATTTTATGCCAGTATAAGGGTATGCTGAGTTAAGAATTCACATGTTGACCAATCAGCGGCCCTCCCATGCCCTTGGTAGGACAATTTTGGGTAATCAGACTTTACTTCCACTTTGCATGTGGGGCAAACAGTAAACTTTTTTATTAACTGTGTTTTTATTTTATGTCTTTTTTATCATCTCTGTTTGATTGATTCTACTGTGATCTAAGATTATCCTGTACTTTTTTTTTTTTTAAATAAACTTTCTTTTTCATTTAGCTTGCTTTCACACGCTTAGGATTAATCTTACTGTATGTATCTCCAGCTAATTTAAGAATATTATCTTGTACTATTTTTGTTTTAATATGTTGACCTGTTCACCTTTTTACCTTAGTTTGCAGTGTTTATACTGTGAAAAAGTCTTCAGAGACAAAAACACACTTAAAGATCACATGAGAAAGAAGCAGCATCGCAGAATCAATGCCAAAAACAAAGAATATGACAAATTTTATATCATTAATTACTTGGTAAGTGGTTCTATGAATAATTAGTAAATTGACTAAAGACATACAGACAATATCTTGTTACCAGTGAGTAATTCCAAACCAGCAATTAGTACAAAGGTCAAAAATCAAGTGAAGGACTCTTAAGAAATATGCTCATTTATGGTGTGATATTCTGGATAGTTGTTAAACTAAGGGATAGTAAACATTTGTTGTTGAGAATTGATTTTGAGAGATGCAGGAATGCAGCTTGAAGAGACGCTAATCATCATGTCATTAGTGCTTAGTCTCTGCTTTAATAACCAGAAGGGAAAATGAGATAGAGTAATGAGGTAAATGGAGGTCTCACTTGAACACTATTGGCTTTGAGCTTGTTTTCTACAAACCTTAAGCTGGAATTGCTGTTCGGAGTATAAATTAAATGCAAAGAGGAGGAAAATGGAAGATACGTAGATAAAACAAGAAGTAAGTGTTCGTTTTTAGCCTCCAGGTAGGTGTATGTTGCTAGGTATTAATATTTTTTATCTCAGACCTTTGGGAGTGTGTATGCATGTGTGTGTAACGCTTTCACTTGCTGTCTTCAACTCATGAATATAGGAGCTGCTTCAAAAGCTGCCACATTCTATGCCAGAAATAACTATATTTCACCTGAACCAGTCTTTGTGCCTTCTGCATGTGTTAATATCTAGGTTATAAATAGGCATCCTTGGCTGTTTTACCTACTCTTTAATTTCTCTCCCTGGGTTTTATTCTAATACTAAGAACAAAAAGTTCTATGTTTAATGCTCTGCCAAGTCCCTTCTACCCAAGATAGAGTGAATTCCCTCTGTGATTCTGTATACTTCCCTTCCAAAGATCAATGATCTGAGGCCTATTTTTTCTTTTCTAGATATTCAAATATCACTGCTTTAGAAACGGACCTATACTTACTGCACAGTGGGGAAAAGTTGTTAAGTTCTGCTGGGTAGATGTTCTCAGCTTCTCAACAGAACTGAGTATTCACTTCTTGCTTTCAAGTTAACAGACTTGAATTTAATGTTGTAATTGTTTTAAACGGTTTTAATAGTTCCATTCTTCTCTATTAGTCCTGCAGGTAATCTTATGTTTTCAGAACTTGGCATCCTCTTTAAATTACCTTCTGTCTCTAATTTGCATTCTTTGTTCAGATTTTAATCTGTCCCAGCTTTGATCAGGAAATTGAGCTAGATGACTGCCCAGAAGCACAGAGAACCATGTGATACTCCTTCAGAAATTTGAGAGGCATGCAGGGAGGTCTAACATCAGTGCAGTCACAGTGGCACTGTCATGTTAATAAACAGACTATGCCAAAGTAAATACAACAGCAAGACTAATACTCGTATACCTAAGCTCTTTTCCCGCTCTCTCCAGTTGCTCCAAAACTGGTGGCCTTGTCCATGCTGTCTACTGAGAATGATCTGTGGCCTGTACACATCTGAACTATGTCCAGGCATTGTCTGGGTAGTAGGGCTTGCGTGGCCAAGGAGCATGCAAACTATTAAACAGTATGCGCAATCACAGGACAGTGTTCAAGTCAGGGCCTTGGTCCCCTTTAGTTATTGCTGGTATTCCGGGCAGGACTTTGCAGAGGAACTTCTTATGCCAGCCTGAACCAATTCAGGTATTGATCACTTAGCAGCATCACTTAGAGATGTATTTTTCAGGTCCTTGCTATTACAGAGGATGGTAAATGTAATTCAAATGAGATATGACAAACCACCAAAATGTTTAAAATTGGGCAGGGGGATCTGCATGTGCAAGGTTTGTACCGGTGCTTTTTCTGGGACGTGTTTTGAATGATCACAAGTCTTTGTCTGGCCCCATATGCTCTGCTACAGCCATGTTTTCTTTCCAAACATTTTCAGTTGTCTTTCAGTACGTTCTACCCTGTGGACTGTTTCTACTCAGTCTTTCTGATCCCTCAAACTGTAACCATATCAGAACTTCTGACATTTCTTCTTTTAAACAAAGGATTTTTTTGAAATAAAGGATTGAAAAAAGACTAAAAACTGTGTCTTAAATACTTATAAAATAGTTTGTTATAAAATGTGTATTTGCGCACTAATTTTGTATGAGACTACATTTTTCATTAACAAAAATTTTTTAGAATAGTCCCTACATAGTAGAAAGTCTTAGCTTTCAAAATAGCCTTTGGTAAACCCTTTATTTTTGCACAAAGGAGAGAAAGATTAAAGGGAGGAACTTTAATTTGTTCACTGGGGGTTCGGTAGATTGGCCTTTACATATAAGGCAAAATAACTTCATTCTCTACTGCACATATGTAGTCTACGGTAGATTATATTAATGCGATAGGATTCTTTTTTTTGAGCTGAGTCTATATTCAGTGAATTCTAGATGTTATGCAAGGTCTGCTTAGTGTAATGACTTGATGTAGTGATTTTGCTTTCTCTCCTCCAGCACTTCACAATTTACTAGGGGATTTTTTTTTTTAATGTGTATTATCAAGCTTTACTGACTTCTCAATGAGTCTTAAAGATCTGTGCTTTGCATTGCTCTAAATGTCCAAGGGAATTATACAATTTCACGGACATGGATTAGATATCTTATCTGAAATGACAGATGTACTGTTTCAAAATTTACTGCTGAATTCATCTTGACCTAAAGATGTAGGCGTACAATTTATCTATTTTTTGTATGTTTTCACAGAAAAGTTTGAGTTTTGAGAATGTAACAAAGATCTTCCTATATGCCAGTTTGATCATGTTTGTTTTCATCATAAAGAGACTATAAGACTAAGTAGGTCTCTAATGATGAACATCAATATTATCACAGTCTTACCCACTTTACTTTTAGGATGCGCACCATAAAGCTTTTCTGTCAGCAACTGGATCTTAAGCTATTTAAATGGATAGTTCTTTAGTACAACCATCTTACAGACATTATTGTCCTTTTTTTATCATTTTCCATTACATATTATCTTCACCAAGTGCTGTGTAAAATAGTGTTATTAAGCTGGAACTGGCAGCTTCCTTTATTTTGTGGCTTTTGTACTGAGAGGTTTTAAGGGCTTTTTGTTCAGATGTCCTGAGAATGTCTGCTGAATTGCCTCATGATCTTCTGGCCAGTTCTTACTTGTGTTTTTAAGCTGATGGCAGAGCTCCCTTTGATTTCTTTTAGAGTAGTAGGCTTGCCTGATTTCTTCCTTTCCCTCCATTCTGCATTTGGCTTCACTTGTGTTTTTAGTGCAGTTGTGAGAATCTGTTTTCATAACATAAGTTGCATTTTATGTCTGTGTGTTAGTAATTCCCTCCCCTAAACTTCCAATTTCTCATAGCAATGTGTAATATAAGTGCAAATTCCTTTGCAAAAATTTTGGTATTCTGAGACTTTCTATGACTTCTGTCACAACCTACAAGCTGCTTTGATTTGTCTACACCCATATTATTGACATGTTCTGTTGCTCACAGGTTAGTATTAAGGTAAGAGTATTACACATGATCTTTAGAAGGAGTGGAAGCTTCATAAGCAAGTATCAAAAGTTTACTATTAGATAGTTACATTAAATTGGAGTGGGAGTTTTGCAACTATGCAAATGACTTGGAAGGCAGCAGGGTCACTTCCCCAGTGGATTTGGAGGTCTTTTATCAGCATTGTATAAGTATGAAAGATGATACCAATACTATTTGGAAAGGCTTGAAGTATAAATTGGAAAAGACCAACTGATAGTAGAGGGTGAAGAGCTGAGCAACAATGTATCCAAGATACATATGTAGGTTACTTTTTTTTTTCCCCTCCAGAAAAACTTCCAACCTAATTTTCTTGTTTCTGTGCCTGTGTTAGCCTGTGGCTCCATGACTCAGCTTGCACAAAGAGTCAAGTAAAAACAGGGAGGAAAAAACTTTTCAGTCTGTGGTGCGTACTGCAGGCCATAAAAGAGCAGAAGACAGTATTAAAACTCTCTTATTCCCAGCCCAAGGAACACAGGCGGATCCAGACTGACAGGACCTTTCTGTGTTCACCTGATTGTTACCAGCAGCACTTTAAGTATAGAGTATGCTTTCTAGTAAGCACAGATGTTTATTGTCAAATTGACTAATGACATGTATCTGTAGTAATGTAATGTCACTTTAATGAATGTGCTTATGACTAAGCTAGACAGCTGAAAATGGTACCTGTTACTTACTAGAAAACTTGCTTCATAAAGCCTTTACTTTTCCTCAAAGATAAACAGATGTTTTCTCCTTATTGCCAAGCCCTGAATCATTGTTATTATCTGTTGGGGGCTGGGGGGGGGATGTTTTGTTATGTTATTTATAATTAGCCTGTTTTGATTTATCACAGAATCACTAAGGTTGGAAAAGACCTGTAAGATCATCAAGTCCAACCATCAACCCAACACCACCATGCCCGCTAAACCATGTCCCACAATGCCACGTCCACACGTTCCTTGAACACCTCCCGTGAGGGTGACTCCACCACTTCCCTGGGCAGCCTGTTCCAATGCTTCACCACTGTCTCAGTAAAGAAATTTTTCCTGATAGCCAGCCTAAAGCTCCCCTGGCACAACTTGAGGTCATTTCCTCTTGTCCTGTCGCTAGTCACTTGGGAGAAGAGACCAACACCCACCTCGCTGCAACCCCCTTTCAGGTAGTTGTAGAGAGTGATGAGGTCTCCCTTCAGCCTCCTCTTCTCCAGGCTGAACAACCCCAGTTCCCTCAGCCGCTCCTCATAAGACTTGTGCTCCAGACCCCTCACCAGCTTCATCACCCTTCTCTGGACGCGCTCCAGCACTTCAATGTCCTTCTTGGAGTGAGGGGCCCAAAACTGAACACAGGATTCGAGGTGCGGCCTCACCAGTGCCGAGTACAGGGGCACAATCACTTCCCTGCTCCTGCTGGCCACACTGTTTCTGATACAAGCCAGGATGCTGTTGGCCTTCTTGGCCACCTGGGCACACTGCTGGCTCATCTTCAGCCAGCTGTCAATCAACATCCCCAGGTCCTTTTCTGCCAGACGGCTTTCCAGCCACTCTTCTCCAAGCCTGTAGCATTGCATGGGGTTGTTGTAACCGAAGTGCAGAACCCGGCATTTAAGCAGGGTATATTTTGTAAAATAGTAAAGGAAAATCCCTTCATCAGTTGATGATAGTTCAAGACTTAATAAAATTCCTGAAGTGGGGGAACACTTCACATTAAAATGCATCCAATGTCTATTAACTAATGCTGGTGTAAGACCATCTCTTCTATGTGATAAAGCATCTTGAGTTCTGCAGCAATGTAAAACAATTCAGATAATCACAGTAAGGCAGGTGAGAAGGGCGGGAGGAAATTTGCAGGGGAAAGCAGCATCTGTTTGGAGTTTCTGAACTCCACGGGCCTGGAACTACGTTTGCATGTAGTTCAGTAAGTGCTCTTTTGGGAAAACTGCTTGAGATACCAGCTGCTGTTTCTAGTTTCTCCCATCTCAGCACTTCTTCTCAAATTGGGGTATGTTGTCTCAGTGAAGCACACAGACCTTCTCCCTGTAGAACCCTTAAAACTGTGCTCAAGTAGAGAAGATAAATTGTCTGTGAGCCAATACATCTCTGCATTTAGACTTCATTTTGGAAGAAAAAATCAAACCACACACATTTGGATGCTCTCCTCACTCTTCTATAGGATCCTCCTCTCTGTGAGGTACACAGGAAGTATTTTTAAGAAAAAGTTGGTTTTCCTTGGATATATAGCAAGGCCTACAGTTTTTTAATTATGCATTTTCTACTGTTTGAACTATTAACAATGTCAAGTCTAGTTTTTCCTCTGGTTTTGTTAAGAATTTCTTGGGAGTCTCTAGAGATGATTGCTGGGAGCTCTTGCATCTTGGATAAAAGAGCAAGGGAAGTTGAATACTTAACAAAGGCACCCTTGGTCCCAGATGCCCATCAAGCTGTAGAATTGAAAAAGGGGTTTTAAAAAAAGAAGAATTAAAAAAACTGAAAGAGCTTAAAGAATGTTTCAAAGAACTCTTTCCCACTCAATTGCTCAGCTTCAGTCTCGGCACTTTCATCAGTGTCCCTAGTTATCCATTCGCCATGCAATTTTCCAGTGATACAAGACCTGATTAGCTTTTTCCTTTATCCTTTTTTTTCCTCCTCTGAATATAAATAGATGAGGGAAACAGAGACCTCTTACAAGATCCTTTTCTGCCTTCTTCGCAGAAACACCATAAAGAAACAGCAACAATAACAAAGCTTGTGCATGGGTTTCCTCTTTCACCTTTAATTAAAAGGTGAAGCTCAACCTTGGCTGCTGTTTTGAACAAACTCTTTTGTGCACATATACTTCAAGCTGGTAACGGGAAAAATTGTGAGCATTCGTCTTCATTTTGCAGTGGTTGTGAGCCACTGTCCTCTCATTAAGGTGTTAACATTAGCAGCCAGAGGAAACTAGTGTGCAGCTGGGAGAACATGTGGTAAGAGGTGTTAATGGCTTCATGTTATCTCACAGTAATGGTGACATTAATGAGTCTCCTCTGTAACTCAGAGAGTTTACACACTACCATGTAGCATCACTGAATTAATTACTGAATTTTCATTCTGTAATATATGATGACATTATGTTTAGAGCTGTCTAGAGACATTTGTTTACCATTTAACTGATAGACACTAACAGCTTTGAAAATTCTCATTAAATTGTTAAATGATGGATATCTTTTCCTTCTTTTTCCAAACAACCACAAAGGCCATAATAACACTTATTACTAAGGATGTTATTAAATATACTTATCAGAAGGAATATTTGAATGACATAAACGAAAGAATCATCTTTTTATTAGCTGTCTTTTTTTAATAGAGACAAGATTGTCAACTGTGATCTTTGTGAATCCTTCACAGCTGTCAAAAGTATGAGTTCAAAAATACTATTTTGATTACTGGTTAGTTTGCTCTGGTTTATTTTTAAAGGCAGGAAGAACCAGAGGAAAGAAAAACACTAGCTAAAGATCACTGCTGGTATTTCAGTAGAGTGCTGCAGCTTTTTATTGCCTGTTATTTATATCACAGTCATGCTGAGAGTGCTTGCCATTGTGCTGAATGCTGCACAAATATATTGTGATATACTTTGTGCTGAAGGTCTTTAAGATATAAATAAACAACACAAAAAGTAAAAGGAAGAACAGAACACCGTGAATAGATGTGCTTCCATTCACGTCTGAGAAGAGGATGGAAGAGAAACTGGAGTCTAGCTCAAAGATCTATGCCCTGGCTCATACTACCTTTCTGGAGAGCTCTCTAGCTAGGTTTACACTATGTGTTTTTACTGACATAACCTTGTACAAGGTACAAGTGCTGACTGGTGTAGCTATGGCAACTAAAGTCTCAGGTGTGATAGCTGCATGGTTTAAGCAGCATATGCTGCATGAAGGGCAAGGTAGGCAGACTGGCTTAAGCAAGTGTGATGGCAAACTTGAGACATTGTAACATACCCACCTCGAGAATATCTTCGTAGTGTCACAACACTCTAGTTTTACACAGAGCTTGGATGCTCTTCTTGAGAGCTCTGTGCCAAATCATCTTCTTCCCAGACATGGGGTTGGGAATGCCCCATTAGAAGACAAAACAAATTGTTATTTTAAAAATTATTGCTAAAATAGTGTTGTATGGCTACCTTTAACGCACAGAAATACCAAAGTGATCCAAAATAGGATGTTGATTGTGACTTCCCAGGTGTTCATTCAGTTTATATATAAAATGTAATGTGAATCACAAAATTTTTTTTTCTTTTCTTTTTTCTCCCCAGGAATTTGGAAAGTCCTGGGAGGAAGTGCAGTCAGAGGACGATCGGGAATTACTAGATAACCTAGAAGAGTAAGAGTTACTTATGTGCCCATTATAAAGACTTGCAAGACCATTATTGAAAGCCAGTCAAAGCCAGTCAAACCAACTCCAAATTGTTCTCATCAAGACACTTCTCCACAACGAGGGCTGTAAATTTCATATTTCAATCACAAGCCTATTTTTCATTTGCATATAGCCCAAAGGAGCCTTTTGGGTTTGTAATGATGTAGGCAAAACATTTTTTCCTTTTGTACTAAAAAACAGTTGAATTGATTTTGTTCAAATTTAAAAATCAAAAGTAAGCATCAAAAATGTCAGCATGAGAAAGAAATGGTATGGAAAAGTCTGATAAAAAGGCAACAACTGGGGATTAAAGGAGGATTTTGAAGGAAGCTTCTCAGTGGTGCTGACTGAGTGTGACATCTGCCTTTCCTCTGTGGTCTAGGCCCTCAGATCACTGCAGAGGTGATTTCCTTGGCTGTAGAGAATTGAATAAGCAGGAAGTAATTTGTGGGTATCAAGGCCCCTGACCTTCCTGGTTCTGTCTGTGACTTGAGCTTAATATTACTTGGTTATACCTGATTGCAATAATACTTCTATCTCTCAGCAGTATTGTGGATCTAAATGAATGTGTTGGTAAAGTATTTATTCTCTGTGTGCATGTCTAAATGTAGCATGAATGTCTCTTTCAGGAATAATAATATTTGATAAGTAAATAACACTTAGAGTGAACTCTGCCTTATGATTATGTCTTTGGCTGGTGTATTGGAAGATTGGAAAGGTATAAAAGAATTTTAGAAGACCTTATAAAAATAAACACTGAATGCAATATTTGATGACTTGCCAAACTGGATGGAAACTGAAGTTAGGATCCTTTTTCTTAGTGCAGGCAAATTCAAGTAGGACTTACTGCCTGTCTGCACAGGAACTGCAGAATCAGAATCACAGAATCACTACGGTTGGAAAAGACCTGTGAGATCATCAAGTCCAACCATCAACCAACACCACCATGCCCATTAAACCATGTCCCACAATGCCATGTCCACACGTTCCTTGAACACCTCCAGTGAGGGTGACTCCACCACTTACCTGGGCAGCTTATTCCAGTGTTTCACCATTCTCTCAGTAAAGAAATTTTTCCTGATAGCCAGCCTAAAGCTCCCCTGGTGCAACGTGAGGCTGTTTCCTCTTGTCCTGTCGCTAGTCACTTGGGAGAAGAGGCCAACACCCACCTCTCTGCAACCCCTTTTCAGGTAATTGTAGAGAGCGATAAGGTCTCCCCTCAGCGTCCTCTTCTCCAGACTGAACAACCCCAGTTCCCTCAGCCGCTCCTCATAAGACTTGTGTTACCCAACAGTAACTGCTCAATTATTTTTGAATCTGTAATTTTTTAGACTGTAAACCAGATTCTAATGATATATCCAGCTATAAATCCACACTGTCTCTTCCAACCCTTTAAAGTATTCTGTTTCTCTGGATTTATTTCTGGTGCTGTGATTGCAGAATCTGAGGTACCCTTTCACAATTAAATGAATCTTTTTGACTCTTAATCATAAGAGACTGGTCTGACTGGGAAGAGCATCCTGTGTGTGCAGTTTGCCTGTTCTGTGAACAACAAGCAGACACCACAGAAAAACTGTATCTTCACATGCAGGTAACGCTTGTTTTAAATATCAGTTCTTTCATCACTTTGGAATTAAAAAGTAGGATTGTAGCATCTTTATTAAGATCAAATCAGCTGCTGCGTTAGAATGCCCTCTTTAGCGCAGAACTACAGTACATCTCCAGCATCTGTTCTCTAAAATATGCAGTGGAGTCAACTTTTATATTGAGAGTATGACTAGCTATTACTTGTGAGGGTGCAGACTGGTACAGACAACAAAGAGGTAGCATCTTTAATATTATAACGACTTGATGATTTCACACATTCGATGGTTAGCATCTGTCATTCAGTTCTAAAAAATTATTTAGCAGAAGCATTGCAGTTTAACAGAATATGAAAGTTTCTGATGAAAAAATACTTTTGGGGGTTTGTTCATGTATTAGTGTTTCCATGTCTGTACACATACGTCCGTGTCAGTCTATCAAAAGCTGAGCTGTCTTTAACTTAGAATAGTAGAAGTAGTGGAAATATGATATTTTATTCTTTCCCTTTTTTTTCCTCTAGAAATCACATGGATTTGACTTTCCTAAAATAAAGTCAGAGCATGGTGAGTAAGGGATGCTATAATTGTCAGCATTTGCCACCAGTGTGGAGAAAACCACATCATAAGAATACTGGAAAACAACTGTATCAATTTGATTTTTGTTCAGACATTTAACTTTTCCATTATGGAAACAGTTTCTGCCAGCTTACAAAAGAACGCCAAGAACACTTTATTTTTCTGGAACTGTTGTTAGTGCCAAACATGTGTGCTATTTTCTTTTAAACTATTGGATTCTTTTGCAGAGTACCTTCTACAAATATCTACACTATATGCTATATGTCCCAGGTCTGGCTGCCGGAGTCCTGGAAGAATTATCATTATTATTATTGATGTTGTTGTTGTCATTGTCATTGTCGTTGTCATTATGCCTGTTAAGACTTGTTTGCAACTTAGAAGGCTATGCTCTAAGCTGTGTTTGGCCAACATTTACTTTCTGCTGTAGACTGAGAGGAAGCAAGGTGTTTACAATTTTTACATTAAAAGAAAGGCTAGTTTCCCTGCAGCTGGGAAAAAGCATTTGTTCAGTTGATTTGCTAAGTTATAGCATTCAGGCAGTGCTGGTCTTCAGTAAACCCTTATCAATATTTATGCTTAATCCAAGAAAGCATTTGTAAATTAAGTCTCATGTTCCTCAAATGCTTGTTCGCTACCATCTCTCCCAGGTCTGAACTTCTATCAGCAAGTAAAGCTAGTGAACTTCATCAGAAGAGAAATCCATCATTGTCGTTGTTACAACTGCCAGGAGAAATTTCAGTCTAAAGGAGGATTGATAAGTCATATGGAAGAGACCAAACACATTACATTCCTGCCAGCCAAGTCTACATGGGATCAGCCACAGTAAGGGCACATGTTTCTTCCAGCATTTGCACTGTTACTTGATAATGTCTGTACTGGTTTTTGCCAGTGCAACAGTGCCCTAAGCTCCCCAGTTCTACTGGCCCAGATAAAATAATAAGTGGTCTCAAAACTACTCAGAATTATAAATCCCTGTACTGTCTGAAGCTAAAATTAACATGTGATACTGCCCTTCTAGTTGCATCCAGGATGCACTATCCCCATAGATTGTGTCTGCACTGTCAAGTTAGTATGCTAGAGAAGTTTACCGTTGCAAAACTGTCTTTTGCTTGTATTTGCAGTTGTGCAGTGAACGGTGAAAGGCATACGTGGTGCAGTCAAAGCACTTTCCCTCCTGGCAGAACCAAGGTTGAATCTGTGCACCAAAGTGACATCTTGAATGCTCCACTTGTAGGCATGAGATTCTTCCAGCCATTAGCTCTCTACACAGATGCAGATCATGCCTGGGGTGGACATCTGGCACATATTTCATTGCTAGTAGAGATATGCTCTGGGCATATAGTTCTAGAACCAAACCAAACCACTTCTTTTGCATGTCTAATATAGATACATGCGTAATGTCTACCTAACTTTAGGCATCAAAACAAGTTGGTTGTTTATCCTTAGTTTTCTCTGTAGCAAATAGAGAGAGAGCATAACGTAACACTGATTCAGATTGTAAGTGGGCTGAATAGGTCTGGGGGATGATGCCATAGGTGGTAAAGCACAGGGAGTGTTCTAACTCAAACATCTCAGTTCAGCATTTGTTGTGAGACAAATCTGGATCTGTGGCCTCAGTTGTGACAACATACAGGTGAAGAAATAGGGGGAAGGACTTGTCTGTTGCCAACTGTTCTGTATGACTTTTCTAAGATGTACATGCCAGTTGATTTTTCGTGTGTGCTGTTTACTGTCATTCCAGACAACCAGACTTTCTCATTTTTCCTTTTTTAAAATCTAATCTTATAAAATATGCTCTGCCTCTTTCAAACAAAATATGTGACTATCTAGTGATTATGCCTTGTTGCTTTCAGGTATTATTTTCCTACCTATGAAAATGATACACTCCTGTGTACGCTGTCAGACAGTGAAGATCTGATAACTGAGGATCAAAGTGAAGATGTCCCTGTTGTAAGCGAAGATATATCCAATCTAAAAGCTCTCAAACAAAGCAGTGTTTTAAACCAGCTCCTGTATGAAGAGAACAAGAGTCAGGAGAACTTTTGACCTTGAATTACAGTTGCTGACCTTTGCATGTTTTTTCTGCAAGACAAAAAAAAATACATTCTTTCACTAATACTGGAATACAGTTTAACTCTTAAATGTTATCACTGGGCAAATATTATATGAAAGTGAATGCTAAATAAAATTTAAGTGTAAACTTTTTTGGTTTATCTTCCTTTAAGTTCTAGCTTTATTTTAAACTTAAATGCTGGATTTTCTGCTGGCCCTCCAAATTCTTTTAGTATTATTTACAAATAGGATTTTTCATCTTTTTTAATTTTTTCTGAATAAATCAGAATCGGAGTTCTATTTTAAGGCCATCTTGTGAAAGGCACAAACAATTGAGACAATGTGTCTTGATATATGAGCCAATGAGTGAATCTTCTGTGTGTTATTGCTGTTAGAGAGCATACAGAAAAGAGCCTGAATTTAATTCTTGGTCTGTTACGTAAAGCAAATTTTGCTATTTTTAACCTTAGACCTTCTTCAGAGTGAAAACAGATCTGTATATCTCTATTATTCATGATCAATATATAAGATATATGGTGCCTGTTCTGAAAACTGGCTCAGAAACATCAGTAAAGCTCTTCCTGGTCCATGGGTGTATGACTGCATGGCAAGCTGCCAATCCGAAGCCTAAAAAAAGCATAGGAACAACTGCAGTCTTGGTTGCATGAAAGATCCAAAGAATTTAAAGTAGACTTCTTGTATGGTCATGAACTGAGATGCAAAAGAAATTATTTAGGGGGTTGCAGACACATAAATCCAAATTAAATCCTCAAAATCTCAACTCAGCTGTCCATTAAAGTTACCATATTTCATTTAATATTGAACTTTAAAGCTCCTAAAGTAACGGAAGGTCTCCAGCATGTCCAGAAAGCACCTCAGTCTTGGTAGGGCAAAGCAGCTCAGAACATAGGTCCTGCTAGGATAATCCAAACTAGGTATTCCTGCCTCTCTTTCTCCTCTGAAATCTTAAGAAGTAGTTCCAGAGTTCAGGTTTGGCTTTCCATAATATGTATAACCACTTTCATAACTGGCAGCACATTCGTTTTCTTCTCTAGGTCAGTTTTAGAGCACTTGCTCAATGTATGGGAGTCTTGGCTCAGTGCCCTTCGCTGCCTGAGAAGATTCAAAGCCATAGCTTTGCCTTTGCACAGCTGTCTTTACCTGAAATAGATTGCTGTCAATAAGAGTTGTTGTTTGTCATTATACAGTGATTGAGAACTATATTGGGAGCAGGGGCTAAATTTCAAATCTTTACCTGTGTTCTGCTAAGCTTTCATATCCAGCCTAATTCACCCTGAAATATATTTGTATCAGTTTCTTTTCATTTGCATTGAACTTGCTTTCTCCTGGCATTATCCATTACCCACTAGCACCTCTCTTTGCTTCTCCTTTCTTATTTTCTCTTGGGCCGAGGTGCTCTGGAGATAAGTTAGAAAAAGAGGATGTTGAAAGTGTACTGAGGAAGACAGATCAGCCACTTAACTGCACGATGAAACAGAGACAGAAGCACTATCTCTGTCAAGAGGAAATGGGATAGAAGGGGCAGGTGTAGTCATATGTCTGCATTGACTTTGATTAAACTGGTACAAAAATATAGGAGGAACAACCCCAATATTTTTGAACTAGAACACCTGACCATCTTAAATAAGCTATAATCGGTATTTCTTGCATTTGTAAATTTCTTAATTTCACACAGTAATTGCAATGGCTGTTGCTGTTGATTATTTTTTTCCCTCTTAAGTAATTTTCCTCCCAAGCAGTTAGTTTCTTCCTAAATTAGAAATTGATTCCAGTCTTTGCTTTGCAGTCAAATTCTTAGCTGAGGTGGAAGTAAGAGTTTATGGGGAGTACATTAATGATAAGTGTGTTGAGCAATGGAAAAAATCAGCAAGAGAACTATGGCTAAATCAGCAGCACATCAATGATGTGTTTTATGGCAGGCTCATCTCAGAAGGGCATATTAAAGGAAAGATAAAATTTTATTGATATATCATAAAGTGAAATTGCAAAATGTTTCCTAATGATGAGGAATGTGATGCTGAGTCACTGAAATCCCTACAAAATTAAATCAAGAACGTTAATATCAGCAATATGGAATGACTGCTGTTCCTGGTTCTAACAGAAATTTGAAATAGCAATTTATCAGTGTAGAATTAAGAGAATATCTTAAGAGAAACTGTATAACATGGTTGGTTGGTAGTCTTTTGTGAGTAAAGAGGAAAAGGTACTTAGGAAAAATTTATTAGCACTGTTTGACTGTTCACTGAAAATACAAGGAACACGAGGAGTCAGATTAGGGTTGACCTTGTTACTTCAAATATGAACAGCAAACCACAAAGTAGGTTTAAAGTCTCCATAGGTTCACAGAAAGAGTTGAGTACAGTTTCTAGAGTAAAAACTGCGCATCTTCATTTAGCACAATGATGCTCCTAATCGACATTTTGCTGGAGCATACTGTATTTGTTTGTATAATGGCCACAATTTTCCCTAGGCATTCTTGTACTGTACCTAAAGCAAAGCCAACATCAGTGTCTGTTTTAAAACTGAAGTTATTTTTTTGTCACTAGTAGGGGACACAATTATGACCGCATACAGTATATAGGCTCAGCTATTATATGAGCAAATATGTTCTTCTAACAAAAGAGCATTTTTGGAAGCATTACAACAAAAATAGTGTTGTCATGAGTCACAGAATGGACAGACTTGGGGTTGGCAAGTGCTCTTGAGAGAGTCAGATCAGGAGAATGAGTGGTGCTAATTGGTATGAAAAAAGCCACACTAGTTTAAGTCCAATGCATATTTCTTACCATAATATTTCCTCTTAGCCTAGATCTTGACTTCTTATACACACTTACTTTGCTTTATCTAAAGCTGTCCCCTTGTTCAGAAGGACCTGGGTAAAAGGAGGAAAAAGGCTTGTGTCCTGGCGACCGGAAATTCCTCCTGCCCTTTTTACAAATACCTTAATTATGTCTTTGATACTCCTCCACACACAATTTATTCTGACAATTCTGTGTAGACTTAATCTGACTGAACAAGTTAATGAGCATTGACTTTCATTTAAGACACTCACTGTTCTCAGTTTCTGTATTACATTTGTCAGGCATGCTGTGAGAGAACTCTCAGTGGCTGCTCTTGGCTGGCTAACTGGTAACCGATGTGCGAAACACCAAAGTATGTCTCTGAAAAGTCTCTCTGCTATTGTCATCTCTCAGTGCCATTGCTGCTTCTGAATTCTGGTTAGATCTCTACCAGTGAGTGGGGTGTTAGGTACAGTAGCTCTCTCTTTCTCCCATTTTACGGAGTGGTTGACCTAAGTCTGACACAAGAAACCGAACTATGAACAGAAGTACAGTCACTTTCTTCTAAGGTTACCAGTCTCCATGCTCAAATTCAAGTCCAGAGTGGACACTGGACATAGTTCTTGGCAACATCTACCATTCACTGCCATTGAACAGCAGGAATTTCACAGGTTTGCTTATGACTTGGTGCTGTATTAAATGATCTTGCATTATTTTCATTTTACTTATATGTATACAAAGGCAAAAGAGAATCAAAGGTCCGTGGGGAAAAGCTGTATTTCACAGAGGCAACATGAAAAATACTTTGTTGTCCCCAGGAGTTTTTGTTAAGTCATAATGCTTTCTGGGCCTTACTTACAATAGAATGACTGAAGTGTCTATGGTCAAATTGTGCCCTCATCTATCTCTGCCAGATACATCAAACTTGGTTAGGTGACAAGTGTCACATGGAACAGATGATTTGTAACCCTGGAATGAATTACTGCTTCCATGTAAAAGTCATTAGAATCAGCTGCTGTAGAAAAATTACAGGCAACAGTGGTTGCATGAAGAACCTAGTTCATGTAAAATTAATTCCTTTTCTCCATGAACACTGAATGTGCTGTTCTCCCCGATGTTTGGGGGGGTTTTGTATTGGAAGTTTTCTGCTTCTAAGTCACACTTAATTTGACTTCTTCCACCAGTGAAAATTTTAGTTGCTTCTTGAATTTGATTTCACAGCTTTTCCCAGACTCTTGCTCATGAAGATACAGATAAGGTAACTATTCTAGAAATTACCATGTAACCCCTTAGTTGAACTCATATTTGGCATTTTACAGCCCTGGTAAATTCACTCTCTCCATAGGTAGAGCGGGGGGATTTAGGATATTTACAACTAAAAATACATCAGTCATCTTTGCATTAATTTAGATAGAAATAAAGGCATTTTGCTTCCACAAATGTTCCTTGGAACACAGTTCTTCCCATCTGGTTTACCATCCTGAAACTGAGAAGCTGCCTGTGCGTAGATTACATATGAGACTAATGTCTAAGCTTCCGTTATAATCAATAAATGTAGCATATGGATCCTAGAGTCATTCAGCTCACCCTAAGGTAAACACCTAAAACTTTGTTCAGTTCCTTGCCCATAGACATCTAGTGTCATCTGAGATGCTTGAAAATATTGTGGTCTCCAGCTGCTGCTCCTGAAGGATGCTGATCTCTCAGAGGTCTTGTGTCAGTTCTGTCAACTGCATATGAGCATTTCCGATACCATGGAGCATCTCAGATGGCATTAAGGCATATCTAAGTCAAAGCAGCTAAATCCAGCACCTTTGGCTGGTAGCTTTATCTTTTATCTTTTAGGCTGCAATAACTATAATGGAAACTTGGGCATCTAGGTCACACCTGTTCACCTGCATCTGGACTCCTAAATTTAGTTACATTAATTTAGAGCTGAGTTCTACCCTACTATTATGGAATTCATTTGATCTGAAGGTAGATAGCTACATGGATCAGATGATTTGCCTTCTGGAATGGAGAATTAGCTTTGGTAGCTACATTGGAAATATCTAAAACTAGTCATTTAGCCCCTCCTGCTCTGTTCTCACAACAGCTTTGGGTACAGGAGGACAATTGGTTACCTTTTGGCACATATGGTCACAGGTTAAATTATAATCATGGACCTAAGTGTAGTAACCAGTAAAGTGTAGCAGAAGTACCCCACAAAACAAACATTATATATGTGCTTCCCTGATTCAAGGAATCTCAATTATAATCTGCTGTTGAGTAGATGCATATTAAACAGGAGTAGTCAAGAAGCTGGACAAGTTCGGCAGGTAGGTTGTGATGTCTTTGTTCTTCCTGCGCATGAACTATTGTTGTGTCTGTATTTTTGTCTGGGAAGACCCTCCTGAGACTGAATATAGGTGAAAAAAATGGTAATAGAAGTCCATAGACCACATTGAGGAATATGGCTAAAGCTTAACTATCCCACTCCTACCTTTCTAACCACATCCCAGGTTTTTCATTCATATCTCAAAATTTTTTTTTGCTTATAAGCATTTTGGGTCAAGAACTATCTTTTTTAAAATTTTATTTCGAGCGTTTAGCATGCATGGCTTTTAACTAGATTGAGACCAGCAGGCACTATTACAATGCAAAGTAATGACATTGTAATGACATTCCCAAAAAAAGAGATATGGTTCATGGTGATTAATTTAACCTGGCTCTTGACATAAATTATAACAGTCTTTGTACCAACTCATCACAGAAGAAAGCATTAGATAGCACTTAAAATGGCATGTATCTCCTCGGGGTGCCTTTGCAAAGGAAAGAGTTTGTAGCTCTGCATGAAACTAGGACTGAAGAGACCCTAACGAAATGCGTCCCTTCCTCTGGCAGCTCGTACCTTTCAGTATCAGCATAAACCAGGAAACCAGAACACCACAAGGACTTAGGTGTGAATTCAAACTAGAGGGGCTGCTGCTAGGTATGAAGCCTAAACCAGATATTAGTCATTGCTAAGTATTATTTTAAAATCTACAGGCTGGTGGTGGTTTTAACAAATTCTGTATCTGACTATATTGCTAAGAAAGTACAAGGAGTACAAGCAACCTTATCGCATCACAGGAAGGAAAAACACGTTGCTCTTTATCTGCACTTACTGCTCCAGCGTGCCCATGTGCAGTCAGGCTCTTATCACTCCTGCGGCATTTCTTTCGCGAGTATCCCAGCTGGTATCATTACTCAGGTAAGAGGCATTCCAGAAACCCCTGCTCTTCCCTTTGGCACCATGGGGAGCCCGGGAAGTGCCAGTGACAGCTCTCTTAGTGATACTGCTAAGCACCTGAACACTGGTAAGCTGCAAATGTGATTCTTTAGTATAAACAAATGCTTCAAAATTTCAGACTCGGGGTGGGGGTGGGGGAGTGTCGTGTAATGCATTTTTGTATCACATCACATGAGGATGTAGTGAAATCCCTCAGAATAATTACAGGCAGACTTTTGGCATCGCCTCCAGCCACACCTTCATTGGGTGTTAGAAGACTTATTTTTTATTTCTATGCTCTCTGGAAATATCAGAACAATATAGAAATAAATAATGCAGGAATTGCTGATTGCTCATTAGAGAGTCTGTCTTTGTAAACTGCTTGTCACAGCTTTGCAGAGCTAAGCACTGCTTTAACCTTTAGGTGGTTTTAGCTTTAAACTTCCAATTGTATTGTGGTCGGTTTGATACTTTCTGATGCATATCCGTCTTCACACCATTTACAGAAATATTGGTGTGAATCTTCACAAATATTTGACCTGTTTTAATAAATTCTCTGATATTTTTGTTTGAGTCTAGATGAAGTAAAGAGCAAATAAGCAAGGATGGAGCTTAGCATTTGTGAAGAAGGATCATGAATGTGTGACAATGCTGGCCTTCTGTATTTTTACAGACAGTGACTTAACATGCATCCTAACAAATATTGTTACTTCCCTGTGCCTCAGTTTCCTAAACAGCAAGATTGTGATTATATGATAATAACTGCCAGGAAAAAAAAGGTACATATGAAGTAGGATTCCAATGTATGCATGCAGCTTATCTGCATTAGTCAGGTTTTCATATTTAAAATACTTAGTTTAAAAGGTGACTAGATCACAGTCAAAATAGTTACTCATTCAAGAAGAAAAAGCGTAATTTTGGGGGTACGTTCCCATATGGAAACAAAAGTTAAACATTTTGAAAATGATATCTTTTAAAAAGCGTTAACTTCTGAATCAGATTTTCAGAATATGTCTAATTTGCCATCTCTTGAGGTTTTTAAGTAGAGAATGAATATTATGTAGAAGATCCTGTACTTTCATTCACATTACAGATCTTCCAAGTGTTCAGTTGCATACTAAGAAAGACCGAGTTTCTGTAAGAAAAATATCACTGCATAATTTAGAGTAGCCATGGTCCACACAGATTAGAGAAGATGTTCATGCTAGTCTCCTCTCACCTTAAAAATATAAACCCATGAGTTTGCTGAGATAGATTAAAAAAAAATCGCAAAATATTGTGCATCCTTTAATTCATTTCATTGTTCCTTTGCTTTGTAAACAGTCTCTATGTAAAATCCTAGCTCTCTAAGAACTTTTCAAGTGCAGGTTTAATATTTTCCTCATAAAGTATATACCTGTGAAGTAGATAAGTTTTCTCAAGATTCCCTTAAACTTATTATTGCATGTACCTTGCCTTTACTTCAGCATAGGAAAGTTTCTGAGTAAGACAGGACTTTTTTTCTCTATTATAGCTGGGACTTGGATGAGATTCTCTTCTCAAAAGTTACTGTAAGGATACCTTTGTTCATATTCTCATCTTAACCAGAGGCCTGAGTTTTCCAACTTGCATTTAGCCACTCAGACAAACAGGCTACATTTCAGGTAAGCAATCTGTGAAAGGACTGAACACTTAGTAATGCTGATACTGCTTCTGTAGACATAAAGTATGAAGAAAAATCTTAGTGCCTGATCCTTAATCTCTTTCTCTTTTTTTTTGCACAGAAAACAATGGGGATCCATTAAAGAATCTTTAATGAAAGAACCCCCGATATCCTCTGTATGACCCCCGTTATATTTGGGCTGGAAAAAAAATCTTTTGGAGTTTCTCACCGAACAGCTGCTAACAACTGCGGCAGTCCCAGAGTGCTCTCAATGACTCTTCACCCTCTAAGTGTCGTAGAGAGGCAGGTGAAAACAGCACCTCCAGCTCTCAGCACGATGCTGGGATCCATGCTGCAATCGAACAGCATGGACAATTTCCCCATTGATGCTGGACTGTCCCCAGTGACCTTTAAAGATCAAGGAGATGGAGTTCCTGCTGCTTCCTAGCAGACTCTGGTGCCACTGGGAAAGTTGTCTAATTGCCTCTAATTGCCCCTAGTGACTGGTTTGAAACCAGTTAGATAGGATTCCAATCAATACCTAAAATGAACGTGAGCATCCTGCCAAGCAAGGATTTTCTGCTATTTAGTCTTGTTTCCATCTGAAAAAAAGAATTCCTTAACGTGTTTGACAGTGTTTATCCACTAAATTTCTTTTGGGCTTTGTGCTGATGAAAAATAGCACAGTCGTAGACTCCGCCCTCTCTCGTTCCCACTGGTTTATTCCTCTTCTTTTTCCCTGCCATTATCCCTCCCATTACCCCTGGCCACCTTCCACTCCTCAGTCAGGTCTACCTTGCAGGCTCACAAGAGTCATCTACAGAGTAAGCTCAGACTCTGCTTCTTCTCCCATGGGAAGAGAAAGCCCAATAAGACTGTAGCAGCAGCTGAAAACTGACCTGAAAAGAAATAAAGGCCTCTGGGGCTAAGAAAAGGGAATCTGTAAAAATGATGCCCCAAGTACTACCTTAAAATGAAAGAGAAAATTGGATAATAAGCTGTGCAGAAATCACAGGAGGGACAGGGGACTCTCTCGGAACATCGAGCAGGAACTTACACTGACTTCCAGAGTGACAGCAATGGCTGGAAGGAAAAAAAATTAGAAAGATGACAAGACTACTACCAAACATTTTCTAGTACAATAAAAATATTAAGCTCAAAACATCAGGGCATCATTGGCCAAAAATAGAGCTGAGAAAACCAAAGCATCAAACTGTCATCTAAGTGGAAGCGGCAGTTGCGTATGAAGCTATGTAACTGAGTGAGGTATCAGTGTATCATCTGGAAGCTAGACTAAATATTATTTCAAGTAGCTAAGGATTTAATAGAGCTTAGTACATGTGTAGGATGTCTCCCATGCAGACTTAGGGCTTTGCAGAGGCAGGGGAAGCTAGTAAGTCCTCTTAAATGTTGTTGGTGGGCTCTGGTCATGAAGTAAAAGGCAAGAACACATTTTCTGCATGTACGTGGGATGTTCCACGTAGAAATCAGTAGTTATGGGATCTTGCAAAAGGGCTTTTATAAATCAATAATGATAAAGTATGTACTGAGCTATTGGACATCATAACAATATTTGAGCATAATATAAACAGATGACTGGTGTCATCTGTTGTACAGGCTGTGAATTAACGTTCTGGTGGGTACAAAATAGTAAAAGGAATCTGGATTTTTGTCTAATTTCAAAGAACCAATTAGTATTTTGTCCTTTTAGTTACAGAGTTTTTATGTCTGCCTGTGAAAAGGCTATATCCATCCAAAAGATTTGATCTTTTCCTCCAGGTGTTTAGAGTGGTCACTGCTTGCTCTTCTATTTTGTAACATGTTTAACTCCGTGCCCCTCCAAATTTAGAGAGCAATTGAAACGGCCTTAGCTTAGACACATGGTGATAAGGCAGCCATCTGTTTAAAAAGTGGTCCAATAAATCTCATTTTCAGTCATTGACTTAAAATACCCTGTAGCTTTAGCTCCTTTCATTCTATTAATTTGCTTTATTAATGATTTTTAACTTACATTATTTTTGTCTCATGGTACATGGAAAATAGGAGGCTCAGAGTCTGTAAGCTGAAATTAGAAAAAAGGCAGAAACCATGTAATGGTGGTACACTTTGAGGTGCAGGATTTCCAAAAATGTCAAAGGCATTTTTTTCCCCAGAATGCAATAATAAACAAATAAATGTATTTTTTCCCCAGAATAATCAGAAATCTTGCAAAAATCTGAAATACTTTTTTTTTTTCATTTCTTTTCTGAAATTAAACTTAATTTTTCAGGAATAGGAGACATTGAGAATGCTTAGCACACAGAAAGTATTAGAAGGCGTATTTACAAAGTAGGGGTAACTTGTTTACACTTGAATACCAAGGAAAAGACAGAACGGCAGAGGTAGAACTACTGCCCTAATGAATCATTCCTAGAGATTTTCCTTCCTCTCCCACCCTCAGATGAATCCTAATGTCTCAAACCTCCTGGAAGGTTTCAAGGATCCTTGGTTCCCCCTGATTTCAATGGGAGTTGCCAGGAGTAGGCAGCTTACAGATTCAGTCACCAAATGAATTCACTCCTGTTGCTGACTGCTGCAACCAGTAACTGCAGTAAGTCACGCTATAATATATTTTTCTAGTGAGCAGCACTTGTTTTTATGACAAAGAGCCATCCATGTAAGTGCTTGCAAAGACAGCAGAGAAGGGAAAGACACCTCTTCATTTTCTCCCCTCCCTTCTTCAGCATCTGGGTGACACCACTTCTCCCATCCTCCAGCTGTCCTGCAGCCAACTGCACTTTAATCTCACAGCAACTTTCCCTGGGTGAAATTCTCTTTTTCCCGTGGTGGTGGAAGGTTATGGCCTCCCGATCATCTAAGGAGAGCCAAAAGGGTGAGAAACCCTCCTGACCCCTCCTTCCAAGAGTATATGGTTTATATTCACCCTTCACTTTGCAGCGGAGCATGGAATTTTATCCCTGCCTCAGCAGGTCACTTAGGGAGTTGCAGGCAGATGGTTCACTGCCAGGCCCCAATTTCCTTAATCCCTCCTCCCCTTGAGGGCAATAGCTAATACGCCAGCTTAGAACACAACTGGAGCGCTACTTACTGAATTTCCTTTGCCCATAGCCTGCTGATATGGAAGTTCATACACGGACACAAATTAATTTCAGGGAAATCTCTGAATTTCTTGGCTAAATCCAAGCAAGGACTTGGGCGCTTTAAAATTGAGTTAAGTAGAATTGTCCCAGTTGCCACGACTGGTTTTTCACCCCAATGACTGCTTGTCTGTGGATTTTACACTGTTCTCCGAAGCAGAGATCGCCCCTCTGGGCTGACCGCCCTCAGCATGGAGCTGTAGACCTGTGCTTGTTTTGGAGCCGTGTTCTTGCACTGGCTTTCCTCTCCTGTGGCAAAACATTGATGAGACTGAAAAATGTTTAAGATGAGTCTGCCTGGGCAGGAGATACTTGAAACCGTTTTAGGCAGAGAAAGAGACAGGACCAGATCCCCACTCCTGCGCAGCTGTACTAACTAAGTGCTTACATGGCAATTCTGCCCACAGCATGCAAGAAAGCAGTGAACACCTTTCAGTAATTTAAAACCAGATGAACACAACCTCCAGGGGAGACCGTGGGCTGTGTATCTTACCTAGAAGAAATTTCTGCAGCCTTCATTCAGGCAATTACATGCTAGCAAGCAAAGGGCTTTTGGACAGAAACTTCCTCATCCTTTTCTGCTGGCTCCCTGATTCCTGTGCTGACTGGTCTGGGCTTCATTTTGGGATGCTTGTCCCTGGGGACTAGAGAGGGAACACAAGTACCAACTCAGGGCTGTGTATTTCATGGCAAAGGCAGGTACGTAAGAGTTGCTACCCAGTATCTGAGCTACTCCTAAAGGCACCAGCAGCTCCTACACATGCGTAGAGCCAGATCCTGAGGAGAGGAAGGGTATGTGAGCATAGAGAAACTGTGGCACCAAGCAGTGACCAGAGCTGACTTGCTTTCGCACTAGCTTGGTTACGGCACTACACTACTACGGTGTGATAACAGGACACAATCTGGGGCTCAAGGCAGCTCTCTCATGTCAATACTGTTTACCTTCCTCAAGTCTTGCAGGTAATTGCTACAAAAGTAAAAAGCACACGTGCCATAACAACTGCCACAAGTCTGCCATTATTCGATTAACAAACTGCAGAGGTCTCTCCTGTCCTTTTCTACACAGTGTTTCTGTTTCTGTTTGAAATTGGTTTTGTCACCGGTGACAGATGGCAAACTACCTTGCCTTTAGAAAGTTGACCGCTTTAGGCTCTGCATCCATTACTGTCATTTAACACACTGGAAGAAATGTAGAAACAAGTGCTGCTTCCACACGGCTACACACTTCCCATGAAAAAATCGGATGTGATGTTTTGACAGCGAACATTGCTTAGCATGCAAGGCTTCTGAAATTAGCCACTTAATATGCTGGACTCAGTGGACAAACTACAAATAGCTGCCTGCTTTCTCAAAACATTGAATAATTTAAGTTCACAAATTCGCTTTCACTAATCTTTAGAGAGGATAAAAATGAGTTTGTGTCCTTTGGGGGGAAAAAAGAGTTCCACCTGAGATAGGCAAAACCACCATCACTGAAGTAGAAAGACTGAAGTGTGGCAACTTCCTGGGATTACACAGGAGTAGCACAGAGCAGGAATATTCAACCCTATTATTTCAGGAGGCATAGACCCCTTAGGAGCTTGTGGCACATGCAGAGTCACACACAGAGGATACAAATTTGCTTTTCTTGGTCACTTTGGAAGCAGCCTCCAGAGCACCTTGTTGGAAACCACAGATTTAGGACTTCCAGAAGAAAGGAAACGACTAAGTCTGTCCCACTTTGTAGTTAGTGGGAGTGAGCAGGGTTTATGAAAGGATACATTCTGTCATGTGAAAGTTATGTATAAACTACAATAGGTAGATGGCTGACCTCAATGTCTGACCTGAAAGGACAGAAAGCGCTGTGGGGCTGAAAGCCCCTGTACCCAGCTGTGCAGTGCTTCATGTTACCATTCCTGCTGCATGGCCTTCTTTTTTTTTAATGAAGTAAACATTCATAGAGGTATCAATCTGGGTCACTGAACTCAAATCATTCCTCAAGCAGTTCAGTCCAGTAATATTAAAGAAGAGCTCAAGTGATTTTGAATTGTTGATAGGGCTGATGATCTTTTATTCATTATTTTCTGTGCATTATTGATTGTATCTTTTGCTCCTTTGCTCAAAGGGATTTCAATTGCATCCAGGAACTGAAAGTTTGTACCATCTGACAGTTGGTCTGGAGGCATCTCCTGGCCTCCAGGAGATTAATTTCAGAACCCTAATCACTGTGCGCATTCGCTGGTTTTCTGAGATCGGCCAACATCCGAAAGGTAAGCTGTGGAATCTGAACTACCCCCTACCCCAGCGGTTTCTTCAGACAACAACGAGTGCAGAGAGAGCATGTAGGTGTTCATCCCAAGTGCAGGCTTATTGGGGGGAGGCATTTAGAGCTTGTGCCATCAGCCAAGCTGCTTTTACTGTCAAGTATTTTTATATTTTGTAATTAATTTCCAGGGAATAAATTCTTGTCTCTCTGACCCTATCCAAAATGTTTTCTTAAACAAAATCAGTTGATTTGGAGGTTTGAGAGTGCTTTTAACAAATATTTGTACTTTTACTCACATTAGTAAGTCAAGCACATACATTATTATCTGCTGGTAGTTCTTTTTCCTTCAACATCCTCATGGACCACTCATCTCATTTTCGTGAGGACACATGTCAGACAGTCTCTCTCTGACTTACTTGAGCATAATGCAATTTAATGCAGGTCATGCAATCTAAGAAGAGCACACAAGGCCAAGCAGCTGCATTTGCTGTTCTACCTAATACTGACAAGGCCTCTTAAGATAAGGGAATTGAAAATTTCTCATGATATTTGTGCCTTTTCACTAGAAAGGCAGTTTATTCCAGCCTCAGAAGCTTGCCACCCACAACATCTGAGTTAGCACTTGGGGTTTTGTAGTGAAAAGAGTGGGGAGAAAAAAGACAGCATAAATGCAGTTGCTTTGGATAAAACTGCCAGCAGAAGGGCAAAAGCAGCCTAGCACAATGTTATAGAGTAACACTGTTGTCTTTGCTGGCCAAATTACAGAAAAATGCTAAAATGGAGTTACTGGGCCAGCACAGTGTCTTCATTTATCAATATGACTTCCCTTCCTCCATTGAGACAATTTGGAAAACAGGCTTTCTTGCAGAGCAAATTTTGAGAGTTTCAAATATACTAAATCTATTTATCAGCCTAATCTATTGATATCTTTTTAAAGAGCCTCTTTGTATAAATGGTGGTCAGACATCTCTTTTAATTCAAAGAGGATTATCCTATCCTAATCAGGTTTTCCATATGTACAACTTGGCGAGTATTTTATGTTGAGGGATAAATTAACCAACAAATAGAGAAAGTAATAAGTTCTCTCCTCTAGAGAGCTCACTGAGTGTATCTCAAGTGTTGGAAAAGAAGATTAATGATAGCCTTTTTTTTCTACTCTTGAAGGTGAAAAAGCTGAATTTATTTATAGGGCTGTTTGTTTATGAAGAAAGAAGTCTTGGAGGAAAGACTACATTAAAAAAAGAAAAGGGCTTTTTTTCTAGTTGTTTCTGCATATTAACTTCCCAATATTGTTTTTTCTTTTGCAAGCATCCTGTGACTCATGTCAATGTTCTTCATCCCACACTGATAAGCACCTCCATACCCTGAAGAGTTCTGTTGTGGGTTCCATGTCCTTAAGGAAGAAACAGGATCTCTGGAGCCCAGAGCCCAAAAGTGCCCTGTGTGTATGAGCAGTGACTGCCCAGATTCCCTGTTTCGGGTACAGAAGGATGTAAGTCAGATGGAGGTGTTAAAAACTGGATAGAAACTCTGTTTGCATTTGATTCCTATATCCTTCCTTTATAGGTTATTTTCTTGGACTAGGTAGGACTACTGTTTAATGATTCAGTAGGCTCTCATTAAAAAATATGTTGAAGGCTTGATGTTACATTAGCCAATACAAACAACATTATTTCATTCTTGCTACTGCTTCCCTCTCCTTCTCCCCTGTCGCATCTTAATTCTGTTTAGGTCCCGGGTTCTGAGTGTCAGGAATACATCCATATGTATTTGCAGAGCGCCAAAATATCATGAGTACCTTTTCTGCTTTGACTTAGGTTCTGGCGTAATATGAAAAATTAATGATAATATTAGCTCCCAGCTCCTTCTTTCAGGCATTGGGTAGGTGCATTCTCTCATCCTCCATGAGCAGTTATTATCAATTTATAATTAGGCTCAGCTACTTCACTGTAGGATTCTATACAGTTTTCCAGCTGGCATATAAATGATACTTTCTTAATAGTCTCAGAAACCACATCTTTCCCTCCCTGAAGTATTTCATCAATGTATTACCCTCATGTTTTCTAGGACAGCCCAATTCTACACTTCTATGTTTACAGAAGTTGTTGGATTCACCTAGAGCAGGGACTTGAAGGATAATTGCAATGTGACGGTCTAACAATTACATGCTGAAGTCTTAAAATTGGTAAAAATTCTAATGCAAACCTATGCCCTTGTAAGGAAAGTTGCTCTCCAGAATTACCTGGAAGTCATTAAGGCACTTGTTGTTAAGCCTGTTAATCAAACAGGGAGGCCAGCACTACTCTCCTCACAATTTCCAGCACTCACACTTGGGTGAACCTGAGTGGTGAGCCAGCTGTGCTAATTGTGATGATGAAAGGCATTTTCAAGCATTATGCTGCGTGTTTTAGATCTTTGAATTAAATATGCTAAAATACTCAAATATAGTGGCAGTAAAGCAATATATACCATAGGTATATGGTAACCATCTTTGGGCAAGAGGGAAAGATACTGTGCACTATCATGCAAGAATCCCAGGTGTACCTTATAGGATCAGGCAGCACCTGCATGCCATTTTTGCTCACTATGTATCTGTTTGCAGCAATTGTTTTTAGGATATTATACTGAAAAGCTTTTCCTATTATTTCCAACACAATTCCTTCGCATTCACACGGGACCACGCTCTGCCATTGCTACTAACTGGATGCTGAATAGTATCTCCCTTTTCCAAATAGAGGTATTGCTCAACAGGAGCAAAGAAATTTGAATGCAAACCCACAGTTACACAGTGGGAATGAGGAATTATTTCTTACTATCTCTCCACAATTTTGACTTCAGTGAAACACATGGAGTCTTATATGTAACTTCCATTATCGGTGCAGGGAAAGTCTTTGCTGCTTTTCAATAATTGTGCTGTTCTGCTAGGAGAGCTGTGAAAACATGGCTGTATTTGTAGGCTTTTTAGGCAAATGTTTTCTCTGACTTGCCCCGGGTCTGCTTTGAGTTTAATTTGGAAACATTTCCAGCTGAAAACTAATGAGAGTACATGTCTCTGGCATGAGGCAATTCTGTAGAGAAACACAAGGCTGCCTCCACATAAGAGCTATAGGGTACGGTATTATGCCTTGTAGACATTCCTCAAGCTGTACCAATTTTTGCACAGTGCCTGCATATTACAAAGATTGTGCGTATTGTAACTCGGTTAGCAGTTAAAGAGATTTCCGTGTTAGTGAGAGGACAATGTAAAGTCTGCTAAATGTTTGTGCCAACCGAACACCCTTGCTTTAAATCTTTGTTCACATTAAGATGGTGTGCTAGGGCCATTCCAAAAATAACCCATCTGCTCTCACTGCCTACAGACAGGGAGGCAGAGGTTAAACCTTAACTCGCCAAGTCCTTTTTAAAAATCAGTCATATACTAATCTCATTGAGCAGCTTGCTATGATTGGAGACATAGTCATTAATACACAGACATGAGAAAATTCCCTGACATCTGCCCAGGGCTGCACTCAAAAGCTCGTGTAAAACAGCAGGGCTCCGTTAAATGCTCGATTACTGTGAATACCCTGAAAATCTGGCATTTCCAGAGATCAGACATACAAGTTAGGTGCACCACACAGCCTTCTGCAGACTGCTGTTTTGCAAATCAGGCTCTACAAGGCCAGAAGCAAGTCAGGAAAATAAGTGAGGCAAGGGGCAGCCTGGATGACTGCTTGTGAAACCCTTCTGTTGGAAACAGGCTCTGTGCCAGCTTTTCCTTTTCTATGATGTTTTCCTTTCAGGTTTGGGTCCACTGTCTACCGCTGCCTCTTTTGAAGGTTTCTTTTCCTTTGAACATTGCGTTCTTGCTTTGCAGGGAAGCAGAGCCATGGGAGCACCAGCAAAAAAAGCATTTGTATCTCCAGCATCCAGAGTTCTGGCCTCTCACTTCATTTGCTTCGGGCTCTTCACACATATTCAAACCCCTTACAAGCCCAGTCATTGCTGGCAGCAGTGGGTTTGCCAGTTCCCAGTTTCTTTGAGCATTAGAGGTATTACTAGGGCATCACCTACTTCTGCAAGAGAAGGAAATTACTTGGAAACCTATGTAGCAATTGCAACCTAATTTGCTTAAAAAGATGGAGAGGCTATTTTTTTTCCTTAAAAAAATAGGATCCCAGCTTGATAATGCCTAAGAAACATCTGAAACTCTTGCTGAGCTGGTTGAAATACATAAGCCTAAATTAGATTCTCTGCAGGTGGTTACAGAAACTTGAATCTGGAATATTGATCAGTTAAGAAGCATGGCTGTTGAAAAAATGTGGTGACGTGTAGCCGTATTTCACAGTCTAACCTTGCCCATGCGTGCTTCAGGTAACAGACCGGAGCAGACAAGTGCCTGCATTAGTGTTAGAAGGACACACATTTTTTTCTGGAACATAATCAATCTTTTTCCTGAAACCCACATGCCCCATTTGGAGGGCTATGTCATGTCTTAGGTTACACATCCACACCAGGAAAAGAAAAGGGAATGAAAACCTTTCCTAAGCCAAATCCCTCCCTGGAGTGCATCAGACCATCACACCAGCTGTCCCCACCCGCGCCGCTGGCCAGCCCGGCCAGGTCTGCCTGGCGCTGCCGCCCATCACCAGCAACTTTCTGCCCCTTGCACCGTCCCAGTCTCTGGCAGGGGCATCTCCATGTGGTGCACACAAAGCCTTGCCCAGGGCTGTCTCACAGCCAAGCCTAACCTTGAGTTTTCCCTTTGTTTTCTCTGGGGGGAAGATGAGCGTGGTGCTTCCCAGCTAGCACAGTGGAAGATGCACCATCTGCTATCAGTTCCTCTGGAGCAGTGGCTGTGTGCTAAGTTGCTTGTGTTTTCAGGCATCTGATGTTTAAATAAGACGACTATACACCTTTCATAGCAGGAAGCAAGTGTATTTCTTTGAGATGAGTGTGTATTACGTTGCACATTTCAGAAGTTGAGTGGAAGATATTGTAACTGCCATGAGATGGGTGGTGGGTGCAGAACCAAGATCTCCCAACAGAGCCAACATTCTCAGAAGTTTCCCAGTGTGCCGTGGCTCCGTACTGATGGCACGAATATCTGCTGCCAGGAAGAGTCCAGCAAGTCTGTGCTACTTCTCTGAAATTCCCAAGTGCAGTGTAAACTCCTTGTGAAACAGGGAATTGCTACTTTTTCACTTTCAGAGAGGAATCAAAGCACAGAGAACCCAAGGAAAGAATCACAAGGGGTGACTGAGCGTGCATCTGCCTTTTCGGTATTTAAACTCATCACTTAACTCCTCAAACTCACCTTTCGGGAGCCATTTAATCCCAGAGACAGCTGAGAACTGGCAACTGGTTTACTTACTGAAATGCACTGCTCTTTGAAAAAAGAAAGGTACTTCACAAGAGAAAGACAAAGTAGTTTATGGAAAATTAAAGTGTTGTCAAAATAAAATCTTTCTCTGTAGAACCTTTGGGTCTAAACCAGTCTGCTTTTTTCAGCAGAGGAATATAGTGCTGGAAAGTTTGTGAACAGCTCTTTTAAAATAGCGAAGGGGATGAGTCTAACAGAGCGCATGCCTGTCATGGGTTTTCTGATTAATACTGTAGGATGGGCAGAAGATTGAGCAGCTGATTTACACACAGTCCAGGATCCCTCTGGGGGACAAGAGAGCTTTGTGGAGACGAAGACGAGGAGGAGACGTGGTCCTTCGTGGCCACAGCAGAGACCACTGCCCCAGCAGCCTTGCCAATTAAAAGTTGAATCTTGAGACTGAAGGCTGGACACACAAGGCAGTGCACATAGCAACCTGTCCCGAGGCACCACGACTGAGGTCACTGCTAACTTCTCTGTACAACAGAAATGTCTTTGGAAATTTGGAGGCAAAGTACATAGACAATTAAACTGCTCAAATCCTAAAATAAACACATCATAACTACAGAGACTCAGAGAGAGTAGCTCTGCTTTAGGTGTATTAAACCAATGGCCTTTTTCTCAGGCTGCAGTGAGGGAGAGGCTGATTCTCCTCTTGGTTCATTGGTACAAACTTCTGAAGGCAGGACAGTGATAGCTGGTTTAAAACATGGCTTTGTGACTGCAGGCGTGGTTTCAAATATTTTTGCCTCCTGGTGAACAAATACAAAAATGATCTAATAATCTACTATAGTATCTTTAACTAACTGGTTCCTGTCTGTTCTGCCTTTCCAGGTGGTCCAGTTTCTTTGTAACCTTGTTGTAGACAGGGTCACACAGGCAACTGATCATAGTTTTCATGTCTGCAGCATCATTTCATTACCATGGGCAATGCTAATATAATAAACTGAGAGTTCATAATCTCTCCATTTCTCTGCTGACACGAATATTACCCTGTGCTGGACAGGCCATCTGAGAACTCTTAAAATCAAACAAAATATCTAGTCCTCTATGTAAACCACTGTCACTTGAACGACTTTGCTGCACAAACCCTAACACTGATGGAAATCCAGTGCAGAATTCAGACCAGCTTTAAATACGTGCAACTCATTCCTTCTGCTCTGCCAAGTCATCAAAAGAGGAACACACAGACACATGGAATGATTCATTCAGGAAATCCAGAATACTGCAGAATTCATCCCTTTGCTGTGACAAGCTCATTTTAGTTTCATGCATTTTATTTCCAATGCAAATAGCTTTCAAGAGAAAACACTGCTTCCGTGTTTTATCCAGGTTACTCAGGAGGTAGTGTGAGCGACATGCCTTGACACAGGCAAGAATTAGCAAATACAGCACAGTGTTTCATGAGTTCAGGGATTCTGCATCACGAACCTTCAGGCTGGAGATGTCAGCGCTGCAGACAATGTTTACACAGGAGTCAAGATTAAGTCAAGGAAGCGTCTCCCTGAAGGACTACTGGGCTGGAGTCAAAGGTTTAGCAGTGCAAATGGCAGAATCTCTTATAAGCAATCACAGAGAAAAATATATTAAAAAAAAAAAAAAGAAGAAAAGAAAAAAGTAGAATATTTCAGCTTGGTACCTCACTGGTTTTCAGCCTGCCCTAATCATTCGTATTGCTCCTGCAGTCACTCTCTGCTGTTATTGGCCTGGAGGACCCCTTTGCGTTTTTAGTTTTTGAGCAAAATCCTGGTAACAGGGAGGGAGATCAGAGTGGTTTCTCATCAGCAATCAGATGCTACAGGGCAGCCCGCAGTGGTAGGGAGCACCTGCCAGGGCTTCCTGGGGGTACGGCACAAGTCAGGGCTGCCCCTGCGTGTGCGAGGGACACAGGCAAAACTGGGAGTCCTTCCTCCCTGCGTTAACAGAAAGCCAAATAACATGAAGCATAGCCCATCCTTTTCAGGCCACAGGCATCTTCCTGGCCTCTCGACAGTCTTGACACCGTGGCAGTGTCTTCTCCTGCGTATACCCTGCCAAAAGGTCCTGCGTGTCCCACCGGTGGGGTCTGGCAGGCTCGACCTCCTCAGAACAGCCTGCCTGCCGACCCAGCAGGGCAGGAACCGGGATCGCTGGCATAGCACTCTGCTGCTCTCCTCCACAGTCCCCTCTGTGAGCACAGCGTGACCCGACTCACTGCTGGCTGGAAGTGCTGGAAGGTATCTGTCAGCTCACCTGTTTCTCTCAGCTCATTAACACCTTTACTTCCCATGTCATCTATTCTGATCTCCAAACTTCACCATCTGGTTAGACCGAGCCCCAGTATAGATGCAGGCAGCCCAGCTCACTGCTGCGTGGTCTGGGGAAGGGCCAGGGAGCATCCAGACACCCTGTGGATGGAGCAGGGTGAGGGTACATAGCCCTGCTTGGAGGGGGAAGAGTCACATCATGTAGCCGAGGAGCTTACAGGGCAAGGCGTGGAGGGACCAAAGCCACCTCATCCCCTTTTCCTCCTAGGGAGACAAACCACTCCCACTCCTGAAGGACACCAAGGGCAGGTTTCCTTTGCTGCTCTCCAAGCCCACCCTTGGCTGTACCCTACTTTAAAAAGCCGGTACCTGGTTGCAAGACACTGAAAAGCAACACAGGTAACAAAGAAAATGTAACTGCACCTTAAAACCGACATTTGCCAGCATCTGCACCTCATCTTGAAATTCAACGCACTGTTATTGAGAAATGAGTAAGCTGCGAGGCAGATAGATAGTCTTTCTGGAGGGTGCAGTTGTGTGTGCTGTGTTGAAAGCCGAGGGGACAGAGGAAGCACTCGCTCACACGGGTACAGCAAACCTTGGTGCCAGCTCCCGGCTGCTGGCCTTCCCCCTCCCCCTGGCAAAAAGGGAGCTCGGCACCAGCATAGGCACAAACGCTTCAGCTTTACAGTAAAGGACAAGGTGACGTGAACTTCCATGGCTCTAACATAAGTTTCATAAAATTCTGCTCATTTCTGTATGTTGTAGCTCTTTGTGATGGAAAAAAACACCACCAGCCTCCCTTTTTGTAAGGGTAATTTTACACATAGTGTTGGGGAACAAAAGCATGAAAACATAACCTGCATGCACCTGAATAAGACAGAAAGTAAGCACAAATTAACAGAAAATAGAATGGATTTTAAGTAGCATTTTAATCCACTTCTACTCCACGACTACATCTTTTGAAGGGTTAGTTTGACAGCTCTGAAGATAAAAGGCACAACACTTTTTAGAAACAGTTACAAAGGCTTTTAAAACACTTTCAGAGCCTTTTAATCCTACTTTTGTGTTCTGACAATCTTCCTCAATTAAATACTTCCTCAGCAGCAAAGATGCCCTGTGGCACTTCTCCTTCCCAGAACCACCACAGTCTTGCCCACATCTTCTGGTGGGTTTCTCTGCCGAATCTCATGAGAGAGGTATGAGCAACAGGCTTGGCTTTTGTTTGTTTTAACTTTTCCAGGCATCAGAACACCCCATGGGTAATTCTTCCCGTAGATTTTAGCCTCCTGACTCCTTCTGCCCTTTGGTATCTGTTTGGCTGATGCTTACTGGTGTTTCTCACCATCACTGCTACTTGCACCTGCACTGTTCACAATCAATTTGATAAACAAACTTCCTAATACTGCCGACACAGAAATGCCTAACAGTTTGTTTCCTAAAATGCTTTTGTTTCCCTCTTTTAGTCCCACGGCAAGTTTTGCTGACAGTAGTCTATGTTGCACGATAGGGAAAAAATGGTAGGAAAGGTCTGTGACCCCAGGAGATACAAGGGGTGACAAGAGTAACTCCTCCGTACGGCTTCCTACTGCTTCTGGCAGTGCACAGTGACTGGGCAAACGGGCAGCTGAAGATAGAGGAGAAAAGGAAGCCAGATTACAAAAATAAAGGCAGTTTCTCCTCGGGGATGATCTTATATCTGAAGAACTGAACCCTCACTTCCTTGTCCTTTGTCTTCTGCTTGTTGTTACCAATGTGGTCACACGGAAGTCAGGAAGGAAACAGAACAGAACAATTTTAGGGAGATAATGTTATTTGCAAATACCTGAGAGTGCTAGTAGGAATCACCATTCTTCTTCTCTGTTAGGTTTTTAACAGTATCTTCTTAGCATAACGTAAAAATGAAGGAAAGGCTGGGTTCCTTGTGGTTGTTTAAAAGTAGCAATAGAGACTCATCTCAGAGCAGCTGTTTAACCAGGACTGACTTCACACAAAGGGCACGCATTTCAGCTTCTGTCAAAACCAGCCCTAAAGCCACAGACTTAGGGCTGTTTGCTCAAGACTCGGCTCCTGCAGCTTGCTTTGACTGTGGTGGTACCTGCATGGCTGCACCCCACCGCTGGCTCCCCAAGACCTTCTGCTGGTGTGAGCAGAGACAGAAGTGGGCTGTGCAAGGGGAGGGCTGAACTTCAGCATCTGTGCACAACGCAAACGCACCAGCTGCTGGCAAAACAGTGGAGGAAGATCTCCTCCAAAGGTAGAAACCTTTGTAGCAACAAAACCATCTCACAGCTGTACACAGTTATCTACAGCTCCTTGTGCATCACATCTGCCTGGCAAGAAAAAGGTGCTTCATCAGAGTTTTCTACAGCCCCCTCCCTGCAGAGAACAGTGGCGGGGGGGACCCACAGAAGCATCATGCCCAGGTATGTGGCAGTACCACGCTGCCTTCAGGGACCAGCACCCGCTGCGGCCGGGAGCTCTGGTCCAAGAGGCAGCTGTGTGTGCAAGCCTTGCTGCCCTCACTGCCACAGGGCTCTCCGCTTGCCCCAGAAATAATGAGTGTTCCTCTTAAAAATACAAACCCCAAATTTCTGGTATTTCTGCATATCCCTGCAGGGGATTTATAGGCAGTTTTAGCCTTCAGACTTTGGACAATGAATTAAAAAAAAAATATTTCATGGGAATTAGATTCTAGGTAACACGCACAGGCTTGCTGGGCTGTTTCCTTTCATTGTCAAGGGAAACAGAAATACCTTCAGATTGAAAACTAAAGAATCCAGCCATACCAAGCAGGTTATAGCATGACCATAAACAGAGCACAATGCCTTGGTTTACAGGACAGGTTTTCTTTGCTTTTCAGTGGACCTGTGCCATTTCACAGTAGCCAAAGACCCTGCTCCACAGCACCCTGTAATGCATATGACAAACATGGGCTTGCAGCACCGCTAATTTTCAGGCAGCCGTATTAGCCGAGCTGGAAGATTGAAATGGCAAGCCATGAGTGAAATTAGTGGACTGTGTTAGAGCAAAAGCATTCAGGCTGACTGCAAGTGCTGTGCATAAGTAAGACACCATTCTATCTCTCCTGCTTAGCAATTCTTTTTCTTTATACTCCATTTACACTATACTAACTATTTATAAGAGATCCCTTTAAATCCCCTTTGCAGTCAGCATGCGTACATCTCATCTGAAGACTCACGGCTATTTGTTGAGGCTCCATAGCCAGGAAAACACACTGTAGGTAATTGTTACTGTGAGGGTTTCAACTGAACAGGTAAAAACTGTTTGTTTTAAGTGGCTATACAAAAAAAGCCATTTTTCCATCTGCCTTCTCTATGAGCAAAGCAAATTCATTTAGGTAAGAATGCTAACATGTGCTTGAGAAATAGATGTTAAGCTGGGGAGAATCAACTGAATTTCATGTTTTGGAACTGCAAAATTACTTTTTGCCCGTATAAAGAGACAATGTGTGTGCTGTGGCTGCGAGGAGCAGCATGCAGTGTGGTACTGCACCCTGTTGGTCTGCTGCGTTATTGAAGCCCAAGTGCATTCTCAGTACAATGCAAGGCAATTTATTTCATATTAAATCTTTCTTTCAGCCAAGCTGTCTCCAAATGCAACGTGGAGACAGGTGGGAAAGAAAGAGAAAGAAACTCACATCCTTGCAGAGAAAGCGTGACCTACAAAGGTGAGAAGAAAAAGCTGGATTAGAAAAGCAGCCGAGATTGAAGTATTCTTACTCACTAGTTGCTGGGTGGAAGCTACAGAAAAAATAATCAGCAGGCAAGGAAAAGGGAAGAAGGTTTTCTTGCCACTTCTGTGGAAGCAAGAGGAATGTTTTAAACCATTAGAAAAGAGTGACTGAAAAGCGTGACCCACATAGTTCAGACATCTACAAAAGAGCGCATTCAGGAGAACCTGAATGACATTTTGGGAACTTGGTGCCAAACCTCAAATTCCAGAAAAGGTGATGAAGATGTTTATGGAGCAGATCATCTTGAGTGCCATCACACAGCACATACAGGACAACCAGGCGATCAGGCCCAGTCAGCATGGGTTTATGAAAGGCAGGTCCTGCCTGACTAACCCGACCTCCTTCTGTGACAAGGTGACCCGCTTAGTGGACGAGGGAAAGGCTGTGGATATAGTCTACCTAGACTTTAGTAAAGCCTTTGACACCATTTGCCACAGCATTCTCCTGGAGAAACTGACTGGTCATGGCTTGGACAGGCATACTTTTCACTGGGTAACAAACTGTCTGGATGTCCAGGCCCAGAGGGTTGTGGCGAATGGAGTTAAATCCAGCTGGTGGCCAGTCACAAGTGGTGTTCCGCAGGGCTCAGTTTTGGGGCCGGTCTTGTTTAACATCTTTATGAATGATCTGGATGTGGGGATTGAGTGCACCCTCAGTAAGTTCGCAGACGACACCAAGTTGGGCGGGAGTGTTGATCTGTTTGAGAATAGAAAGGTTCTTCAGAGGGATCTGGACAGGCTGGATCCATGGGCCAAGGCCAATTGTATGAGGTTCAGCAAGGCCAAGTCCCAGGTCCTGCACTTGGGTTGCAACAACCCTATGCAACGCTATGGACTTGGTGTTGAGTAGCTGAAAAGCTGCCCGGTGGAAAAGAATGTGGGGGTGTTGATTGACAGCCGGCTGAATATGAGCCAGCAGTGTGCCCAGGTGGCCAAGAAGGCCAACGGCATCCTGGCCTGTATCAGAAATGGTGTGGCCAGCAGGACTAGGGAAGAAATCGTGGCCCTGTACTCGGCAATGGTGAGGCCACACCTGCAATCCTGTGTTCAGTTTTGGGCCCCTCACTCCAAGGAAGACATTGAGGTGCTGGAGCGTGTCCAAAGAAGGTCAATGCAGCTGGTGAAGGGTCTGGAGCAAAGTCTTATGAGGAGTGGTTGAGAGAGCTGAGGTTGCTTAGCCTGGAGAAGAGGAGGCTGAAGGGAGACCTTATCATTCTCTACAACTACCTAACAGGAGGTTGTAGAGAGGTGGGTGTTGGTCTTTTCTCCCAAGTGACAAGTGATAGGACAAGAGGAAATGGCCTCAAGTTGCGTCAGGGGAGGTTTAGATTGGAGATTAGGAAAAATTTCTTCACTAAAAGCACTGTCAAGCATTGGAACATACTGCCCAGGGAAGTGGTTGAGTCACCATCTCTGGAGGTATTTAAAAGATGTGTAGATGTGGTGCTTAGGGACATGGTTTAGTCCATTGACTTGGCAGTGCTAGGTTAGTGGTTGGACTTGATCTTTCCAATCTAAACGATTCTGTCATTCTATGATTCTAAGAAGGTGTCTGATGAAGAAAGTGCTGATTCAGTCTTATTGCCTGAGTACATGGCCACTGGACTCATTTTAAGTCAGAAAGATGACATCAGAGCGGCCTCCCAGCGAAGGAGGAAAAGCAGGCTTCCTGGAAGGGGGCCAAGGCAAAGGATGCAAGTGCTGCGGGGCTGGCAGGATGTAGAAGGCAGTGTGTATAGAGTGCCGTCGTGAAGTGGATAGCAGGATCAGAGAGATCACACATCTTACAAAACAAGCCAGGCAGAGAGATTCAGAGGCAGATCCTCGGTTAGGGCACTTCTCTGCAGAGGAGCCTTGCCAGTGCGCCCCGCTGATCATTTGGTCACATGTTCCTATGACACTAACACTGTTTTATAGCTGAGTCAGGAAACAGTGCATACTCATTGGGTAGTCTTTGCCCAAACAGTCTGTAAAAATAAACTCATCTTGTTGAGGCACTGATTCAGTGATCACACAAGACTGTAACTTCACGTACGTCATTGGTCTTAACAGCTCTTTCCCAATCCAGTCCTACTGGTTATCTGTGTTGTGCCACCACCTGCTCGGTGGGGACCTCACAGTCATTACAGAGATGAGCCAGCGGTTGTTACGTCCTTGTTTGCTCCCACACTGCTGCCCACCCTCCCCACCTACAGACAACTATCAGAGATCCTGGTCCTGCCTGGCCTTTGCTTTAATCAGTCTTGGCCTGAATGACTTACCCTAAGGCTAAATAGGATAGAAATAAATGCCATAGACAAGCAGCTGGCTCTGGTCACTTGTGGACCAGCACCTTAAGGGAATGGCTTTTAGGATGTTCATTTGGTGAAACCAGAGTCTTTTAACAGTTGTTGACAGTGGTATTTTAAACCTCCTGAATTGTAACAATATCAGAAAGGACTTGGGATAGGATTGTTATTTTGTTCTCCTTAAGACACAAGTCTCAGTGACTCTGTCTCATGACTTACTTGGAGTTTAAACTAGGATGCAGTACAAGCTGTACATGCCTGAGCATCCAAGTGCTCGCTTCTCACATAAGCGCATGATTTCTGATGATCTGCTGTGACTTAGTTCATGCATGAGATTAAATCAAAGATTAACTGCTACAAAAAAAAGGAGGAATGGGGTGGGATGCCATGAGGCAATATCCACCACTCAAATGGCATTGATATTGATGCTTAAGCAGGGTTTTCAGGTATCACATGGCAGCTTTTCCCACTGCTAACATTGTAAACCATTTAGGTTACACATTTGGGGGTCAAGGAGGTTGTTAACTGATGGACTCAGGAGGCCCTTCTAGTTTCCTTATTAACAACACAGTCCTTTTCCTGAGATTTGCTTTGCTTACAGCTCCAAACCCCTTTTTAACTCACATACACACCAACATCTTCCATGGTCTTATCTCGCAATCACACTGCTGCTCTGGCTGTGGCCTTTCCTTCCTTCCTCCACCACTGCACACTTGTCCCTGCATCTGTCATTGGAGCTGAGTCCACTGGGGCTCGGGTTTTCTTTGGGTCTTGCATTTTGGGTAGGGCTCCTACTAGTACAACTCTTCTCCTGTACAAGATCCGGCTGCTTTTCTCTGCACCTCGAAATGCAAAGCAGCCCTCAGACTAAGCAGCTTTAGAGAGTTTAAGCCAGCCTGGAAGAATGTTTCGTGTCAGTGGTTGTGACCTGCTGTCCTCCAAAGGCTGACAGAGCTCAGCGTGGGCATACAGGCAGGAGCCATGCCTCAAAGACTGTGTGTTTAATTATTAATTTCTATGAGAAACCTCAGCATTTTCTTTCTCTTTTTCTCTGGTGCTTGTGTGTAGGAGAATGGCTTTATCCCAGCAGCCATTTGTCACACAGAAAAAGAGGGAGCTGCCACCACCTCAGATGAGAGGGAAGGAGGTGAGAGCCAAACACCCACCCCAGCCCTGGCTCCATGCACCCGGTGACATCAACTCACTTGGGAACATTGCAAGCAATACACAAAGAAAGCCAGCATAGCAATAAGGCCACAGATGTCGGCGCAGCCTTTGGTATCTATCAATCCATCTATATCTGCAGAGTGGGGAAAGCAAAATCAGTGCGAGGTAGAGCAACCCGCGGCAAGGTTAGCTTGTGCTTCCAGGCCAGGAGGGCACCGCAGCCACCCAGGGAAGCAGGAAGGCACAGGTCAAGCTGCAGCTCCAGAAATAAAGCACCCCAACAGCCCACCTGCCAAAACAGCGCTGGCTGAATGCCACTGGATACTGCAGGGCTTCCCGTGTGCTCTGAGCAGAGACTGACAGACGGGTGTAGGAGGAGAACGGGTAGCAGGGTGGCTGCACAGCAGCGGTGCCTCTGGGCAGCACCGTGGGCTGCTGAGGTCTCACATCAGCCTGATACAAACCTACCCCGCACAACACCTCTTCCTCTCCCCGAGGACACAGTCTGTTAGATCAGTAGATCTGCAAAGTGACAGAAACACGGAGTCTTCCTCCCAGTCGATACCCCAGGGGCCGTGCCAGGACCCTCCTCCTCCTGCCTGCACCCAGCAGGCACCAGCTGGCCTTGCAGTTGGGTGCAGAAAGCAAAAGCAAACGTTGCTGCCAGGCCCAACCCAGAGCAACCAGCACCATTTTCAAGCGTGCTCCCTTTTGCTTTCGCAGCCCTCACCTTCATGTCTCTCTGCTGCCTGTGCCCCTGCCCGCCTGTGTTGTGAAAGTTAAGCACACCCAGAGAGTTTCTTGAGAAGTCCCTCTTACCCACAGACAGCAAAGAGCAAGACAGCTCTCCCCGCCCTCTGTAATTAACAGCAGATTTGACTTCACATCTTCCAGCACTACGAGCTAGCTCGAGGCAGAGCATCACCACCCTGCTGGGGGCATGTGTAGGAGACGGGACTTTCCTCAGGGGGTTCCAGCTAACCCCAGGGCAGCTTTGGCGTTCAAAGTGTCTCTGTTTTGAGGGATAACTTTACAAGGGCCAACGCCGACTAATGCCACACAGTTGGATGGCTGAGCCCGTTCCCCCTTTCTTGTGTGTTATCTATTTCTGTCCCCTTGCCAAACAGCGCGTTTATTGGGTTCAAACTAAGGGTAACAGCAGGTATCCAAAGTGTGTAAAATAAGAAACAGAGCTTCTGAGAAACTCCCCAGCTGCAGTTCGCTTCTGCTTTAGCAGGTGCTAAACCTCAGCAATACAGTCCATCGCCTGGGGCCTGGATTACAGGCAGAGCCAAATCGTGTGAATACGAGGAGTTGTTTAACGTGCAAGCAGCAGGCAAGACTTTCAACACAGGAACACAAGAGTGGCAATGGTGATCCCGCATCATAGCCTTTGCCTACTCCCTTTGAAAAAGAGAAATTTTAATTTGCATTTGACTAGCCACCTGAGACAGGCAAATTTGATGTATATCCTGCAGGACAGTGGTCATAAGTATTGCCTATCTGTCTTCAGTGTTTTTCATTTATTCATCTTGGTTAGATATTTAATATTGCCTTTTCTTCCTGTGTGAGCTAACCTCTGTATTTCTGGCCCCCTCATGACATGCACGAATATCAATCACTTATCCTACTGTTCAAACTAACAAGGAAGAAAATTTAACTCTATTAAGCTGATTCATTATTTTGTGATGTCCCTCACCCCCCGCCCTCGGCACTGAATATCAAGGCAAAGTTTCGATCACTCCGTCTTGCTTCAGACTACCCCAGAGATGTTATTAGCACATGATGAACACAACCTCTCTTGCTTTATTATTTCATTATATCTCTTAACTCTGCGGCAGTGCAGCCAGCCAGCGGGTGACCTCCTGTGATTAGCTTGCAGATTTGCAGGGAAATCTGGACAAACCCCGCTGTTTTTAAGAATTCAGAGTTTGTTTCCCTGCGTTACATTCGCCACGTGATGCCCCAGCAGTGCCGGCAGACTTGACGAGCCGTGTGGCAGGCAGACCTTGTGCTCCTTGGGGGTGCAGTTTTGCTCAGGACTTGTCACTCAAGATGGCCAAGAGAGGCATGCTCTCTCCCGGGAGCGCTGGCCCAAATGTCCATGACAACAGATTTGGGATGGAGACCTGGCATACTGAGTGCCAGGAGGTCACAGTGGGAAAAAAATGTATCCGGATGGAAAAGAGCAGCTGGGGAAGAGGTCAAGAGGCAGCTTGCAGCACCTTCAATCATACTGAAGTTTGCGTTCATTGGTCCCACGTACTGAGGCTTTTAAAAAAATTTTGTGAGAAGCGATTGCCATAGAGAATGAATCTAGTAAATTACTGTGTATTCCTATTTGTGATTACTTTTTTGTTACCGTAATGGAGCATACAGAGAGCAAAAATGTATTTCTCACCCCACGGACCTTGTGATCTAAATTCAGGATGAGAGACGAGAAGAAGCCTGGTGGACAGACAAAAGGCAATGGTACTGAATGCAGCTCCTCAGCATCCATTTTCCAATGTAATTCATTTTTAGCTCAGTTTTCTAAGGAACTGGAGCCATGAAATTGCAATGACTGCCTGTCCTCCTGTCTGCCTCCCCGCCCTGCAAAGACTCCTGAAGCTTTCAGACTATTTTTACCAAATCTGCCAAAGGAGTCTCAAAGATATTTAACTCCTACAAGGATCACAAAATACTGGTGACTGGGTAGAGCAGAGACTACTGAGGGAGAGCCCCGAAGGAGGAGAGGAAAGGGTAGCTCAGCCCTCCTCCGTTGCAAGAGGCATTGCTCAGCTGCAAGAACAGTGTGTGCACGCTGGCAGCCGGGCAGCACACACCCAGCTCTGAACCCGCCGGAGCATATGCTCCCTTGAGCTGCCAAAAATATAGAGGCATGAGAGGAAGATGAAGCACCACAGTGAGGAATTAGTGAAAACATGATGTTACAGCTGAAGGAACTAGGGTACAGAGTAAGAGCAATGGAGGAGATCTGGCCAGTGTTACATAAGAGTAGGTGCAGAGATGATGAGGAGGTGACCAGGATGATTATGTGTGGAAGGATGTGGGGGACATGTGAAATGATCTGTGAGGACCCAGATTCAGTCCGCAGAACAACTGCTTGGAAATAACTTTTGTGTGCATGACATAACTGCATGCCTGAGAAAGCTGCTGGGCTGAAAAACATGGCAAGCAGGTCCTTAATTTGGGCAGAGGAGAGGCACAACACAGTCAACAGCAAATCAACATCTGCCCCATTGGTAAGAAATACCTTCAAGGAAAGGTAAGCCTGTCATTCACCCAGCCTTGCAATCTCCCATTTTCCTCCCGGGGTCAATGATAAAACTGCTGAGCAGCGTTATGTGCAGAGGAAGCTTTGTGGAAAGTGCTCTGAGCCCCACCTGCAGACCCGCTACACCCGAATATGTGTGCCTCCAGCACTCCTCCTGCTCCACGTGCACACACACAGCTCACTGAAATGCTTCATTCAGGCTGCGATCTGCCTGCCAATGCTCCCGGGCATCTGCTTCTGCCAAAGATAAGGGCAGTTTTCCCACAGGTACGTCAGCCACATATAGCTTTTATGAAAAGACAAATAAACCATAAATATTTTATATTGCCTTTTGTGCACCTTCATTCTCACCCATTCTACAAGAAAGCAATAAGTCTGATGTTTGTTGCTGTAAGCAGCTTTGAATCATACCAGACACCTGCCCACCACCACGGCTGTCACTGTGCAGTCCCTGCTTATCCTGCCATTCCCTGCAAATTCCTCATTAGGCCACACTTGTCTCTAATGAGTGCTAATTCTTTTTCCTTTACACACCTTCTTAAAGTATCCCATCAACGTGACACATGAACTAAGCAAGCCATAAGAACAGCAGAGAGAAGCGTATCTTTGTTTAGCTTATTCATTACAGCAGTGGTAACATATACAGAATAAGTCCAGATTCTGATCACGGTTATTCTTGAGCAATTTCATGAGAGCCAGTCGTATTTCACATGAGTAATTGGTAGTGGGATTAAAAAATAGAGAATGACAGATAAAAATTACTTAGTTCATTGCATGGGCTAGAGGTTTATACAGAACATCTTATTCAAGACTATTACTTTACTCTATCGTGCAAGAAAAATAGCTCTGCCTAAGGTTAGGTTTTACATTTCTGGGTTTTGCATTCATTTTTGTATGCAAAATATTTGTCGAGCATAAAAGACTACGCTCCAGAGAGTGCTGTGCACTGCTAAATCATTTACTATCCCCAAATAATTTAATCTGATCATATGGAAACCATGCTGAACTCCAGAAGCCTGGATGCCATACGGGCAGGCTGCCAGCCAGGGTAAACCAAAGACATTCTGTCCTTCGGGTGGGAAATGTACATGGTTGGCACAAGCCCTAAAAAAAAAAAAAAATCAGGATCAGGAAGTATCTTGGCCAAGAGGAACTTGGCAGAGCAGTACTTTAGCTTTGCGGAGGGACTGTGTATGCCCATTGAAACGGTAACATCTGTGGAGGAAGGGCAGAGCGCGGGGATACAATGCAGTTTTATGGCAGCACTGCTTAGTCAGGGAAAGGGACTCCAAAGGGAGCCGATGCAGCCAGCTGGCTGGCTGATTAATGGAGTAACGATTGTGGAAGAGATCAAAAAGCTAACGAGTGCTCCATCATCCCCCATAACGGCAGCAGTATGAATTTCTGAGGATTAGTGAAGCTTGCTGTTGAAGTATATAGGTGTGATTTCAGGAAAAATTGAGCGCATTTTGTATTCTTAAATCATTAAAAATTAATTTGAGCTCACAAGCAAGCCAATGCAATGACAAAAACTCCAAGAATCTGAAATTCATCACGAATGAATGGAATACGGACAGAATACTGTTTGTTCACAAAATGAGGGCAGAAATTCAACATATTTTGTATTGGTTTGATGGATTCCCACTGGATTCAGCTGCACACCTCATGGAGTTGCTCTCTGTGCAAAGCACAACAAAGGCTATTTTTTGCTCTGAAATGTGATGTGGTATGCAGAAAAAATAGCTCCTAAAGATATTTATTTTTGCTCAGGTTACTGCATTTTTTATTTTGCCTTTACTGAACTCTAGGAAATTTATTCATTTTTCTTTCATTTACCACAGTTACCGAAACACAGTAACTATAGGGACATTGTCAGCTGATCAGTTCCAAAAAGTAAATTCAAGTAATTTCTAACCCTGCACCTCTCCTTGAACTCCCCTGGGTAATTTCCATTGTTTCACATTTACCTGCTTAAAAACCAAAATGTTCTTCACTTTTTTCCTACTCTGAAAGAGCCGTACAAACAGTGGGGAAATGACTTCAGCAAAGCCATAAAATTGATTGCAGAGCCACTATATGAAATGCCTTCCAAAACACAGAGAAATATGTATTTTTTTTTCTTACGTTTTCTAATATCAACACGGGTGTTACATCAGTACTACAACAGGCAAGGCAGTTGCAGGGAGCACTGCAATTTTCAGTTGGCAATGGTCCTTCTGGTGTGTATTACCTTTTAAGATGCTTTTCTGGCATCTAACAGCTGCCTTCAGGAAGATTTATATGCTATTTTAGTTTGTTTAATTTCTCTTCACTGTTAATGTGCCTTTGTTATTGCTGTGTGGAGTTCATTAACTGCACCAGAAGATGGCAGCAATGGAAACCACTTTCGTGCCCTCCATTCATAAATTATGTTTCATGCTGAGTGGCAACCAGTGATAATGACATCAGTCAATGTTTAAAAATTGCTTTAAAAAAAACAAGAAAATTGTTTTAAAAGCAGCAGTCTTCACAGTTGTAGACACTGAAAGATGTTTAAGATGATGTGAAGCATAGAAGACACTACGTGCTCCCTTCCCAGGATTTGAAGGTCATTTTTCCAATGCCTCAGTTGCAAAGATCAGGGATCAGAGATGTCAATAAATAAAACCATCGAAAGGCATGACTTTCCCAGGCTGTCATGACCAAAAGAGTCTAAAGCAGCCTTAATTGATTTGATCTTCATGGCATGCAACAAAAAGCATTTGACTCTGGAGCGGAGGAGGACTGGGGAGATTCTGCCGAGGAATCATAAAGATCAGAAATATGTTTTGGGGCTGCTGGATCTTGACTCGTGTCAATGATTTGGTGAGAAGAGGCACTGGGAATAAGCTGTTTATTTAACTGTTTTCATAAAACATATGAAGGAACATGTAGAGCCAGGCAGAGCGTTTCCTTAGGAGGAATGAGTGTTTACACAGGCAAATTAACATACATATTTCCCACAGGACACAAGCATTATTAGACCTGTTACGAGCTTTGTCAGCAACCACTGAGGAAAAAAAGAATCTTATTTACCCTTCTAAATACGGACCAGTCTTCAGGGCAATACAGCTGCTAAACTTATTGGCATGGGTGCTTGTGTTACAGCCAGGATTTATCACGCATGATAAATGCAAAACTATCTCAGCCTCAGTTACAAACTTTTGCTACCACAATATTATTTATTTTATTTATTTATTGCCCAGAATAAAGAGGACATGGGGGAAATGAGCTTCCCTGCCGGGGGTAGAGTTTGTGTGCTGCTGAGCAGAAGAAGCAGTGAAGCTGAGGGCCACGGCGAAGCCCCGGTGCTGCACTGGGTTCCTCAGGGTAGCGGTGGCAGCGCCAGCACCGGGCACTCCAGCTGGCACAGATGCTCTGATACATCCACGGCTTTCAGCACAGCTGGGACAACCCCGGGCACGTGTCCCCACAAAAGGTTAGGAGGCAAAGGTTGCTGGTTATGTGCTCTCCTGAAAGGGAATTTGAGTGGTGAGAAAAGACACAGCACCTTATATAATTTCTTGCTGAATTTTGTGACTTAAGCTGTCTTGCCTTCTTTGTGAAGAAACAGGAACTCCCGTCCTGAAGAAACATCTGCTTTCATGATCAGTGTATCCTCACAGAAAAGACTGTAATACATAAAGCTTTGGCTAATTACTTGTTTTAATGAGATAGATAACAAAGTAAATCATGTTTGTGGAAATAAATCTGTCCTGCGTTGCACTCTTTTCATTAGTGAGAAATTAGTCGTGACTACTGGAAACAAATGATGTTATGAGATTTTATGGGGCTTACTTGAGTTTGAAAGGCTAATATTGCCAGAAGGAATACATGGCGTTTGTAACTACAAGCCACTTCAATCATGGTAGAGACTTCTGAGCAATTTTGCCTTCTGAAAATTAAAGATCCACAACCCTCAAGGTGTAATGAGCTCTATTTCAAGAAAATCTCACTAATACTGCTTGGAGACGTTCCCTGTGCAAACCAGGTCAGTGATTATTTTGATGTAAAGCAATGTGATCTAAAAGGAGTGCAGATCAAAAGAAGCCTCCTTTAGTTATACAAAAACCTGTAATTATGAGGTTAGTTAATTTGCAGAACAAAAGATCGCAACCTCTGGGTTTGTTCATAGTTTAATATATTCTGTGTCTGAGCATGAGCAAAATGGACTTTTGCACCTCTAATTGTTCCTGTGGTTAGTCTGTATGAGAAGCGACTTCTCTTAAACACCTCAAATGTAATTATGTCCTATTACTACCCATGTCAAAAATTTTATTACAAGCTACAGTAAGTATTCATCCTACCTGGGTCTATGATAGTCTAACATGTAAATCTGTCTCTCTTCCTTATTTATAGCTACTCAACTATATCAAAAGGCAGTCAGACTTAAATTTTCAGCATGTTATTCTACTGGTCCTGAGATGTTTCCAAATAAATAATGGAAGGCATGGTACATGCAGAACTAGTGGTATGTTGTTAGTCTATAGGGTATGCCTCATTCCTCCAGCCCTATTTATATAACATGTAAACAGACCAGAGAGATTTAAAGAGATTCTAATAATCCTAGGTACAATTATGAATAGACAAATTCTGTGATGCGGGAAGAGGGAAAGAGTGTCTACCTGTCCTCTGAGCAGATTTACTTAAAGCTGGCAAAAGGGGCACACAGCGCTGTGGTATCACACAGAAGCATGGAGGTCCTGGGCAGCAGCATCCAAGAGGGGCCTGCTGTGTTTGTTTTGCTCCATAGGCTTTGCCCTGCAGGAGGAGGAAAGGGCACTTGCAGGCTTGTGAGCTCCATCCCTCTCCCTGCTGCAGGCTGGGTGCTGGCTGCCTTTTCAAGTCACAGCACAGAGCTTTACTGTGAGCCTCCTTTAAAAACGAGGTGCCCTCTGAAACGCCTGAATTTAGATGCAGATGTATTATTCAGGCTGGAATAGTGACTAGCTCTCACCAGTGTCACCAGACAAAAGGGAGCTTTCTCTCGATTTAGTAGTGGAATCTAAAAAACCCCCCCAAAAAACACCAAAACCCACACAAATGGGAAACAACCCAAAAGAATTATCTTGCCCTTCCTTGTCACTTGACCAGAGCTCTCATAACCACAGCAGTCATATCTTATACAGTATAGTACTGCATTGTATAGTATTATATCTTACCTTTTCCATTATTGCCTTGCTCATACTGTTTTCCATCCTGAGCCCGCTGACTCTGTCCTAGAAATAGCAGGGATACTAGTGGAGTGGAGCTGCCAGATGTCAGGAGACCCCCTCACTGGGCCTGATCCTGACCCCACCCACATGCGGGCTGATGTCCCAACCCGGCCTTGGCACATCCCCATCCCCATCCCCATCCCCATCCCCACGGCGGTGCCTGATGGCTGGGGCTGGGGCTGCCAGAAAAGGCAGTAGAGGACTGAACAGGGCTTTGGTGCTGACTTCTTGGAGATGAGGATTTGGCTTCTAATGATGTTACTGGCAGGTGTGGTGAGGTGCTGGCATCAGTCTGACTGGTTTGGGATGCTGACCTCAAGGCAGAGGAATGCTGCCTGAGCTACACGTTGTGATTATCGCCTCCAACGAGCCAGCTCACGAGGCACTGCATCTGTGGACATTTCCACTGTGTCTCTGCTACATTACTCACAACAGCTCCCATTAGATGTGCATTTATGGGGTATTTTGAACCCCCTCAGGGATGCAGGGGCAACCCCTCCTGTGCTGCTGCCTGCAGGGACAGCCATCAGAGGTGATGGTGCAGAGGCCGCGGAGGCTGCAGGGGAATCCCTGTCTGCAGACATGCCGTCTGTTTGAGAGATGCCACGTCCATGTTCCCCTGTGCATGACAAGGGTCCAGCAGGCAGTATTTTCCAGCTTCCTTGGAAGATTTTCCATTTATATGTCCAGCTTCTGTGAGAAAGCGAGCTCGTGGAGATGGGAGATCTCCCACGTGGAGTCTTACACATCCAAACACTCAATAAGAAACTGATGCAGAGGGCCACATATTTCTGTCTCTTCTCTTTTTTTTTTAATAGTTTCTCCTTCCTCTTTCTTTCTTAAGGTCCTTTTGCTGGGAACACTCAAATTTCAGGAAGACAGCATGTTTTTACCCAGAGACCTCACCCCAAATACAATTATGGAGTTCCAAAGGCACGCATGTGTGTGTTTTCCAACAGTTTCTCTTGGGAATAGGTATTTACACAACACTTCTCAAGATAAAATTCTGCTTTTCTTAAACAACCTGCAAAAACTGCTTGCACACCATAGGAAAACCTTGAAAGGATGGGAAGAGCAGGTGCCCAGTAAGACTAAGAGTCTGTACTGCTGTGTCCTTGGGGCTGAAACACGCTTGAGAGCGGATGAGAGTTCTGTGCCAGCCGAGCAGGTCAGTTGAAGGGGGCTGCTGAGCACAGACCCAGACGTAGGTGACAGAGCTGGGACAGGCGGCGTAGGCCACTGACGTGGCAAAAGTATTGTGGCTTGTCACGTGTCACTGAGTAGCTGGTTGTGAAAGACACTGTTTAAACAAACTGTTGTGTACATTTCCATGCCAGTACCTGTCTGCCCGGATTCTTATTTTCAAAGTGCAGCTCTTAAGCATATATGAGTGAGTCATTCTTTGTGGTCAGCATTGACAGCAACTGGAAAATCTGAACATTATTGCCCTGTACATCCCCCGCACTCCATAGATTTCACAGATCTCTGTATGGGTTGCATCCTATTTCACACCCTCTCTTCTCTGTTCTCATCTGAGAGCACTCTTGTTCTGCCAGGAAGGGCTCTCTAATTCCTGCTGGATGCATATGTTTCTTCCCTCAGTGCAAAAGCACCTCTGAATAGTTACTTATTGAGCAAATGGTGACTACTTAGCACCAGCAATTTGATTCTTTTCATTTTATTCATCAGTGCCTGAAACTTTAAAGCAGCTTTTGCATCCAGGAGTGAGTCCTCACCTTTGGGAGTTGAAGCCAGGGCCCACAAAAAATCTTAATACCCATGTCTGCTTATTTATGTTTGCCTGTAATAGGGTAACTTTACAACTGTGCATTCAATCAATTCCAGAACATTGGAGGAGTGTTACAGACATCCTTGGGCAGAAACTGCCTGATTTTGAGCCCAGTCAACCAGAGAGCAGTGGTAGGAGCCTCTAGTTAGCATGTCCAGCACTTCCAACAACAGCTTGGAACTGCCCACTTCTCAGAAAATAAGTTGATAAAATCTTTCAGCATTGTGAAGATCTCAGCTTTTCTCAGTGTAAGTTCAAAGTGTTTGATTAAGTCTGTGAAAGAGAAGGGGAGAATGATAAGAGAGAGGGGAATCACAGTGGCTGTGGTGAGGGAAAAGGAAATGAGGGACACTGAACCCCTTGAAGGAAGGAAAGTGTACCCAGATACAGATGATGCAGAAGCTGTGGAGTGAGGGAGGACTTGGAGATGGTGAATAGAGAGACGGGAAGGGAGAGCACAGTCATCCTGTGGAAAGAGGAAGGCAGAAATGCAGAAGTATCTGGGATGTGCCAGGACTTTGACCTTGAGGTACCACAAGCCTGGTATTCCCTTGCTTTGACTTAGGTAGAATAAAAGCCAAGCAGCTCTTTGTAAGCCAGCAGCTGAAACAATCTTTCCCCTCCAACAATTAACCACTCTTCATATTTCCAATTTTCAGTGTAAAGAGAAGTATGAAATCTGCATATTATTCAGACTGTAGAGCATGGGCTTTGGCAGGTCCCAGCAGCTCCAGTGCGATTTGCAGTGAGAAATCACCTTTCAAATAAGCAGCAATCAAACAGCAATCAAATAACCATCTTTCAAATAAGCAGCAGTTTCCACTGACGGAATGGAAATAGGGCTGCAATTACATGATAGCTGATAACAGCTTTATTGTCAGATTTCCCTCCATTTCAAGAACAAATTTATGATTAAGAAATGACACCTTTCAACATTCACTATTTGGGCAGCCTGGCAAATGTATGAGCAACAAGTGGGTAACTATTCAACGCAAAATGCGGACTTCCGACAGGAATTTCTTGTTCTTGGGAGCAAGCTGCCTAAAGCTGCCACTAATGAGCAAGGCACCAGAAACAAGGGGGTGTTAACGAAATTTAAAATCATCATGTACAGTGGGAGGTGATGTCTTTATAAAGGAGGTTTTAAATACTGCTTGGGAAGAACTGACCATGAGGTCTAAGCTGACAGAAATAAAATAAAATTCAATAATCCACAGCGAAAGATCATGGACTTCAGGACTAACATGCATTTCAGGTCTAAACCAGGCAGTTAAAGAACTGCAATCATGGAGAAGAAGAAAATATAGTACAGAATTCTGTAAACATGATGGCAAACTATTTCAGATAGGAATTGACAGAGAAGCAGGAAAGCTATCAATGACAGTGATGAGACTTCATCTGGAATACTGGTCATGGGAACCAGTATAGGGAAAGACTCCAAGACCGGTCAGGACATAAGGACCAACAGCATTAAAGCCCAGGTTCATGCCGCCCAGATTCATGCTGCCCAACTTCAGGTACGCATAGATGCGCAAGTTAGGAGCACAGTCACCAGGGACTCCTGTAGTCAATGGAAAGAGATGGGCATCTCCAGTCATTCAGCCTACCTAAGTTCTGACTTGGCTTCTAAATTAGATGTTTTATTTAAATACTTTAAGCTACATAGGAAGACTATTGCCCTAGGGAATTCGCATGGCACCCTCCAAAACAAAGGCTGAGGAAGGAACCAGCTGCTCCCAGAAGTGTAAACACCACAGAAGAGGTGAAGGTCAGGTTTATCGGCAGGACAAACTGATAAACGCTGGGCACGAATAAACTGTTCTGATAAACAGAAGGCTGATCTCTGGAAACAGCCTTACATATGTAGGTGGAGGAATAATAAACTTGACTAGAATTAAATTGTAGCTGAATGAGTTAATTTAAGAGGTTATATGATGAACATACCTGGAAAGGCAAATATTTGGACTGGCAGATTCAAAAAGATCCCTTCTGCTTTTTTGTACTGTGCTGGTTTATTTGGATTTTTGTTACTGAACACAAACGGGACCAATTCTTTGTATCTGCATCAAAAGAGATGTCTTGCAAAATGATGTGTGTTTTAGCAAAGACTTATTGGAAGGTGCTGCTGCCTTGTCACTGTCCATCTGCATCAAGAGGAAGGACAGCAAAATCTGTTTCCTGGGACCAGAATTGCTCAAGAGGAAATCAACCAACAACAGCTACAGCACTGAGCGTCTGAGCTACCCCTGTTACAGCAAACTGACCGAAATGCTTGTGCTGCCTAAGGTGAGGGAGGCCCACTCTCCTAAGTGACGGACAAATGCATGGCAAGGTGCTATTCAGAAGGAACAGAAATGCTATGAACATGCTTCCGGTTGTCACTGGCACTTGTGGCACGTGCAGCACCGTATGCAACTGATGGCAAGTTAGGCCAAATTAGTATCCTTCCATTTCATGACTGTTGCAGTAATGGAAAATCATTGCCCATGGGCCAGCCCCATATGCAAGCCTGAAGTGCTTGGGGCACTCATTTGGAAGTGTCCCAGCAAATACAAACACGGATTATCGATTACAGCTGTGTATTGCCAAACAACGTGGCAGAGCACAGCCAAATGCCTGGCAAACAGCTAGAAAAGGACATGGAAGTGTGAGCACGGAGGGGTTTTGGCTAAAGCATTGGCAGAAATGAGATTTGGAGTATCATCTCTTGCTATTTAATCCTTCCTAATTTTCAGTGGAATGAGCCTCTATACATGTTGCCCAAAAATAATGGGGCAGAAATATCTGATTCCCCTACCACTGACCCTGACTATTGGCTAACCAGTTGGGTCAACAATGTTACAATGCAATATAAACATGTTTGCTAAGGGGAACAAGTTGTGTAGTCCTGATTATTGTATCACATGCTAGGGGTAAGGCTGTGTCACAGTCCTCTACTTCAATCCAACCTGATATTTTGCAATTAGTTTGGGGGGATGGAAGTCATTAAGAATTTTGTTCTTAGACTCGAACCTGGATCTAAAAAAAAAAACCAAACAAAAACCACTTCATTTCAGAATAGCAGAAAATTGCTGATTTTCCTCAGTAATACTTAGCACCAACTTAGTGGTTGATATTAGGAAACGGAAAATTTTGCAAAACAGGCAAAGAACCAAGTGAAGCAAGACACAGACTGACAACATACAAGGCCTTAAGAGGGATGAAATACTTGCTTTTACAACACAGTTTTACAACAGCACTGATGTTCATTACTCAAAGTTGTTTGTTCACTAAAGCCCCACAAGAAACAATAAACTAGAGACAAATCTAGAGTCCCATATAATTTTTATTAAAAAATTTTTTCACCCTTATTCTAGCAAAATCTTATTAGCGATTGCAAAATGTTTGCAAGGTCTTTACATTTGACAAAGAGTCTTACCTTCCTTTTTCCATGGGGGCACAGTTGCTCTGTAATGCTGTTATTGTTAGAGATGTTTGTGGTCAGTTGCTATTGACAGTGACAGTCGAAGTTCAGGCAGCCAAATTTAGACATGAAATTAATAATGGCATATGTACCAGAGAGCTTAAGTATGCATTGTTTCTTCATGACTTACCAGGAAAAATTCTTACTGAGGTCCAAGAAAGTTTGGCATGAATAAGTCATAAATATGGAGTGAAGGATCTGCCTCAAGAAAAAGAGGTAAGTATCAGCATAATATGGATAAAATCAGCCAAAATATCTGGACTAGGAATGCATCTGAACCCCCCTGCTGTGGAAAGTCAGGGTAGTGTGTGACTAAGGATGAGCTCAGCTGCATAAAATATACAGTGTTTGATAAAGTCCACATATATTGTACTACAGAAATTGTTAATTTAAAGAGGATTGTAAATTTGAAAGAGCACGAGCCATCTTTCTTTTTATGTGCAAAGTGCAATAGATGCCTCTAGCACTGTATATATAATATAAACACCACCAGGGCTGTGAGAGGATGGCACCTGTGACCATTAACCTCTTAGCTGATTTGCACGGTCATGCCTCTATCTCAGCAGGCAAGCTTGCTAAATCCATCCGCTCACCATAAATAATTGAACTGCTTTCCTGATTCCTTTCTTTTCCCTTCAAAATGTCCTCTGTGTGCCCATACACACAAGGCTGCCGAAATGAGGGAGAACAGAAAGGGCTGCTTTTGCATCACCTTACAGCTCTGGACTTCAGCCAGCTGTAGACACTAGGAGCTTCCCTCAGAGTCTGAAGTTACTCCTTCAGCTAAGGCCAAAACTCCCTCAGGCTCTAATAATAGTGACTCCAATAGTGACCCTGCCATCACATTTAGTTTTATTCTGGACTTGGGGTTCATGGATGTACTTGGACTGCAACTGGTCAGGCTTCCAAAATATAAATAAGAAGATGGGAGGTGAATGATGTAAGAAAACTGAAAGGACCTCCAACCTGGATGCTGTACAACTTTTGCTGCAATGTAATACCCCTGAAATATTATAGCAGGAACTGTTTAGCCCTCCAATATGTGTTGCAGCATTCAAAGGGGAAAAAGCTGCAGCTCTTGGCTTTCCCTCTATTTTTATTTGAAGTTTGTGTCTTACTGTTGTCCGCTAAAAATTCACGTCACTTGCAATTGCTATCTCAGAAATGTCATTAATCACTGTAAGAACCAGTCAGATACATCTTGCATGTATGACTGGAAGTACATGCGTCCATCTGAGCACCTTTCTGGTGAAGACCTGACATAAGCTTTCCCTTCCAAGTCAGTCTTTCTCCCCAGATACAGGACCAGGTGGCCTACCTATGATGTGAAGGAAATGAATGAGTTGCCTTTGCCTACAGTCTCGATTAAGTCCCAACCAAGCATACCTCTGTAGCAACTGCAGCCAAAATGGAGGGGGGCTGTGGCTGTGATTTGTTATGGGCAGGTTTATTTTGGGCAGTGAGGCTGCACATCGATGCTGACAGCATTTGAAGCATTAAAGTATTCCAGAGTGAGGACCATGGCACTGATAACAGGTTAACACTCTGAAGGCCTGTCAGTTCTGGTAGGTCACCAGAAACACATGCATTTTGGAGTATTTGTCCAGGTACTGCCTTAGCATGGCCCATCTTCCAGCTTTGGACTCTTTTCTTGGTTCTGAGATCTTTTACGATTGTGAGAAAGTTGACCATGCAATACAAGGCAACCAGCACAAGCCTGAGATGCTCTTCTGTGTCTCTTAGTTGTATTCTAAGGAATAGCAGAAAGAAAAAAAGAAAATCCAAAGGATTTTGTCTGCAAAAATAGCAGAACCATTGTGTTAAAAGAGGAGGAAAACATACCCACATGAATCAAGGATCCACACGATTACCTCATCTGTGACTTCTTCACAGCGTTTAATAGTGTAAACAGAGTAGGTCTGGCCATGCCTCCAATCGTTCATTATATGATGACGGTTTACATGTCTTTAAAATAAACTCTGGCATGCAAATACTTACTAAGCCACGTATACTGACTCAGTCACATACATATGTCCCTCAGCTGGGCTGAAGTTCTTCATTAGACCTTTTCTTGGGGCCTTTGTCAGCATTAAGCTGCCTGTGCTCGAAGGCAGCTCTGCCATGGTGCAGCTGAGTGGCCTTGCATCAGATTGCTGTGTGAGAAAGAGCTGCAAGAAGCAAAGGCTGCTTACTTCCGCTCAGGAGCTGCATTTACACTGCAGGACTCTCCCTCGGTCCTTGCCTGAGCTACGTTACAGATACACCTGTGCCTGGCCAGGTACGTGTTGGTCCAGACCCTGACCCACCTGGGCTGATCTCGGATCCTCCCCGTCACTGTGGGCTTGTCTGACAATGACCGGACTGGCAGCTGCCTGGCCCTGGTTATTGTCACTGAACCCGATTCTGACCCTGACTCACTGGCTTGACTTTCTGACTTGACCTCAGACCTCCTTGTCACTACGGTCACTTGGATTGTCACTGGCGATCTGTACTCTTAGCTGAAACTTACAACCACCACCAGACCCCTTTACTCTTCTTGTTCGGGTGCTGTCAGGCTGCTCCTGCTTGGTAGTGAAGCCACTGCCATGCCGCCTTGCTGTCACCGTCCGCTCCCAGCTCGCCTTGCCACTTCATAAAAAGCATTTCTCCAAATGATGCCACCTCTCACCTACTGCTGGTATCATTGGTGCCAGTGGGGCTGTGATACCCCCGATATCAGCAGCTCCAGCACAAGCCAGACAATACGTATAAAGATCGCCAACACCACATGACTCTCCTTTTGCCAAAGATTTTTGTTAGAAAGTAGTCTTGAGCCAGCCTACCGGCGCCATGCGTTCCTGCCAACAGGATAAATCAGGATAGTGGGCAAGAAGTCAGCAACTGAGACAAAGAGTCTGTTCTGTCGTAGACACGCGGCAAAACTAAGCAGCAATATGCAACCCCTCTTGTGCAACCTCAGTGAACTGTTGGTCAGATAACCAGGGAATCTCGGTAACCTGGAGACGGTGCATTGCAGAAGCCCAAGTAAAATTCAAAGTGGTCACATATCCAAAGTGTTCATATATCCAAAGCAGTCACAGATTCTTTTGTTTTTGTCACCTTTTATAGTTTATTTTGGTTGTCCAAGTCTGGCAACACCTCTGTGTACCTTAGCAGTTGGTTTTGCCACCTCAGCTGCAACGTTCTCTCCTCTCCCTCTCCAGGGCTTTACCTCCACGTGTCCTGGTGAGACCATCTTCAGACATACAAGGGCTATGACATTTCTCTTCATTCTTCCAATTCCACCATGAGGTACCACTGCTGTCATGCCTGCCTGCTGCAGAACACCTGGACTACCATGTGTACACGCACAGTTCTGCATGTTGTTCAGGCTCTGTGTCACACCTGCAACGAGTTCAGTAGTAAACCTAATCCTCGCTGACAGTCTCAAACACCATTGCTGTGAGATGGGGCTTTCAACATGAAGGCGCCCATTTCAGTTAAGTTTAGGCCAGTCAGTCTGCACCTCCAAGATTAATTTCTGTATTAAGAGGGCCAGCACACAGGAAATTGTTAGGATGTGGTTGACCTCACTAAAATGGTATTGGCATCTTCCATCTAAAATAGTCTCACTGTACAAGTTTGCTTGGCTGCTATTAGGTGTTGTAGCTTATCCAGCACTGCTCCCTTGTTCTAATATTGAGTCTTGTGTACCCAAGGGCACAGTTATGCCTTCTGTATTTAATTGCAACTCCTCCACCTACTTACCTGGAAGGCTGTCCTCTGCTCTAACATTTCATCCTGAGGAAGAAAAACTGGTGCCTCTGAGACACTCTTCTGTTGTCCTGTGCACATTCAGTATGCACTGACTTTTCCCTCTTCTCTGGTCTTCTTAAATAGGATGCTGAAAGAAATGTGTAGAACTTTTCAGAAATTTGACTCTCCCATGCCCAAGAAATTGTTCACCAGAAGGCTCACGCTGCGCAGCAATGCAGAACATCGGGCTCTACCAGCGCCCACAGCTATCACAACTGGCAGCTACCATTTTCTAGAAACAGACACTACTAGCATTTTCTTACTCAACATCCACAAACGAGTCACTAAACCCCATTTCCTCTGTTTTTCATGTAACATTTATGTAGAATTGTTATGAAAGTTTACCTTTCTGGAAGTCAGTGTAAACATATTTTGTATGCGAAGGAATTCAAATAGTGTAACCATTGTTATGTCTTATGTAACTTTTCAGCATGTTCCGCAAAATTGCCTTCCCTCCCTCAAAACACTGCAGTACTGTTACAGCCCATCAATCAGAATTCACAAACATTCACATTTCAGAAATATTATAATCTCCTTTTGGTGGATAGGAATGCTATCCTGTTTCTCTTTATTTGAAGTTCAGCAGAAAACAGAAAAAAAAAATTTTGGATTAAAAGTAGAACCATGTAGACTTACAGCACAAGTTTCTAAATTGAGAGATATAACTAACAAAAAAGTGACAACAAAAAACATTTTTGTGCGTGGAAGAAAAACTGTTTTGACGAAGTAAGCTAGCTATCCGGTATCCACGCGTTTCCAAATGCCAGGCACACAGTCGAACCCTTCTGGCATTTCCCTCGGCCCGCACACCGCAACCAGTGCCGAAGACGTCCCTGTACACCGACGATACTTCGTAGGACAAAACCGAGCTACTGTTTTCCACTGCCAGCGACCAACGCGGCACACGGCCCGATTTAAAAGGCCTGCACGTAGAAATCTGCACGGGCACCACCGCGCTGCTCCTTTGTCTGGCCCGCACGGGCTGCCCGGGGCTTCCCCCCGCCCTTCACGGCCTCAGACGCCTCCCGCGCGGCGCCGGCAGCCCCGCTTCCACCCGCGGGAGCAGCGGCGGGCGCTGCGCGGCAGGACGCGCCTCTGCACAGACGGGGCGCTCCGCCGCCTCCCCGCCGCCCGCCCGGTATTTTTAGGCGCCCTGAGGAGCCTCCGCCGGCGAGGCGGGCCAGGGCGGAGAGGCGGCCAGCCCGCCAGCCCTCTGCTCCTCGCTTGCCCCCGCGGCCACCTCACGGCGGCATCGCGCGCGGTGCGGGCTCCCGCGGCCGCTGTCAGCCCCCGCCGGCGGCCCAAGGCCGCGGCCCGGCGCCGGCGGGGCGGGTCAGGCCGGGCCGCCGCCGCCCGCGCACCCCCCCGCCCGTGGGCTGGCGGCCAAGCCCGCCGTTCCCAGCGTGCACCGCGGCGTGGCGCGCGAAGCGCCGATGACGTCCCAGCCCTACCGCTGGATAGCAGCGCGGCCTCGTCACGGGCTGACGCGACTGAGTCACCCGCTCGCCGTCGCAGCGCCCGGCCATTGGTCGCGGCAACGGCACGTCGCGTGGCCCCGCCCCCGCAGCCCGGCGGGCTATAAAAGCGGCGCCGGCGCCCCCTCCGCGCCTTTAGCCCCAGGTGTCTGAGAGGAGAAAGATGCATCGACTCCGCTCACGGGCCTCCACGGGGATTTCTGCCTTCGCCACCGGTTCGTCCTCCGCCTGCTTTCGCCAATCACCTCCGCTGCCCCGGCCCGGGAAGTCGGCCTCGCAGAGGCGTTGGAGTAAAAAGCGATCCTGCTCTTCCATCGGCTGATTGTCGCTGATTCCCGGGCGGGGGGGAGCAGAGAGACCGAGACCCGGAGAGGGGCCGCGGGAGCCGAGCCGAGCGCCGCTGCGACCATGCCCAAGCCTAAGAAGCGGGGGAGCAACCACCAGCGCGGAGCCGGTGAGCGCGGCCGGGCCGGCGGGCGGGGGCTCGGAGCGGGCGGCCTTGTGGGGCGCGGAGTTCACCCGACGTTTCCCGTGGCCGCCCGAGCCGCCGCGGGGGCGGCCTTCGCCGGCGAGAGGGGCCGCGGCCGGCCGGGCCGCGCTGGCCGGCTGCGTCCCGGCTCCCTGCGGGGCTAGTGGGAAAGCGGCAGGACGGACAGGCGCGGCCGCGGAGCTCTCCGCTGGGCGGGACGGAGCGCGGTACGGGCATGGGCACAGGCCGGGCGGCGCCGCCGGGGTGGCAGGAGCCGGTCCCCGAAACCGCCACCTCACGCCGTTTGCGCGCATGCGCCCGGCGGCGCGGGCGGCCCCGGGGAGGCGGCGGGCGGTGGCCGTGCCTGGCGCCGCTGGCGGCGAGCAGCGCTCCAAGGGCAGGGGCCGGCCCCGCCCGGCGCCGGCCCCGCCGGGGGCCTCCTGGCCGCCGCGGTCGCGGGTGCCGCCCGGCTGGCCCCAGGGTAGCACGGGGAGCTGGGCTGCGGCGGGGGAGGCTGGGCCCGCGGGGTTCCAGGAGCAGTTAAAGGCGCTGGGGCGCGTCCCCGGCACGCACAGCCTCCGGTGTCCGCGCTGCTGCACCGCCGCCAGCGTGGGCCCTTCCGGGGCGGGGGGAGGGCTGCTGCTGTCACTCCGGTGGCTGGTGGGGCGGTATGTCAGCGCATTGTGCTCCGAAAGGCTGCAGTATCTTTTAAAAAAACCCTTCTTAGCATAAAAGAGGGTATTAGAAAATGAACAGTCTTCATGCAGATCCAGAATGTGTGTGGCTGAGGTGCTGATGCCTGGTAGGATGGAGATTTTGTGGGGTGGTGAGAAATTTCACTTCAGGTTGCCATAGCTGTGAGCAGAGTCTGACTCTAGTACCAAATGTTCAGGAAGTGACCAGTTCACTGGGTCTTTCAGCAGCTGGTTTTATTTTAGTTTGTGAAGGGCTGGCAGCCATTCTTGCCACTTCTCCCACTGAACTTCCCTGCTTGACATCACTAGAAGCAAGAAGGTGGCAGTGCCAGATCTCTGAGCTTCAAGTTTCTTGGTCTGTGCATTGGCTAATGTTTGTCCTTTGTAACTATAGGGAAGCATCAAGGGTTATAGTTAGTGATACAAGTAGATGATTTACAGCTAAGAGCTGCAAAACCTCTGAAGTGTGAATTTAACTTTTTTGGAAAGCACTTGGACAGTGATCAACTCAAGGTTGATTCTGCCTAGATAAAAATGCTTTTGCGGGGGTCTTGGTAGTCAGGAAGCCTGCCTGAAGCTGGCAAGAACTGTGTTCTGCCTTCTTAAAATAATTTAGAATCAATTGTACCACAAAAAATAGATGGAAGGGCAGAATTCTGAGTTCTGTAAATGACATTTGGGAGCTGTTGCAGAAATAGCAGTAAAACTATTCTTTTGTTAATCAACTTTAGTAGATGCAAATTAAGGGCTAGGATAGGAGAGCAGTAGAAATTACAGTATTATCAGGTCAAACTCCTCCAACTCTTAATACTGTAATGATAAGATACAGGTATCAAAACTTGTAGAGAAGAGTACTGGTGAAAATAATACTGCTTTTTTCAAAGACTGAAGTTGCTGAACTGAGGTCATCTTGATCCTGAGAGGGAAAACTTTTTTCCCCTGTTGAAGCATTTGATGTTCGGGCTTGTATTTGTAATTCAGTATTGAAATAGGGTTGGATGCTGCTGATGCCACACGCACTACACTTAATTCCGTAAATCGTGCACTGAACTGGATAATGTATGTTTGCCGAAATGTATAACTTTCCCTGGCTTAAGTCCCTCAAAACTGAAAAATAAAGATTGTGTGGCAGTTTTTTTAGGTAGCTCGTCCTAACAGTTAAATTAATACAGAGCTATCTTTAAAGCATGGTCACAGGAAGTTGCATTAACTTGAAGTGTTAGAGTTAGGAATTCTACCAATACTTTGAAAACTAGGCAGGCACTTCCCCACCATCCACAAACGGTCTTCCAGAACAGAGCCAACTAAGTGTTCAGAACAGGTGGGAGTAAAGGAACCAGCAGAGGAAAGAAATGTGCTTTTTGTGACTGGGTCAGGAAGAGTGAAGCTGTTGGGAGGGTTAAATTCTACTTTTGATGTTCAGATCTTCCTTTTGCATATGAAAAATAACCAAATGATTGTATTCATATTTCCTTCAGGTGGTCAGCCCAGAAATGTGCAGCCTTTTAGTGATGAAGATGCTTCAATTGAAACTATGAGCCACTGCAGTGGCTTCAGTGATCCTGCTAGCTTCACTGAGGATGGTATATTCTTTCATTTATATCTATTCATCTTTTTAAAAACATAAAACCTGAGTTGACTTAAGAGTTTAAGTACTATACTTTAAGTAGCAGTAGCAAGATATTGACATTCTGTTAAACACTATATGATTGTTAAAACTAGTGGCTATCGTTTTGTTTGGTAAGAATATACTCCAGGTTTCATGAGCCTCTCGTGAAACTACTAGACTTCTTTATATTAGAATTATACAATGCTAACTTTTGGAGACAACAAGAATTTTAAGATGCATTATAAGACATTGATTTTCATAACACACAGCTAAGGTGGTAAGAACTGCAGAAGAGTTTGGGATGGAAAGAGTCACATTTGCCTGTTTTGAACTAGATTTGTGCTTTGTCTCCATTACCATCTCTGCAGCCTGGACTGCTCTAATGATGTTTTTTTGGGAGAAGGGGACCTGAAAGCCTGCTGCAGGGGGATTAGGCAGGGAGCCTTCCCTATGAATGCTTGCTACTCTTAACTGAGCTGCTGTTGCAGAGGCATCTAAAATGATGCCAGATAGGACAGGCTGCTTAGACAGTACTCACTGCATCAACAGTGAACACCCTGCTGTACTCCCAGGGTAGATGTAGTGGAGTAGATGAAAACATGTTGCCAACAGGATTGGCTGATGGGTGTCAGTTGTAGCAAATTTATGTAAGACCTGATTAGCTCCCTCATTCATTCTTGGCACATGTAAGAAGCAGGTATAGAAACAGCACAGATGTATCAATGGATCAATTTTTATAAAAGTATGTTAAGGGGCAGTTTGATGTAGTAGGCTTAACATCATTCTGTTCCTGTAATACTGAACAATTCTGTAGCTATTGTCTGTGTTAAACTGTTTTCTTATTAGTATTAAAAGTGTTAAGTGTTGGATACTGCTACGTCTGTTAATAAAATGTGTATGAGTAGGACTAAATCATTTCCTCTGGATTAGGGCCTGAAGTTGATGAAGAAGCCACTCAAGAAGACTTAGAATACAAATTGAAGGGGTTTATTGATCTTACATTGGACAAGAGGTATAGTATGCTTTGAAGAAACTCATTCATTCATTGTTTTCTGGCTTCCTCTGATATAAGGGAAATATGTATCAGACTGTTTTTATATGCTTACTGAAATTACAGTTATTTCATGCTGGGGAGGACTTTCTTTTCTTCTGGATCTGAAAAGACCTTTCTCCTTCCACCAAGTTTTTGGATAAGTGAGAGTCAGACTTGCCTTTCCTCATAACTTGAATTAGAGTGACTTTATTTCTAGCTTGGTGTACTATTGTGAACTCTATCCCCAACCTAAGATTCTCTGTCCTTGAGGAAGGAGGCAATTCATAGCATTTCATACTTCATGGTACTGCTGTGGGTTACTCTTCTGTTGGGCGCAGACAAATATAAACTACCCTAAAAACAAAGGCTGAGCTCTAACTGATGTGTGCTGATTTCGGGAGGTCTTCCTTCTCTCTTCCAACAGTGCAAAGACAAGACAAGCAGCTCTTGAAAGTCTGAAAAGTGCTTTTTCTTCTAAAATACTATATGAATTTATCATGGAAAGGAGAATGACGCTAACTGATAGCATTGAACGCTGCATAAAGAAAGGTAATTAGTATGCTTGCTGTTAGAAAGCAATAATCCCTATGAAATAGCTTACTGTTTAAAAGGAATTAAGACTGTGAGGTTTCTCTAGTACTTTATAGAGTGCTTAGTTAAGTTGTGTTAACAACATTCTTTTTTTGAATTTAGATGTTATATTTTAACTGACCTAGAAAATTAACTGAAATTATCTTCTGTCTATTGGTTTCTGAATTTCCACTTGCAAGTTTTTGGACTAATTATCCTTGAAGGAAGGAAGCAATGCACAAAGTGATTACTCATCACACATGTTAATCTCTAGGTAAAAGCGACGAACAGTGTGCAGCTGCCGGACTAGCATGTCTTCTGTGTGTGCAGATGGGGTCAGGAATTGAAAGTGAAGAGATTTTTAAGACCCTTGGTCCAGTTCTGAAGAAGATTGTCTGTGATGGAACAGCCAGTATCCAAGCCAGACAGGCTGTAAGTATAAAATGTTTATTTGTCAGAACGGGACAGAGGGCAGTTTTTAACCAGCTCACTATTGTGTAATCCAGAACTAAAGGTTACTACACTAGTGCAAACTCATAATGTTGACGTATGCTCTGAATGATGCATAGCAGTTTTCACTGGCTTAAAAAGTTCCACCTAAAGGTTGAATGTCATTCTCTTCTTCAACCTAAGAACTTCCTTAAAAACCTGTTACATCTAATACTTTAAGTGTCTTAACTCATTATGTTGCAGTCTCCTTACTGCAGTTCTGAGGGCTAATGCTGGAAGTCCTACAGAAAAAAAGTGAAAGTTTTCCCACTGACAGATGTATCCTTCCTGTATTAACTTCTTTAACAGCAGAGGAATTAGTTACGCAAATGTATTTACATATGATAAAATTACATATAGCAGATACAGAACTACATACTTGATACATTCGTACTACCAAAAGTATTTTAAGTTTTTCACCCAGTTATCTCATCTATACATCAGTGGTATACTTGAAATATTGACTGAAGATGGTCTAAAGCTCTTGCCAAGAGGTTTTTTTAAACTTCAGAGTTTTAACTAAGATTCTCCACCTTGCCTTTATCATTGTCATACTGGGCAGAGAGGGGAAAATATTTCCCACAGCTGTAAATAAATATTATATGTCCATTACTGTTTATCGGCATGATTTCTGCTAGTGAATCCTAGTGGGATTTAAAATAATCGGGTGAAAAGAGTGCTACATGTAGCTTTTTGGAGGGCCTTTGTAAGCATAACAAATAATACAGCATGAAAAGTGAAGGCTTGTGAGTAGCTTATGTTGTAAAATCGCCCTGAGAGTAACTGTTACTTTGTAACTGAATTAAACAGTGTTGAAGACTTCTACTCTGCAAAGGTCTTAATCTCAGGTTTCCATTACTCCAGATGTTGAATTTCAGAGGTCAAAGTTTGAAGGTTTTGTCAACAATAACATTAATGTCAAATACTGACACTTTTTTCTTTTGCATCTAGTGTGCAACCTGCTTAGGGATTTGCTGTTTCATTGTCACTGATGACATTACGGTGAGGATAAGTAATACTTTTTTAAATAGATTGACAATATGAAAATGTGTGAATCTTAGGCTACTTACATGATCTTTTTTACCCTGTTCAGGAACTGTACTCTACTATGGAATGCCTGGAAAACATCTTCATAAAGGCCTATCAGCGAGACAGAGATGCTAATGGTGTATCGAGTACCCATAATACCGTGCTTCACATCAGTGCTCTCTTAGCATGGACACTATTGTTGACCATTTGTCCAATGAACGAAGTGAAGAAGAAAATTGAAATGTGAGTGTCTTTTGTGGAAAACAAAATTTATAATGACTTTCTATATGCAATGAAGCAGTGTCAACAAAATTTACATCTTAATGAAATGTGACTTACTCCCTAGGCACTTGCATAAACTTCCGAGTCTGCTGTCTTGTGATGATCTCAACATGAGAATAGCTGCTGGAGAAACGCTAGCCCTTCTTTTTGAACTGGCACGCGAAACAGATGCTGTAAGTAGACGTCAGCGGCTAAATTTTCTTGCATTGGGATGATGACAAGACAAATGATTTAACCTGTGTTGCATAGCACCCTGGATCTCAACAAGCAGCAAATAATTCACTGGGTTATGTTCTTTGCAGTGAGTCTGCCCCAATCGAAGTGGGTATAGCAATGATTCATAGCAACTTAGCTATCATTTTTACACTAATTTCCATATTGTAAAACAGGACCAATATAACAAAACACAGTACTGAAAAGCAACTAGAAATGTAGTGTGCAAGCTTTAAAATCTAAATCCAACACCAGCTTTAAAAAAAAAAAAAAAAAAGAAAAATCCATAGAGAGATTCCAGGATAAAACAGTATTGTTTACTGTAGTGGCAACACTCATTAGATTTTACACAGACAAGTTCCAGTGATTCACAACCTGTACAATTCTGCTCTCACAGCTGAAAATCTATCCTTCAGTAGAAACCATGTTGACTTTTAATATTTCTTTTCCAGTATTCTTATTTAGGTACCTTGAGAAGAATAACTAGTATTGCATGATAGTTTCACAACATTTGTGACTATTTTAGTCAGTTGGGGACTAGTCAGTCAATTTAGGGGGGGGAGATTTTGAAAGGACTTGCACGAATTTTGCACAGATACCAGTATTGCTACGTTTGGTGAGATTTCTTGGGGTTTGCTTTTGAGTTGGATTAGGTGCAAGCTTCTCGGTATTACCTCATACACAGCTAAACTTGCCTTTACATTTCTCAATATGCCTTATTAATTTCCGAACTGTTTTCTTGATAGCACTGAAGGAAACAGTCTCCACTTACCAATGGCACGGTTTGGGAGAGCTGCCTGAATGTCTCTTAGCTTGATCAAGGCTGCTGTGCTTTGGTAGAACACTGTCCAAAATGAAGAGATAATGCCAATTGAGTCAGGATACACGGCACTAACACTGCATAATCTGAAACAATATGCTGAGACTTCTGTATAATTGCAAACAGTAGGGATTTGTGTCTCTTGGCTGTGGAAGCCAACTTAGAAAGAAAAAAATAGAGACTGGAACTTGATCCTTTATTTGGTCAAACTGACTGTAAGTAACTAAAATCTTAAAATGCATTAACAGATGAGACTATATTCACTAAAAACTTCTTCCCTTGCATTGGGGAAATATCCCTTTAATCATTACAAATGATGCTTGTTGGATCCTTAACAATCAGTGCAGATGAAAAATGCTTACTGTGTTTTGCCTTTGACCAGTTTCTTTCAAAAAGCATGCAGTAAACTCAGCCTAGTCAGTTGACATGACAAAACATTCACATTAAACAAAAAACCCACAAAAACTTGTTTTTACATAAGTTTACATACATTCTTACTAATCCAGGTAAACTACCGCTGAATTAGTAAACGGAGGGGAGAAAATATTTCCTGCTAAACAATTATGCATTAAAGCTTACTTGGAGTGTTCTGTTAAGCATTTTTCTAAAACTGCTTTGTAATTTTCTACACCATACAAGACTTACGCCTAAATATTCCATACTGTTAGTCTAATAGTGTCTCACGATCCATCTCCAGCAGCACGAATTCTGTGCTAATAACCTGAAAGCGCCCTCAGCTTGTCGACAGGAGTGGCAGCCAGGTTCAGCAGATCAGTTAGGCAGTTTGAGTCTCTTGGAATTACAGAGCAGAATACACTGAAGGAGCTGTACTGTTTCATATGGCTCTGACTACCAGAATTGTCTGATAGTGTCGTATTTGGGTAAACTGGATGCTGTGACTTTGTTCTTACTGGCTTAAACGCTGCAAATGGAACTACAGGAAGTTAGTGCCATCTCTGTCTCTCTGAATAACAAAGTAACAGGTTGTAGAGGTCTACATGCCCGGAATTTGGAGAGATCCATTTTCTTATTTGCAGGGGAAGGTGTTAAGGCCAGAAACTAAAAAAAAAAATTTTTTTTGGACTAGGATTTCTTTTATGAAGATATGGAACTTCTAACGGAGAAACTAAGAGCTCTGGCTACTGATGGAAACAAGCACCGAGCTAAAGTAGATAAAAGAAAGCAGCGATCTGTCTTCAGAGATGTTCTACGAGCTGTTGAGGTGATTCTTTTGTCTTATTTTGAATGTCTGGATTGTAACTATGTAGTGTACAATTTAATGAAAATCATTTTATTATTAAGTAGAATTACTTTTTCAGTGAAAGCAACAGGAAAAAAGTATTTTAAATGAGATTTCAAATTCTGATCACTTCTGTGAAATATAACTGCTTTTTTAGGAACATAGAACAAAGAAAGTCGAACTTTGTTTATTTTGCTCCAAACTTGACTTCCATATTGAAGAGTATTTTTTTCTTTAAAGAAGGCTAAACATTGCACTGCAAATACTAAATTCTTTTTATTTTATACCATGAGCAGATTTTGTTCATAGAAAACTTTGTAGGATGTCCAAATTAGTGTCCTGAATTCTGTGGAAAAGTTTATTGTAAAATCTCTTACTGAACTGCTGTGCATAATAAACAAAAGCAACTCGGTAGTAATATACGTTTCCAAATGGCACTTCTGTCAGGGGCTAAAGTGTTGATGTGTATGGGGAGGAGGAGTTGTCCTAGCGTTGTGCTGTAGTCTTCTGGTTTTCCAGATTAAGAGAGCAATACAGAAAGCAGGACTCTAAAATTACAGTTAGAGACATAACTTCTGAGTTAAGTCTCCAAGACAAATGTCAAACTTCTATCACTTTAATGGATTATTTGTTATCTTGCACCTCTCAAACTACATTTTTTACTTGTCAGATAATTACTTCTTACATTGCTGTATGGGTAAGACCAACTAAATATTAGTTGACATTGAGAACAGTTAAACATCTCGGAAGCTAAGGAAGAAGGTGTTGAAGTGATTTGAGGTCACCTTTCAGATGCTGCCTGTAGAAGAATCTGAGTCACTTGTTACATTCCATTGTCACAAATGTAGTTCGCTGTACTTAAAAGGGGGGGACTAAATGAGGCTTACAAACTGATTGAAAGGTGACTCCTGCACTGAGAACTGTTTTTTTTTTTCTGGAGGTAAGTCCAATTCTTAGTCATTTTAAAGATGAAAGTGTTCTTGGTTTTTAAATGCTTCCTGACTTGAAGAATATCAGCTTCAAGTCTTACATGAGATTTAACTTCAGGTATGCATCAGTTTATGAACAAATACAATCTTTAGTATATGCATATTATATTATTTGGAAGGCTTTGGTGTGCCAAATTTATTAATGAAAATAACGTTTATTGAGATAGATACGCTTCCTAATACAAAAGACTGTTTAAAATTATGTGTTTCCTTCAATTTTGGATAGGAGCGTGACTTTCCTACAGAGATGGTCAAGTTTGGACCTGAGCGCATGTATATTGACTGCTGGGTTAAAAAACAAACTTATGATACCTTCAAGGAGATTCTGGGGTCAGGGATGCAATATCATTTGCAGGTGAGCTGCTGTTTGATGATACATGCTCAGACTGTTATTCCCTGTCTGGCTTCTTTGTAGTAATATAGTCTGAATTACAAAATCATGAGTAGAACTTGGTGAAATGATGGACTTTGCGTAAGAAGTGTTAAAAGGCAGCACTTACAAAATGAACTACAGTGAGCTAGAACTGTCTGGGTGAGCTGCTGCTGAGTTGTAGCCTGGGTGTGCTGGGTTAGCAATCAGAGGACTTCTCCAAGAAGAAAGATACTCAAGCTGAATATCTTCCTAGCTTCAGGGTTTTCCCTGAATCCTTATGCTCTCTTTCAGCAGAGTGGTGGTGTCATCTGGCTGCTGTAAGGCTGCATGCCTTCCTCTTCAAGCCTTTAAAAAGGAATGCAAATTTTTGTCAAAAATAATGAGCACAGCTTGCAGCCTGATGATGACAGCATTCCAGAAGGAAAGGGCTAAGTCCTTATCTCCGTTCTAGGAACTGCTTGTTCACTAGTCATCTGTTCAGATACTTAGCAGAAGCAGGAACTGTAGCTTAGGAGTATACGCTCCCACATCACTATGATAATCATGGGGTTAAAATCTTCAGTCCAGTGTCAATTGCATTTCTACGTGACTAAGGGAGCCCAGGCATGTAGCAGCTTTTTCAAATTTTTCAAATACTACTTTTACAGCCAAATATTTTAAAATTGGTGTGTTGTGAAACCATACGGATCCAGCTGCCTAATCTTGTGTAGATGTAACAGAACAGTATCTAATCTGCTGGGACAAAAAAAAAAATCAAGGGCGGGGGGAAGCTGTCTCTGTCTTCTCTGGCAGGCAATTTTAGTTCTTAGCCTTATTCTGATTAAAGGAAGAAGTGTTCCCTGGCTTAACTGCAAAAGATACTATGTCCAATTGCTGCTATTTCTTACTGGAATACTTGATATTTAACAAATAGTCATCTTTGGAGAATTGATAATCAGAGGAGAAACTGATCATTTGATGTGTTTCTCATTTAGTCAAATGACTTTCTTCGGAATGTGTTTGAGCTTGGTCCACCTGTAATGCTAGATGCTGCAACTCTTAAAACAATGAAGATATCCCGTTTTGAAAGGGTAGGTTATTGCACCTTAATGTTATTTTCTCTACTTCATACACTAATATATTTCTCCTGAATTAGATGGTATTCCAAACATGCACTTTAGAAGCTGTCATCTTTAAACTTGTCACTTTAGTTCTAATAGTGCCCCATATTGTCCTGAATGAAACCAAACCTTGCTTGTGTGCATCTTTGAGCTCTTATTTCAGATTTTCCACTGAGCATGTGTCTGCTTTTCTCCCAGGGGTGGGTCTGATGGTTGACTTGTTTCCTCATTGTTACCAGGTTCATGCTCCATACATGTGAAACTTGGGCTCTTACGAAAGCCATAGGTTTTTGGATAGGAACCTACAGGAAGCCATAGAAACTGAGCCTTTATAAAGACAGTATCCCAAACTCTCCAGTGTGAAACGGACACTAGGAGGATGACTTTTTTCTATTGGTTGTGAATGTACTCACCACGTGTACAATCTGTGGAATGGTGCTACCAAGTTTAATCCAGGGGGCAAACTTAATCTACATTGTGTCTGGATGATGTTCAAGACTGACTGGCTTCCAGAATGGCTCCTAGCTTAGCCTTTCTTATGCAGTCCAAGTTTTTTTAAATGTACATACATTAAAATGAATGAGCCTTTGGTTCAAAGGTACTATACTGTAAATTTCAAAAGGCCTACTAATTTACTTCAAAGATTAATAAAAAGGTATTTGCAACTGTTTCTTAACATAAATCTCTAAAGGACATAAGCCTTTTGAACATCTGTGATTCATTTTTCTTTTTATTTTGTAGCACTTGTACAACTCTGCAGCATTCAAGGCTCGGACAAAGGCTAGAAGTAAATGTCGTGATAAAAGAGCAGACGTGGGGGAATTTTTCTAGATCTCCTTTTCCATGGGCTTGAATTTTCATAATTAAAATAGATTTGTAACCTTTAAATGATTTTTTAAATTTCTGTAGTCACAGTTTGCACTTGTGCACAGGGATGTTGTATAAAGTCTGTAAATATAATGCATGTTATTGCTTAGTTGCATATACACTGTATATAGATTGATGCAAGATTGGGTGCAGGGATACATTATAACACTTGCATTAGATGCAACTTGCTCCAAAGGTTGAATATATTATAATCAAACTGTTCAATGGGGTGGATAACTGTAGTCAAAGGCCGCGTGTCAGACTGGATTCCTTAGTTTATGTAAAGATAAGTTAAATTAATTAATTGGCCAAATGTTTTGGTAAGAATGTGCTAATATGAAAAGATGAATTTGTTCGTGTGAAGTTATTTTAGTAACATTTTAAATTCTTCAGTGGCAGGTTGACAAAGAAATGTCTACACACTATGACTTTATCCTGAAGGGGTCTATGAAGTTCAATTACCTTCACTTACAGTGGAGTAGTGAATGAGAAATACTTGCCTCAATGTAAAATAAAAACAAGATTCTCATGTTCTGAAATTGGATGTTTAATTTTTGGAATAAAGATGTTTCTCACTGCTTGCTTTCTGTGTAAGTGATTACTACATGAATGAGAACACTAGCAAAGCCTAAAGGTTGAAACAGCTGGGTGTGTTTATTTGCCCATTCAGACATGTGGTTGGGTTAGTCTCGATGCTTTAGTAGACGCCACATGAAACGACCTTGCTGTGTTTCGAAGGTATGTCTGTCTTGCATATGCTCTGCACAACAGCCCACTCTTGATCTGTCATCGCTTCTGTAATGGTCAAATGTTTTCTAGTTCTGGTACTGTGAAACACCTTGTCCCTTATCTTACAGGAGCGATTCCAGCTGCCCTGTTTTTGTCATGTTGAACTATTCCTCTACCCTCAGTTTCCGGCTGTAGAGGACTGAAATGGGCTAGTAACTGAGAACTGTCTTTCATGGGTATGATGGGGGGTTTATGTAATAAAGACACTAAAACATAGATAGCTGGAGCTTCTCAGCCAGAAGATCTATAAATAGAAATGCTTGTTAGAATGAACATTCTTAAAACTGTAGGTCAAGTTATCAGCAGAGGAAGTAAACTTTACATGCAAGAATTTCCCCACCCTGAAAACTACTGCTTGCTCTGATAAGGGAAAGTTTGGTTTGGTGGTTTGTGGTGGTGGTTTTTTTTTTTAGTTTCATATTACAGCAGAACCTATTCTGGAAAATCCATACATCTTTTTTTCTTCCTTAAATAATGCATTATGTAAGAACTTGTTTGGCTTATGAAACTGAACTTAGACTACAGCAAGGCCTTCAACTGAAATCTGTGCTACTACTGACATGTGTTGTCAGCATTTGTCACACAAGTGGAGAAGAACTTCCTGATCCTTGAACTAGATGAAGCCCAAGATGTTGCCTACTTTGAGCTAGTATGTTCCCACAAGCTTGCTGGTGTCTCCTGTGGCTTCTGCATGGTCACCTTTGGCACATGTAAAATAGCACTTTTGATGGCTTCCTGTCCTGCTGGTATTTTGCAAAATTGCTTTCTACAGCACCTCCTGGTAGGGGGCCAAGCATGTGGTTGCCTTTTCCCCCATTACACTGGAGCTGCCAACCACAGAGACCAGGACAGCTTCCAAGGCTGTTTGAGGAGAGATGGGCTGTTTTGCTGCCCTGCAGAGATCTGCTGGGTCTGTATACCTTTTCAAGCTTAGAACTGGAAAGGCCTGGGTCCTTGTCTTCCACTTAGGATGGTGTCAGGAATCTTTCAGGGATGGAGGTGAGATTTTTTTTTTTTTTCTGGCTTGCACATCCTTGTTTGGAGGGAGCACTTCTAGGAGACCCCTGCAGAAAAGGAGCGAGCTTGTTATGTCTGCATTACCAGCCCAGCTACTTGGACTGGGCAGCGTCAGAGCTTGGCAGCTTGGGGTAGGAAACTACAAGTCAGAAGCTGTATCCTCTCTGTTGTTTCCTGAAAGAAAAACACATTTATTGTCAGCTTAAAGGGGTTCAAAACTGTAGATGTATAGAATGGCTTCAGAAAGAATTTGTTGTTTTGAGCTGTGGTCCCTTTGTGTAAGCGTCAGCTGCCTGTCATTGCAGTGTGCTGCAACACTACGTTCTGCAACGTTGGCAACAAAAAACTGATGATCAAGAGAACTGTCTGCAAAGGAGCAATTACCAGTACTGACAAACAGTTCACCAGAAATTATTTTTTAAACAACTAAGGATGCCAGACAAATTAGTCCATCCATAATAGTGTCCCACTTGAATTTGTAATGTGTGTGGGAGAAGGAAGAAAATACCTTAGTTTTTCTAGTCTATGCCTTTAAAGTACATAACTGCAATACTGTAGATATGACTCTTCTGCATAGCAAACTGGTTATTCATAGCTACAGTGTTGTAGATATGACTCGTCTGCATAGCAAATGAGTTTTAAAAAGGCATCATAAACCAAAAGGTTAGTGAAATATTGATCTTCAGTAACAAACCTCATTCTCAATGATTGGATATTATCATCGTGATTCCAATACAACAAAAAAGAGCTGTATATGTGCTGATTTCTTTTTAAACAGATCAATATTTTGAAGGCAGTGTATTTAGCCGAGATGAACTCTAAATATAGATTGAAAGGGACAGTCTGTTTCATAGCTGCCTTCGTGAGTCTTGCAGGAGTTGCCAGGTTCCTATGGGTCTAAAAGTAGAGAAGTTTTCTTCGGGTGATTTTCACTGGCTGATTTCTTCCATACTGGCATATTACCTGAACGTGGTTATGTTGTAAGTAACATTTCATTCTCCTGGTTTTTATTTCCTTTTAGACTTGATTGTTTTTTCTGTGAAGAATTTTCAGTGTGTTCTCACGCTAAGTTCTAATTTTAACCACGACAACTTAAGGAGAAATTTAAAAGTCGAAAGGGGAAAAAAGTCTTTAAGCAAGGTTAAAGTACAGGACAGAGTGACTCCAAACCCCACAAAGTTTAGATTAGTTTGTTGGGAAAATAATACTTCTGGTCAGTGACACAGATGTCTGTGTCCTCTCTCTGTTGTTTGGCATGTCAACAGAAACAAACAAATAAACATAGTATAGACTTTGTTGAATTAATAGTAATGATGATCTCCACTACAGTTACACGCACAGTGAGGAAATCAGTTTTAAATAATTTATAATGAATGCAGAAACATATAATTCATAATAATAATGAATCATAGGTACTCACATTTATTACAGCTCAAGTTGTTAAGAAGAGTCTTCCCTGAAGTTGCAGGGAGGTATAAATCAAAATACCCACCAGAAAGAGCTCTCTTTGGAAACTAAAAATAACCAAAAGCCTATGTACGTAAAGTGGTAACTTTTAGCACGCCGTTGTTGAAATGCAGGGCTCTGTAACGCTTGCAGTTGGCCCTGGATGTGCTTGTGGGGAGATAGCAGATCCAGTGCTGGTGGGGACGTGGCTCGCAGACTGTGCTGCCTGGCACCACGCGACGTTCTAGGGGAACAACAATGGACACAGCCATCTGTCCTGGAATTACTGCTGCACACCTAAAAGTCATACGCTAGGTAAGGGTGACCACTACTATGCCAGCTTTTCTACCTTATTGTTCTATTTTGCAGCAACAATTCTGAACAGGGAAAAAAAAAAGCTGTAATGTTTTCTTACATTGCTAAATAGAAATATAAAAGTACACATGTAGGCCCATCAATCCCTACTATCAGGAGAATGAGCCCTGTTGTCAGGAGTGATTGAAGCACTTAGCCTTCTGACTTACTGAGGCTCAGTGAATGTTTACTTGGCTGTGTGCTCAAATTTGGGGGAATTATGACAATCTTCTGCATTTGGTTTGATGAGGGAAAGAGCGGGTCTTTTCTGTAAACACTCAGGGCTATATTTATCAAACTTTTAATAGAAGTGCTAGGTTAGGAATCGGGTCACACTGTGTTCTCTATCGCTTGGAGAGGGAGAGAGGGCTCAGAGGCACGTCAAGAGGGTAATTCAACCCATCTATGATTCAGAAATCACCCTTAGTGCTTAACAATCTCCATCAACAGGAGGTTTGCATCCCATGAAGCGCTGAGTTATGTTTGGCAGGTAAAATTGAACTTGAGAGCTTTGATAAAATACTAAATGGGTAAGATGTATTTGACTCCCAGTGTAAACTCATCTCTGTGAGCTCCCCCCTTATATTCACTAGCAAGGGAAAGGTACATTTAGGCTGCGACTGTAAGGTCAAAAAGACATTATCTTAAAATAGGAGGAATGTTACCTGGAGGTACATATTTTTCTTCAATAATTACAGAGGGAGTTCTCAGTGACCAGTGCAGTCTAAGATGCCTAGTTACAGCATCTGCATCTCCTTATGGCTAGAACTGTTGTTTGTTTCTAGAAGACGTTTTCGGAGTCAGGGTGGCATAAAGAAAACCAAAAGACTATTAAGGAATAATGTGCAATTCATAGAGCAGCCTGCTTAGGTATTGTTTCTTTTCTATATAAAACCTTCCTTCATAACTGTATTTATATAAACAATCATTCAATGAGTTCATGGATCCAGACTCTGCACGGAAGCTGTTTTTGCTGATTGGGCCCCATTCAGTACTTTTTTTTAAAGTAAGGAGTATTAGTCTAAAGAAAAGGCTTTGCCATCAGGCTTTAATTTGTCCAAAACTAGCATCTATGTGGAATAGAACCACATTAGAAAACTGGTTTTTTTGCTCCATTTTTCACAAATAATTTCACAGTGATGTTCTAAGGTGTATAAGCAGACCCATATTCTTGCTGCTTATCTCCTACATCCATATCTGCCTTGTCTGTCTTATCTCTGAATTATTTGATGTTAGAAGCAGAGAATCTGAATGATATCCTTCCTGGCGGTGTTAGTGAAGGTTTGGCTTTCACTGTAGTCAGGATATCACCCATAATCTTACCAAGTACCCACCAAACCAAAAGGGTTATGCAACTAAATAACTAATGTTCATATCACTGCTGGAGGCAGTCAAACGGATTTTTCTCTTTCTCTCTTTCTCCACACACACACATATATATGTATATGTATGTGTAAGTATACACATGTGCACAAACACAATGTAGAAGCAAAATCTTGTACTCATCAAAGATCTCCAAGAATAAACAAGTGCTATGTACTGAGTTACTCTTGCCTTCAAGACCTAGTAAGTATGCTGGTCCTTCAAATCCCTTTCTTTTAAGGGTTGTTAAGACTGCTCAGCACTTCCTTAGAACAGGACACCAACTGTTACCAGTTATTTCACATATCCATGTTTTAATTTACCTTTTTAATTTTTTTTTTTTTTTTAGATACAATGGAGAGGCCTTCCTTGGAAATTAACCTGCCTGATACTCATGAAGAAGGAAAACTTTATGTAGTTGATTCCTTAAACAACCTAAACAAACTAAATGTTTGTCCAGATGGATCCCAACATGTGCTAGGTACGTATGATAGATGATGCTTTGTGGGTTTCTATACATAAAATAGGCCATCAAAAAAGAGTTATGTATGACATTTGAAAATACTGACCACATTGTGTTGCACTGATGTCAATAGCCCAATAGGCCAATATGTACAGGTCAAGCTCTGTACTGAAAAATAAAAGAAAAAGATTGAAATTGGCATAATTTAGACAGATCAGATTAATGGTTTACCTGCTCCTGCTGAGTATTTCAGTTATTAGGTTCTCGAAAATCCTTGCATTTGCCTAGGGATTCACTGTCAAGCCTGAATTTATCTTCTATTTCCATTGGGGTCCATGAGGTGATCCCTTGCAGGATAATTTCTCTAGTAATGCTCAATATACACCTACATAAATAGCATTGTAACTCTTCACAAGCACTAAAATTCATATGTGGCAATAGAAACACCAGAGAATTTCTGTTCATTCTTTTAAGACACATTTCCTAAGGACTCAAACCAATTATGTGAAATATCCCATGAGACTTTTAAGCATTTTAATTCGCAGACTCTCTTTACTTACAGTTTCAGATACGAGCTCTCACACTTCTACTGGTTTTATACAGCTTTTATCTTTGATTTGCTCATGGCAACAAGAACATTTTCACCCAGTGATAGCTACAATATACTTGAGTTCTTTGTGGCCTGAAAACATCTTAAAACCTGGAGTTCTTCAGCAGCATTCTACATTTTGATATTTGAATCTGCTTTTGTTTCCCTTACTATAACGGCAAATTCGACTGAAGAAAAGCTATAGAACAACAGCTATGTTTAAATGAGTTTCAAATGGTCATAACTTAAGCATGGTTCTAGTTATAGGACTTAAATGCCTTTCCATACTTTTATTTCTGAGTGCTTTAACTTTCTCTAATGCAACTAACTAGGGTTAGGTTTACAGTTGGACTTCATGACCTTAAAGGTCTTTTCCAACCTAAATGATTCTATGATTCTATGAACTAGAGTGGTGTTAGTTTCTAGATTTAACACAAAGATGTTAGACATAAGCTACTTAATTGTCATACGTAGATTATCTTGATGTTGTCACTTCTACAAGTACAAAATGAGACAATGAGATAAATTGGTTTTAATGTCAAAGAAACTATTTGTAGTTTGACTGTCTTGTTTTCTTTTGTAATTTTTATTGGAAAGTATTGTTTACTTTCCCAGAAAATACACAGGGTTCTGTGGAATCATACACAGTTCTGTGCAATAATCACATGCATGCTCCTCCCTACATTTCAGCAGTAAATAAAGGTAGCCTAATATGTATTTTATGCATCAATTTGTAGAGTGCCTTGGCTCCTTCTAGGATTAGTCTTTTAACATACATACTTTTTTTTTTTTTTAAATTGGAGATTCTGTAGATATCTTATCCCAACAGTTAAATACATAAAATTATTTTTTCACAGTCCTTAGCTGCCTTATTCAGCAGCATAAAATTCTGGTCCTCTTGCCAGAAAATCAGTGAGATCTGTGGACTATTTTCCAATTTCTGATAAATACTAAAATCTTGTGAATGATCTATTAGTAGTATAACAGATGCCCAATTTGGTTTAAAAACAATTTTTCAAGAATGTTACAGTACACAGCGATCTTTTTGTGCAATAGCTTAATATGACCTGGCATAATCAAACACACTAGCAACCATGTTAAAAGCTATTTAAAATGTATATACCTTTTGATTGCTTTGGTAGCAGCCATGCAGCAATTTCTTTATGTTTTAGATGATAAAATGGTCCCACTGTTTGAAGCTTGGCAAGAATCTGTGTTCACTGATTCCTCACAACACTGCAGTCTGGCATGTTCAGCCAGCTGAAATAGTAAGAAGTATTCATGAGGCAGAGCAAGCACAGATGACTTTTGAGACCTCTATTGATAGCTTAGTATGCTTGAGAGACAGCAGTAGCAGGCCCTCCCCATCCTTATCATTCTGATTAGAAAGCAATATTGGTGCAGGCACTTAGTATATGATGCATTTGTTATGAATGCTAAAGGAATAAAAATAAAATCCCAAAACCCAAATATTAAAAGGTTTCAGCTTACCCACAGGCAAAAGCATGTTAAATGCAATAAAGAAAAGCAGAGATATTCCCAGAGACCTCCTACTAGCTCAGTGAATTGCTTAGCCCCAGGTTGGTTCATTATTAAAGTGCTGTAATGGCATATGCAGCCTTCCCTCAGCTTTATCACTGCGGGTTCAGTTGCAAAGACCTCAGAGATTTCTACCAGCTAAAATGAGAACATGATCTAGAAATATATTTTTCACAGATGCACACACTACTCTCCCTTTCAGAATAGCAAGACAGGAATTATAGGAGGAGAAATTATGGTAATTTACATTGTAATTTTAGCATGTATGAGACTGACACCAATATGAAATTACATTAGCTCCCTGCTACCCCCAAAACATAAAATAAAACCGATCTTTAGTAAGTAGTTAAAGTATTATGCAAACTTGGGATTAAACAAATCTGGCTCAAGTATAATTTTTTGTTTTATATTCACATATTTTTCCTCATGGTGTTCACTTGACTTTACCTGTTATCTTTAGGGCTTACTGCCACCTCTCATTTGATTGCAGCTGTTTCTATGAGAGAAACTGACTTTTCCCTTTATGTAACACAGTCTTAAAAAAGCAATGAACTGGCTTGCTGCTCTGATTCTAAGGAAGCATAGCAACTACTTGTCCTTTTTCCCCCTCGTTCTTCATGTGCTTGAAGGACAACGTATGTAGTCTATATGTGAGAGTCTATTCCATTTTTGACAATTTGGGAGGATATGCACCTCATTCTTTATTGGAATGAAACCAACAAAACCAAAAGAAGAAGAATAATATTAAAAACATTTGTTTTAAGATAAAAAGTCAAGACCTACATTCATCCTATCCAACATCAGGAGCTTCACTGAGGTGCTTAATTTGGGAAATAAATCATCCCAGGGATACTTCTACCGTTTATGCTTAATTTGGGAAATAAATCATCCCAGGGATACTTCTACCATCAAACAGAAAAAGAAGCAAATCTAGAGAATGAATGTGTAGGATGAACCTGTACCTACATTTTCAATACAAATTTTTCTCTCTTCCCTTTTGGAAAGGTTGAGTCCATTCAGGCCTTTAGAAAGCCTTCTGATGAAAACTTCATTGCAACCTTTGTACATATAAAACTGAGCTGTAAAACTCTGAACTGTACAACAGGTCAACTTCAACAAAACAGTGTATGTCAACAACAGAAACATTTTTGTTGAATATGTTCCAACAGCTATAACAGATGTATTAGTTTTTATATTTCCAAATTCAAGCTGAGCACATAAATTTGGTTTCTTCCCTTCTCATGCAATATCACAGGAAATAAAATCTGTTGGCTGAAATTATGATGTATGCTGCACCATTCCATGGAGCCAGAAGCATTTTGTCATGTTTATCCTAACCAACCTTAATGAACTGTATCACCAAATGATTTGTCATCTCGTAACAGATGAGGAAGAGAATACTGGTGGTACTGGAGAAAACACGGCAGGGAGCAACATAAGAAACCAGTGTTTATTCTTCGTCACCTTTATTCTTACTTTGATCGTCAGTTTGGCACTTGTTTCATTTGTAATATTCTTAATAAGTAAGTAAACCAAATAGCGGTTCTTAAAAATGTAGGGTCAATTGGAAGAACAACTTTGCTGAAATGCATCGTGCTACCTTATAACATGCTACTGCTGTATTTGCATGGTCAAAAGCTTTGCCTGCTTATGGGCAGTGGGTCTTGGTCATGGGTGTAAAAGCACAGGCCTCTACTCTCTGAGCCAAACGCTTAGTTTTGTTCTTTTTTAACAGCTGTGAAGAATGTAGCTCGTCAGGGTTATACTGTGTTGCTAAAAATGCTGACTGGAAATTAAATTAATTTTTAAAGATGACTGTATGGCAGTGAGATACTTTTTGACAACATGCCTTCCATTCCTTTCCAGATAAAACTCAGTATTGGTGCCATTCCACTGAAAATGGAATTACACCCAGGTTAACACTTAAATCAGGCTACCTGAAGAAAGACTTGAAGGTTGCCAGCTAAGTACTGACTGGAAATTGGTTTGGAACTAAGAAAATATCAAACATAAGAAACAAAAAATTAGATAAGATATATCAAAATTGGCACACAGCATTGAGTTTCTAGATGTAATCACTGTTGCGCTTCATCTGGACTGGTCAGGATAGCTTAGCTAAGCACATGGCTACAGGTGACCTTGGTTTATGGAGTCCTTGCCATCTTGGGGTTTTATGGACTAATGGTATTGAACAGAGTACAAGGTACATTATTTTAACTTACAACTCCATTTTGAATGAATTGGAATCCACATGAAATCAAGATTTCTTTTCCCCTATAGTAGGGAATTCACTGGAGCATAGCAAAAATCCTCATTTTCCTTTTTGAACAGGAAATCCTAACCCTTGTCTGAATTTGCTCACAAGTGTTCAAAGGACAGAATATCAGACAAATAAAGAGCACAAAGGAAATTTTAAGTGTTATGATTGTAAAACCCTAATTAAAATATCTCATACTTGAATTCCAGATTTATTTAACAGGGAGCTGCTAGAAGTAGAGCCCTGGTATAGAAAAATGAGTAATGTGCTCCTCTAGTGGAAAAAAGGTAAAGTAATAGTGAAAAGGCTACTTACAGGAATTAAAGGAGTTTGCTTGGGCTCAGGGTAGTGGATGTCTGTGGTTTTTAAAACTGATTTCCAGCTGCGTTTCAGATTACGTTACAAACATAATCTCAGACTATGTTTGCAATCCATAGACATAAATCTGTTTAGCAATGGCACCATTAGACTTGAGCTTCAAAACTCAGGGCTAAATTTTGTTAACTTCAGAAGGCCAAAATAAAAAATAGCTCCAGAAGTGTACATGACGGATACTGCATATTGGTGTTCCAGAGGAAACAGGCCTCTAAATGCCAATATTTGCAAGAATTTTCCTTTAATCTAAATGCTTTAGGAAATCAGGTGATGTAGCTGTGGTTTAGTAATTGTACTTTTAGAAAAATACAGGTGCATACTGCCCAGAAATCGCATCTTGGAGCCTCTAAATAAGACATTTTCCTGTGGACACTAATGGAATGGATACACTCCTGAAGACTGCAAAATTTGTCTGAGCCGTTTTTGATTTTATTACACTGCACTAAACAGAATAAAACAGAAAATAAGCAATTAAAGAATGTAGTGAGCAAGTAACTGCACCAGATGCATAACTTCTTAACATTAGGTTCTGCAGTTGTTTTCCTGTTTAATATTTTTACTCATCATAATTGCCTACAAACTCCCACAGGAATTCAAGAGAGGGTAGCGATGCTCTTGACTTAAATGTTGCCAATTTAATGCATTTTCCTTTTCAAGTTCAAACTAGAAACAAGATGGACCAAATATCAAGCAGACTAATATCTGAAAAGAAGAACATAGAAGAGCTTAAGAAAATGAACAATATGATATTAAAGCATTTAAATCAATCAGGAATTAAGGAAAAGGGGAGATATCTCTTCACACAGCCTCCTGATCTTCATGATTACCTCTTTACCCATGCTGAGCTGAAAGTCCCTGGAGAATAGATCTTCTTTGGAATGAAATTCAGCATATTCATATACTCAGATATTTTCACGTATGGCACACAGGTTACTTAAACATTCTGATGTGGTCACAGGAGCACTGGAAAAGCCATCTGAATAAAAAATATTAGAAAATAATATTTTATCCTGGTTTATGTGAATATAGATTTTGAAAACTAAGCCTATATGATTTACAATAAACAGTGGATTGTCAACAATTTTGGGCAAGAGTTCCAGGTTCTCTATGCATTGTAAATTGCAGGGCTAAGGGCTTAGTTTTACTTTAAATGTAAGTGAATGATCACAGAAAATAGTGTTATCTATTCACATGATTCCAGCATGACCTTGTTCACTTAGTCATTCTCTTGTTTCTTTGGAAGAAGTTTTGTGTTTGCTTCTATATACTTTGTATTTAAGGATAACTTCAGATTCCATAAGTTACAAATAAATCCAGTTCTGCCATGGAGTTTGGTGGTTTCCCTTTCTGTGCATGTAAATAGATTGACTTACTATTCCTTTTGCGAAAAAATAAACTTGAATAAAAACAAACCCTTTCACAACATGCCATATTCAGCCCAATTTACATGGGAAATGGGTTTAGAGAACTGTCTGGTAATACCCATCTCATAGCAATGCTAGTATGCTGTACTCAGCATTTGCTGGCAGTTTCTGGGGGAAGGCCAAGTGGTTTTGCAAAGTGATGTGGGGAAAATACTGCGTATTCTTGTACTTTTCCCTATAGCTGCTGTTGGCCACTATTGGAGAAGGGCTGCAGGGCCAGGTAGAAGTCTGGTCTGAGCCTTCATGTTTTTAAAATGGAGTAGTACCTCAGAGGGTGAAAGCAGGAGCTGATGTTTTCTCACTCTGACTTTACACAGTTGTAGAGACTGACACCCAAAGGTCTGATCGCATAAAGGACTGATGGGTAGCTTTGTAATTTTAGTATTCAGATCCTTCTACTGGTATGTACGTTAAGAAGCCACCTCTACTATCAATAAACAAATTGGTTACTCCCATCACAACAGTGCAATGGCAGGCGACACTGTAGAGTATGTCCAACATCTTCTCTTTTACTTAGATTTCTCTTTGTCATCCCATGTTTTATCTCTTCTGGACAATTTTACAAAAAAGTTTCCAAAGTCAACAACTTGCATTGCAGTCTCCTTTTCCTGAACGAATGATAGCCCTTTCTGTGATGACTACTTCACTGTCTACAACACAGTGAAGAACTAGCTCCAGGAATCTTTCTTGGTATCACTCTACTTGGACTTGCTCACCATCTCTATTCCTTCTGTTAGGAGTGCTTTGCTTTACACCTATGTTTTACATCACCTTCTTTCTACTTCTTGGTTTTTCTTTTCCTGATGTATTACTGTGAAGTCATTCACTTGAAAACTGTGAGGTTTAGTATTAGTTTATTACTCCTGCTGTTAATTCCCAGCTGCATTCGTAATTATCTCCTCCGGACATCACAAGTAGTTGTTACAAAGATGACTTTAACATAGCTAACAGAGAATGATAAAAGTAAGTGTAGAATAAGTTGTAAGGAAAGAAACCTTAAAAGCCCAACCCAAATATCTTTCTGTAAATGCCGTTAAATGATGAAAGAAAAAGTATCGTAAGACTAAAAACATGACACTTGAAGTGTTATTTCTCTGTTCTTCTCCGAGCTATCAAGCTGCTTTTTAATGACAGTATTATGTTCTCATCTCTCCCACTCATCCTGTAGCTACTGTAACTGCTTTCAAGCTCCTGTCTCACACTGACACACATCCGTACTTGTTAGCCAGGGAGAAACAACTCCAGTATCTGGCACTCTGTGCATCTCAAACATGTGGATTTGTCACAACCCTCATTGCAACTGCAGCTATCAGAGCAGTCTGTGGTCCACTAGAAATGGACACCAATCACCAATAGATTTTTCTGGTAGGAGAGTGTAAATAAAATCTTTGCTAGAGCAACAGTGCCCAAAGAAAGGAAAAACTTCCTCATCTCTCTTATCTTGTCCTCAGTTACACTTAATCTAGTTATTCAGTCTGTACTCATAATAAATATACTTGTTCTCTCTCTGCTATTGATTAGAAGAGTTGGGGGTTTTTTTCACTCCAGGGTTTGATCCTGCAAGGTGCTGAGCACCCTCAGCTGCCACAGACTTAGGACCAGCTGGGGCATTACAATGTGCAAGCATGCTCAGTATCACAGAAGACTGAGGGCCCGAATCATCCTTTTCATATTTAATTGCTTCTTCACTTGCAGCAATTAGTGATTAACATCAGTGATTAAAAAGTGCAAAGGTCAAAGGAACTCTTTAGGTCCATCATGTTAGCACTGTTGAAACACATCTGTTGTTGGAGCCACTTGCGTACAAGGGAGACATGGGGCAGTACTGCATATGGCTGCTTATGGCTTCTTAGCTCAAGTTACCAATATCCATTTACAGTTAGGACCGCTTCCCTGTGGGACCAAGAGCAAGGGTTGAGAGGGCTGCCCTGACAGTGGAGTGCCACAACCACTCCACCAACACTTTCTGGAGCACGCCCCTGAACAGAAGCAAGTAGTGGCTCCTTCAGGGGAACATATCCATCTAATCTACTGACAGTGAAATAGTCCCAAACAAACCAATACTTGACTCTTAAAATCTTCTACAAACTTGACCCTGAAGTGAACTTCAGCTCATTCCAGAGCTCCATAATCCTTATCTTGAATAATCAGCTACGTGACTAGTAAACTCCAAGCTCCAACTGCATGTGGCATAACCACTGTGCTGTATATGGATGTTACAGTATGTCCTGTAGACATGGATAGGATCTGTGTTCTTGTATGGCTGCACATCTCAGGAGCCTTTGCAATGTCTGGTATTACAACAAAGAACTATCCGTACAGGAAAGTGATCTGACAGTAATAGCTTCATCTTACAGTAGTCACAGCCGTTCTCATCAGTAGTACTGCTTCTTTCTTTTTTCTCTTATTTTCAGGCTATGGAGGTATCTATCCAAAGTAATTTGCTTTTCAGTATTTCTCTGAGTCCACTGTAAATAAAAATCACATACAAAGGGTTCAGATAGATTTAACAGCATGCCACTGACACTCATCTCTCTCAACAGCTGCAACTACTATCATTACTGAAATGACAACTTGGCTTCAGGAAATCTTCTGCTGAATAAATCTGGACAATCCTAGAAAAGTGCTGGTAAGTAAGCAGAAACTCTTGGAAGAGTTAACCAAGAAATTACCTTCAGTCCCATCAAAGGCATTGTGGTGCCACTCCTTGAAGTGTTGGCTGAATCTTTAGGTGGTCAGGTAATATCAGTAGACAAAATGCTTTTTCCCCCTGATTAGCGTGCTGAGAAATTAACTACTTTGTTCCAGATATCTACAACAGTCCATGTTCTTGTTAATCCAAAAACATTAGACTGTATCTATCTGCGTGAAACTACATGTGGAAAAACTATACAGTAATAAATAGTAGAGGGTCAGCTAGTGCAGACCTTGGGGTCATGCCACTGTAAGAGTATCAGCTTGTACTTGGTCTTGTGCTCCTCCTGAAGGAAACAGAGCTCAATATCTATGAGCAGCATGTAAGAACTGGGGACAAAACATTCTTTGTGGACACCTGTCTAGGAAACAGTCAGAGGTTAGCTAAATCCAGACAGTGGGCATCTTCAGTAGAAAATTATGCATAGACAGTAAAGGGGGATTTTGAGAGGCAATCAAATCCATCCCTTTGCCTGACAGCAGAAACAGATTTACTTAAACCATTCCTGACAGATGCTTATCCATTCATGTTGTAAAATACTTAAATGATGGAGCTTCCATAAGTCTCCTCTTCTAGTGCTTAACGAACCACACGGTTAATTTTTTTTTTCCTGAAGTCTAACTAAAATTTGCCCTGATGAAATTTAAGCCCATTATTATCTGACCTATTGCTTGTGAATATGAAAAATAGTTTGTTACCTTCCAATTTTTCAGTTATTTTATATTCCACTAACTCTGCAAGGCAATTTTACTCTTAAGAAAGCTTTTTTACCCTCTGAGATACTTGGAATTTTAATACAACATTTATTCTTAAACTCTAGCATGAGTTCAGTTCACGTGCTTCGTTCACTGGTAACAATACAAAGCTGAACACAGATAAAAAACAATAATGCTGTGCATACTCTGAATCTGGAAAAAGAGAAGAGAAAATTCCAGGACTGGCAAAAGGATTGTCACAAGTTTTGTTAGACCACATGCTCTCAAAGGTGATGTGCTGTGTGTTGCACACAATCTAAACTGTTAAGGAACACTAAATGCAGTGTCAAGGTATTTGCAAAATGAGCAGAGTGGACCAATGTTGAACAAAGAAAAAGGAGTATTGTCAGAACTAGAATTATCTGAAGAACAAAATCCCATTTCGTGGGGTCTTGAAGTCTTGGAAGATCCAATATTTATTTCCATTCTACCAAAGCATACTCTTGTAAAATTACACATGAAATTGCCTGCAAATATGCATTTTTAGATCCAAAATCCCAAGTTTTCTTATTCATTTCACCCTGTCTGGCTGGAGTTTCTGCTCTGGGATTCAAGACCTACCCCACTGGTAATGGCGGCAAAGTAATGTGTTCCATGAAAGCTTTAGTGTTTTGAAAATGTATATTTTGACAAACAAAATTGCAACCAGTTCTAATTAGAACTCTGATTAAGCAATACCTAGATAAACCAAATGCCAAATAGCAAATAACAATTGGATTTATGTTTTAACTAGTAACTGAAATTTACCTGTCAGAGAAGATGCTTAACTTGATCTTCTTATACGTTGCTAGTGTAATTTATCTTGGAAGATGCTGGTGAATAATAACAGTTGGATCAAATTGTTAGATCCCAGGCCAGCTACTGGGATTAAGGGAACTGTTCTCTTTAATTGAGAAAAAAGCACATTCAGTCCATTACATGTTACTGTTGTTATTTTCCTGACAGATTAACAAGAATGCTGAGATTTAAAGAGAGGGACAGAGGGGATGAATGTACTGTCACTTCCTCTGGGATACATATGAAACAGTAACACTATGGCCAAAGATGTTAGTTAGTCTTATTCGAGAACCCAATTAATCTTAGAATTCAAAAACAGGTTTTTATAGGCTCTGTTTGCTATCCTTTCTCTGCTTTCTGGGCCACACTTCAGCAATCGAAATGCTGTCCACGATTCACTGATGAGCCAGCAAAACCCCTGAATAGTAATGAGAAGCTTCCAGTGGAAACAGTCACAGCACACTGCTGCTGCTAATTTATCACTGTGAGGCAAACCACATTACACACAAGGGTGAAAGGACAATTTAAAAATCGATTGCCTGCCAATTTAAAAATCTATTAGTAATCATGGGTTTGCTTTTCAAGTTCTGCACTGCTCATTTAATCTTAATATCTTCTTCACCACATAACTGACTTTGGAAAACAGTGCTTGTCTACAAGGTAACACGAAATTTTGAAACTCACATTAGCTTATGGCTAATTCATTAACTTGCAATAATGCTTTGGTTTTTTTCTGAAAGGAACACTGAAGCATTTTCTTCAGAATACCTCTCCCCATGTACTCAAAATTATATGGGTAAATATGTAGGTGATAACAGTATTTTTACTGATTTTTTCAACAGAATGTGTGACATGGATTCTAGTTCTTTTTGTGCATCATCAGTGACTGACTGACTTTGCGTCCTGGAGCAAGCTTAAATAACTAGATAATGGAGGAAAAGTTTGCTATGTGTAAACCAATAACAACAAATACAGAGTTTAATGATACTATTTTTAAATAGAATTTTAGGTGTAGCATTCGTTTTTTTTTTTTAAATGTCAACGAACCTATCGTGGAGTGGAAGGAAAGTTTTCTTAGAAACTCTTCTTGTGGACGCTCACCTGTAAGACTTTGTTCATATTGGTTTTCCTGAGCTGCTACCTCGATCCGAAGGAGCTCTTGGGTTGCACTTCTTGTTTGACAAGGACACTGTAAGTGAATGACTTTAAACGAGAGCTCCCCGAGGCCCTGGCATTTTGGGGCTGTTTTGAACTACATTCAGCTTCATACAAAAATCTGCAGCAGGAGGATCCCTAGCTATCGACAGCAAGCGAGTCAACTTGCTGAAGTGCACGGGGAGTGAATGAAATCTAGTGAACTGATTCAGCACCTATAAATAAATACTGACTGACTCATTTAGGCCTCCTCCTCGAGGAACGGTGGTCATAACAAGACATCACGATAAACTGACAGAAGAAACAGCCCCCTGAGTTAGAAGGCCCTTCCCTAATGCTCTTCACGTTTCCGTGTCTTCCCCAAGAACCGCTCTCCCGCCTGCGCAGGCGCTCTCAGGTCTTCACTCAAGCACCTCGGCAGAGGGAAGTGGCAACCGCTGGTCAGTTCAGACATTTCCTGGCAGGCCTGTTGAAAACGTCACCTTCCTATTTCTGTGTTTGCAGTGCCTGAGCAGGCCCCGAGAACGGTAGGTATTTTTTGTCGTTCATACTAGAAAGAGCTTCCATTTATGAAAACTTTGTGGCCATCTGTGGTAACGGGAAGCCTGCTGGCAATGAAAAACAGGCCGAAGAAAAAACAGAACGTGGCTGTTACTATCAACTGTAGCTTTATTTCCAGGCGCTGCGTGCCAGCAGCTTGGCAGCCCTCTCTTCCCAGGCGTAACGCTTTGCTGCCGAACCCTCCCCACCCGGGGCGGCCGCGGCTGCCGCCGCCGGCCCGGGCCCCTCAGGGCGCGGGCGCCCCGCGGCTCTGCGGCGGCCGAGGGAGACCCCTGGCGGCCGCCGGCGCCGCCCGCAGCCGGGGTGGGCCCGCCCGGGGACTGGCGGGGGGCGGGCAGGGCGGCGGAGGGCTGGCGGAAAGCGGGCGGCCGGGCCGCAGGCCGGAGGGGCCCAGGGAGGCGAAAGGGCGCTGGGGCGAAATCGCGTGAGGAGGACTACCCCCGCCAGCGCAGCTGCTGCCCGGGGAGCCCTGGGCGCCACCTCGGCAAGTGTGGTGCGAGTGGAAAGACGGGGGAGGGCGGGAGGGGGGCACTTTTGCAGCCGAATAATGCAAATTTAGACGGAGGCGCTCGTCAGGTGGCCAGGCCTGGCGAAGCCACGGCAGGCTGCAGGGATGCGCCCACAGATGCAGACAGTAGCGCAGAAGTGTCGGGTGCGAAGATGAATGAGACGCCTGCGTGCGCTTAAGCCAAACGGGCACTGCTGTTCCGAGTCTGCTGTCAGAAAAGCCTGATTTTCTTCAATGGCTCTCTTTTTTCTTCTTTTTTTTCCCCTCCAAGGGCAGCAGTAATGCCTTTTTAATGAGTTTTTAGATGCCTGTTGCTGTTTTGATGGAAACTGTCGAGTCATGTACTTTGCAGGCTTACATATGGAGAAAGAGCAAGGAGGTTTGGCAAAAAAGCAGCTGATCAAAAACATTAACTTAAAAAGAGAGAAATATGAATGTACTAGTGTAAATTTTCCTTTTAGTATTTGCAATCCAGTCACTGCTGTCTCCATTATCCTAGGTCTGTGAAGCTACTCTGCCACATACCACAACTGTACACGCAGGGGCTCGTGATCAAGTCAATTCTAAAAGGGAATTAAACAACCTAAGTGTCTTTTGAAATGTCCCTGAGCTTTTCAGCATTCCCCTTCACTGTAAACATGGCAGCCTTTCAGAAGAACAGGGAACACCAACTGCTAAGGTGAAGTCTCTACTCCTCTCCCAGCCTGGGGAAGGAAGGAAGGAGCAGCGGGCAGGCGAGGCCTGTGCCGGAGGATGAAGATGGATGAGGTGGTGGTGCCTGACAAATCAGCCCCAGGAAACGTGGACCTCTCAAATACCCGCTTTGCCAATGTTCAGGGCAGAGCTGGAGTAGGGACTGTGACAGGAGGAACCTCAGCCCATCTTGGAGTGGGGAAAGGGTATTTTCGGGCCAGAAGAGCCTGTTGTGTGCATTCCTGGGAAAGGGTCTGTGATGGCCTCTGCCGATGTGTGAAATACAGCCCTGCCTGGGGGCAGGTGAAGCAGGAGCCAGGGAGCCCTGTGCTCAGCACGTGGCATTTGCCAGGCCTGGGAGGTGGGGTAGTGTTTTCTGAGATGTGATTAACTTGGATCTCACTAGTCTGTTCAGCATCATTTTTTTTCTTTCTTCAGATCTGTGGTAAAATGACATTTTGCCAGTGACTAGAATGGCCATTCACATGCTGATGGAGAACATACTGCTAAGCCTATTAGGCAATCATTGACATGGAGGCACACACTTAAGCCATTACTTTGATAAGGGTTAGACATATGCATCGATTTGGGGGAGATGTAGGCCCTCTTGAAAATTATTACAATGCAAAGGGCAATTTTATACCCAGGATCTATCCAGTCATTTTGAGATGGAGAATTTTTTTATGCCACTTAAAGAACCCTTCCCAATACTCTGCAGGACTAGTAAAGGTGAAGCCATTTCTTTCAATAAACATCCTCCATTACGCTTTATAGACCAACATTTCCCTTTCTATAAGAATCTGGGATTTGTAGTTTGAATTTCTATCACTCTACTGAACTAGCTACACCAGCTCTCCCAATATAATGTTATTATGCAGCATCTGCCATCCCAAAGTAGCCAACAAACTGCTCTTGCTGGGAGCAGTTAAATACTCCAGAGTGATCTGGGTCCACTCAAAGTGGGTCGGACCTCTCAATGCTGAGAGACTGCAGTCTCCTCTGTATTCAGATTTCCTTCTGGGGGACCTCTGCTCTGGGCTTGGTCCTCACAGGATAGCTGCCACCTGACTGATTGTTCTGAGTGATTGTAACCTGTTGCAGCTTAAGACATTTTGAGACAAACTCTTGCTTGTCTCCTTAAAGCTGCCATTCTGCTGTATAAGGAATTTTGACCAGTATTTATAGTCAATTTAGCTATCCATCTTGGCAGAAAGGGAAGTGCCTTATTTGTAACAGATATTGTCATGATTCTTTGCGTCTTAGGGCAGAGTCCTGTTTCCATTTAAAGGACCGCAGGCTCCCCATTTTTGCAACCACAAAAGTATTACACAGGCTAATTGGAAGGGAAACACTCTTCCCAAACAGTTGATATAGTCTCCTTTACTTAGGAATAAGAGGCACTAATAAATTCCATTACTTGGCATGCACTAAACTATTTGGAAAACTTTCCATCCAGGTTCTCCTTGCCAGCCCAGGTGTCCTCGACAAGTAAAAAGTCTTTATTGTAGTTTCCAACAATTTATGCTGTAGAGCTTAGTTCTAGTTCTTTGTTAGGTATCTAAAAAGGCAATGGGGTTTCTCATTTCTAATTAAGTTGCCTCTTTGGGGGATTCTTTTGTGAATACCACAGACTATACTTCTCACCTGCTGTTAATTTCTTGCCAGTTACTCATGCACTGTATTTTCTTGTTCCTTCCTGCAAAAACATAAACTTCATAAGAAAGTCCTAACCACTGATACATTTACTTGAAACCTTTCCTTTCTCAAATGTATTTTTTCCATGTAAATGGTACAACTCAAACAAGTGTCACTGAGAGCTACATTTAAATGCCCTGTAGTTTGAGAGCTATAGCACTCGCCTGGGAAATAGGAAGCAATAGCTGAAATCTCCTTAAGCCTGCCACATGACAGCTGAGCAGCCTCTCATTGAGCTACTGGACAAAGCAGGAGAGGGGACAGTAACGCTACCATTGCCTTTTTTATCCTCTGTAGACCATGATTCATCAGATGTGTTCTAAAAAAACTGAGCAGATTGGGCACTGTAGGAGAGAGAGACATGCAAACAGCTCATTTCTGAATCCTGGCAGACCTTAACTGTGAACTAGATGCTAACTGATCGGCATTGCCAGGAGAGGGTATTTAGATGCTCAGGGAAATTTTCTGCTGCAAAGATGTGTTTGCATGTTTTCAACATTACATGGCAAATTAGCTGGAGTTTTGAAGATCTCAATTTTGAGCACAGACGAATGAAGTGGCAGTTAGCTGGAAATAAGGTGTTGGGAAAAGATCTGTATCCTGGAACTCAGTCCAAAGGATTAGGAAGATAACCAAACAGGAGGAGGATCTCTCAGGATCTCTGTGGCACTCAAATCCCAATAACTCCTAAAGGAGTATCCCCAAACACTCCTAAAGGTATTATAAATCCTATAACTCCTAAAGGTAACTAACTGTCATGATGACAGCCTTTTGTAAATCTACACCTTAAGCTCCCTGATCTGTACATCTTCAGGTGTGAAGTGGAGGTAGTAACATTTTCCTGATTTGAAGAGGCATTATGAGGATAAGCTAAATACTGTGAGTCATCTGGTGGGAAGAAACAGATGATGGCATCTTTTTTTTTCCAGGGAAAACAACAGGAAAAATCCTATTGGGTTCAACAGGCACAGGACTTTTCTCAGAGTCATTGTTCTACCTGGATGATGTGAAAGGAAGAGAGCTTCTTAACCCTGTTGCTCTGACCTCTGGCAACTCATATTCAAAGCTGGATCTGAAAAGTAGTTTCTTCTCTTCTGAGGCCAAAGGAGGCATCTTGCTCACTTTGGAACAGGCGGGAAGGGAGAAGATGCTCCATAGGTGTGCAAGAGGTAGAGACTTTTCCAGCAGCAATAGAAAGAGGTGATAAGGGGACTGCTTGCATTTGCCTTTCTTTAACCTTCTCCTTTCTGGAAGTTTTCCCCTGACTTGATTTGGCATTTCAGTCTCGGCATCCAAAGCACAGACCATCCTGACACAAAACATTGCCTGAATGAGTATGCTAGGCTTTGGCATAGTTTGCACCAGAATATGCACCTGAGTGGGGACCAGGGCTCCCTGCTAAACTGATGGGCTGCAGGGAAGCAGTGACATCCATTGGCAGATCTTGCTCCATTTTTTAAGCTTTCCAGTTTCCATTTCACATTACAAATCGCTGTATTGAAAACACAGACATACAATTCCTATATATTGAGACATATGGTTTGTGGACTATGTAATGTCTGACACCTTCAAGGAGAGCTGTATACACCTGGGCACATTCACCAGTGCATGGAAAAAAGAAAACTACTTTGGTAATAAGTGCTGGTAAAAGAGAGCTTGCAATGGGAAGGTTTAAAACAGGCACTAGAGAGAAATCTGAGCAAAGCTTTTCAGGAGACAATACAGACTTTTTCCACTAGGTGGTGGAAATCTGCCACCATCCAGAGCTTTTAAAAAACAGGAAAAAACCCACATAATTATGAAGGGCAGGCTGAATTAAGATAGAAAATAGCTGTAATAACAGCTTACGATGTATCGATTAAAATGAGTTCTCTGCCTGTCGAAGAGACAATCATAGAAAATTATTCTTAATGCTATCCCTGACACAAAGGCAAAAATGTCAGTTAGGGAGGTTTTCTGATGTTTTAGAAAAGGAAATGAAAGGATAATTTAATCTAAATGAATTCTCTCACCCTCTACAGAAGGACTGTCATCTGTAATTTCAGACCATAGGAACTCAGGAAACAAATCTCTCATGCATTTATTTATCTTCAACTGCCAAAATATATTTTTTTAAATTAGTAATTTTAATTAACATGCTTCATAGATCTCCCACAGCTCAAGACTCGCTGCGATGTAAGCATTGCTTCTAAAGGTGTCCTCATGGTGGCAGCAAAACGATCAATTATTTAACAACAACAGATTTGAAAATGACACAACTTTCTGTTGTTCTTGGCATAAGTCGTAGCTGGAACAGCAGAGACAAAGCACATGCTCTGGTGCTAACATCACAGAAGGAACAAGGATTTGCAAAGTCACTTGCTTGTTCTAATACAGCACCAACAGACAACCACTGCTGACTTTATGCCACCCTTCTTCCTTCAAAGCTACTACCAAGCCATACCCGCCATACAATTCATGTTTTAAGATGAAAGCAACTATCATGGACACAGTTTTCAAAGATATTGAGGACCTACTCTTTTCACTGAAATTCATGGCTGTTATCTCAGTAGCAATTCACACATCCCATAGAACGAAGTCATCAACACACCATTTTGAAAGAAAAAAAAGAGATGGTGAGATACCTGGTTTAAAGAAGCTGTCATTTAGATAGCGAGCTTGCCCCTCATTTATTGAACAGGCTACAATAAACCATGTTCTTGTTAATGTTATTCTGAGCATGCTGGGTTCACTTTCTGATTCACTTTATCAGACCCTATATTGCAAACATCCAATCTCATAAATTAGAGCCAGTGTTTACATCTTGTGTCCTGGCAAAGTACCGGACCCAAATGCAGCTCTAATGTGCTTCCACCCAGTGCTATCATTATCAATCTTGAGTTCTGCTCATCACACAGAAATTTTTCTTCATTTATGCATAGACAGACTTCAGTCTTGCTGTTGAATGCCTTGATTTCTTTTTCGTATCTTTCATAAAAGTGGCTCGTAGTGGGGTTAAAAGGCTGAACTCTTCAGAGGACTGGTATGAGCCTTCAGTTAATGAGTTGCAGCTAATCAGTGCTCTTCTGGTCCTGTCAATGAGGATCACACCAACTCTACTTCTTCATGTCATTGCCAGGGAATACAATCTTGCCATCTGATCTCTCGCGTTGGCCTGCCTGTCTGATCTCCGAGCAGCCCACATGTTGCATGAGTACTCCACCGATCTGCACAATAGCTGTGATACTTGCTCTTTCTGCTGAAGAGATCTTGCATTCCTAAGTATGATCAGCAAAGTTTCCCCTGCCATCTTCAGAAATATCTGTCTCCACACCGTTCCCCTTCTACCTACCTCTCTCCTTTCCTCCCAGACTCAGACAGCGATTTCGGACTGCAGTTGTGCCATGATGTCACAAGCAGGGAGGCTGTGCAGAACTAGGCTAGCTTCATCCCCAGTAACCTTGTAGCCAGAGAGTGCCAGCCCTGCTGTCCAGACTGGTATTCTCATTTGAGCACTATTAGCGGCTGGATCCTTGGACTTAGTTGTGGCAGTACCAATCTTATTTCTGCTGCTCCTCTTCTCCTACTTTGTCCAGTCAGCGACTGGATTTGGATCAATCTTAGGTAAGTATCTTGACTAGTATATAGTAATTAGACCTTTTCCCTAAATTATAGTATCTTTTACATTTGTCATTTCCAGAACATCAAAGCATTTCTCTTCCTGCTTTCCATGTATCCAGAATGTGATACATGTATCACATTCTGTTAAAATTTACCTTCAACATTGCTGTTGATAGGATGAATGGCAACTGTAAATAGTCTAATGACAAGCTTGCCTCTCCCTCCCTGTACTCAGTACAATGGAATGGGAATGCTCTGTGTGACCTACTATACTAACGGGTCATTTTACCTCTGCTGTACCTCTGCCGTTAAGAGATGTGTGCACAGGAAACAGCCACCAGCAAGTTGTGTCCTTTTTCATCCCATAAACAACATGCTCATGCTGTGCAGCAGCTGCAGGGAAGAGATCTGTGAAGTTCCTTGCTGGCTAAATAATTAAAAAGATACATAACAAATGCTAGAAATAGCAGGGTTTCATTACATATATACACACACATCTATATAAACAGTTTTTTCTATATGAAGGCCATTTTGTTGCCTTTATGATGTTTAGTGGATTATGAAATTAAGCTGTACTATGTAGTTAATGTGGCTGGGTACTATCAGGAGAATTTTGAAAAAGAAATTCACAGCCAAGTGGAAAACAAAACCGAAAACATGTTAGCACCTTTCTAGAGAATGGCCATGAGCTCCAACACTGGTAGTGGTAACCAGAAAAGGGCTTGTTCAATTCTGTTTACTTTAAGAGACCTTCTCATCATCTGTCCTTTCCCTGGATAAAGTGATTGTGCCAGGAAACCTGGTTACACTTATCTCCAGCCTGACTGCCAAAAAATAATGGAGCATACAGCAGTTATTCTGAAACTAGTGTAAAATACTTTTCCATGAATTAGCCATTCATGTACTTGGGTGACTACTGAAGATGATCTACTTTTTCTGGGTTTTTTTGAGATTAATATTTGATTGCTGCTCAACTGAAATCTAACCAAACAAGTATGCTGGCTACATATACAAGTTAGCTAGCAATATGTAGACAGATATAGCCATAACTAGATTACTTTTCTCCTATTAGTTAAAAGTTTTGTTCTTTTTCCTGGGTGTTTTATATGGACCACTGATAACCACAGCAAATAATATTGTGATGGATATGCTAATAAAGGAGGTGGTTATTCCCTTTTTATTTGATTTCTGGAGTGCCATTCAAAAAGTTAAGCTGTTTGAAGAACTGAAGACAGCCTCTTTTTTTGTCCTGTCTAAATATAAGGCGCAGAAGCTCTGCATTCCACAGATACTCTCTAATAATTTCCAGAAATTCATTATTCATTAAATGTTACACCTAATTTTAGTTCTCTCATTCTGCAGTGTTATCCTTCACCCTCAAAAATGTAGTATCACTTACATAAAGGTTATTTTAGAGGCTTCTATTACACAGAATCACATTAGCAGTCTAAACCATTTCTTCTCTGTGCACAGACTTCCAGCCAGGACAATATTATTAAAATGTAGAAGTTACAGTACTTCTCTTCAACTTTATTTGCCTTTTAACAGTCCTGGTAAAGTACCACTTCATTCGCAAATGCTTCCTGTCATGAAAATGGAATATATCAACACTAACTTTTCTTGACTCAGCTGGCTTGGGTACACTTGCAGCAACATCTATCTCAGACTGTATTGCTCACCCAAGACAGTAAGTAGCACAGGGGCAAGCCTATGCTGAATGTTGTACTGTAACAGCTACATTTCTCTGAGGACCCACACTAGTTAGTTTCAAGTTAGGGTTCACACAGCTTTACGAATCAGGCATTTGGCTGCAGAAGAGAAGCTTCAGAGTCTATGATACTTATTGCCACAATGTGGTTATAATATCAGGGTTTAGGGTAAACTCAGTTCCAGGTAATGGGATTATACCTACGCAGCTTACAGTTTCTTTTGTAAATCAGTGAGCATATGTGAAAAAATTTGCTACATTTATTATATAACTTCTCTGTAAAGTCTAATGTAGACTTACTCAGCACTTGTCAGTGAGTAGTCTGAGTAGAGCAGAAGGCCACCAGGACAGTCAGTGGCTGGAGCACCTGCCCTGTGATGAGAAGCTGAGGGAAGGGGGCTCCTTCGGTTTGGAAGAGAGATGGGTTTGGGGCACATAACAGCATCCTGCCAGTACCTGTGGGGAAGGTATCAAGAAGACAGAGCCAGACTCTTCAAAGCAATGCATGGCAGGAGGACAAGAGCCAAGGAACATAAACTGAAACAAGAGAGGTTCTGACTGGATATAAGGTACATTTTTTTCCCATGACAACAGTCAGGCACTGGAACAGGCTGCTTAGAAAGGTTGTACTATATCAGCCTTGGAGCTTGTCAAGAACCGACTGGATAAATCCTTGAGCAACCTGGTCTGAGCTCACAGGTGACCCTGCTTTGAGCAGAAGGTTGGACTGTAGGCCTCCTGAGGCCTCTTCCAATCCAAGTTATCCTATGATCTTGTTTGTTCACATTTGTTGAAATTATTAATTCCTACATGTATCAAATGACAGGTTTTCAGTGAAGTGGTCTTTAGTTTGATCCACCACTAAGAGGCAATGCCACTGCCCAATAACCTGGTGGCCCAAGGTTGGTTTGCCAGGATGGAAGATTCCCAGGAGACTGGATCACAGTCTCATCCCTGAATCCATCATGGCATTAGGCGGTTTGTTGGAAAGTCTTCTTAGGGATTCTTCTACCACACAGCACTGTAACATTGGAGTTGCTTCTCTGACGAGAAAAAAACAGAGCAACAGCAATCTGAAGAAATTGGTTTTATCCATTCTTGCTTGTCTGATGTGATTAGGTAGCTCCCAACGTAAAGTAGTTGCTCAAGCAATTGACCCCCAGGTGGTACCTACCTTCCCTTTTTCTGTGTCTATTTTTAGTGTAGGGGCTATTGGTTATCTTGTATTTGTATTTTGTCTAGAACAAAGCAAATTAAAATTCAATTAGTCTTAGGTATCCTAATGAACTCAACAAATGATATTCAAGTCAGGAGGATGTACAACACAGCGGTGTATTAGCGGTAACTGGATGATATTTCAATTCCCTTAGTGCAAGAAGGAGCAAGAGATCAAGGTAAGCAAGATGCCTGGAGGAAAGAGCACTTCATATATTAGAGTGCTATAAAGCCAATCAGCCAGGCTGGCTGCTTCAGACCTGTGATTTTTGTACTATATGCCACTATGGCAAAAGAGGAATGTCACCTCTGAGCTATGAACCGAAGAGACGATCAAAGATAGGTAGAAAGTGAGAAGGACACTTCATGGAAGAATAATTTTACTTTCCTAATTCCTAGATTCTAAATGGCTATCCATTTTTTCAGCAGAAAATGGTAACACCTATTCAAATAAGAGTATGAATGTGGAATGGAAGAAAAAGTATGAAATGGGTCAATAATAATAATAATAATAATAATAATAATGATGATGATGATGATACAATTCTATCATTTGTGTGTGCACGTGTGTTTTCTGAGAGGCTGACAAGAGTTGGCGTACGTATGAGTGGAATTACTAGATATGTGTACCTGTCTATGTAGAGCACACATCTAAACACATAATAAAATGAAAAAAAGTTATTGCTCCTCCAAAATGCCTTTGATTTTACAGCTACAGTTGCAAAAACAGACTAAAAAATCCAGAAGTGTAGGTTAGTACAGACGTAACATTTAATCTTAGCATGTACTTTTTTATGAAAAGTGATCGCACTTCATTTTTATTAAAAAATGCTTCTATCCAACACTATTTTACACTAGTCTGAAAGATTGCTTGGTAAGCATAAGACAAATTCCAAGTGTTAACTGTTATGTCTGACACTGAATTTAATACATGATGGGAAGCTGCAGGCTGAACATGTTACAGGCACAATTTTCTTATATTTCAAGATTCAGAATCCTATAAATCTCTTATCAGGCTTCCTAAATTAATGATTACAAGAAATGGTTTCACCTGCTCTTGTACTGAAAATAGCTCCCCTTCCAATTTCTATCAGTTTTCTTGCTACCATGAAGCCAGTGTTTTGTGGTTTGTTTTTTTTTTTTTTCCAATTTAATAGCCTTCCTGGTCTTAATCTCACCATGTAAATGAAGAGAAACACCTGTACCTGCAGTCAGTGAGGATGACTTTAACCTATTTACAGGTAAGTCATTGGATTTTCTGGCTCGTTCCATCAATTCTGAACCAATACCAACAATAATTTGAAACTTTTTTGTATGGATTGCTCTCATGTGTAAGATCACAGCCACCAACTATCATGCAAATCCAGAATAGACATGGCTACTTATATCAATTGCTTAAATACTGAGCTCAAGATTGCGTCAAGCATTCTGTAGATTTACGTGGTGGTGAGAACTATTTTTTGTTTTTTTGCTTCCTTATATCTGAGTTAGTAAAAACTTGTACTCATCTAAGCGCATTGCCTCCTTCAGGTAAAGTTTTTCCCTAATAGATACAATGGGTGTTGTGCCACTGACTTCAGAAATTTTCACCCAGTTCTGTCTAGAACTAGGTCCAGATATATCCACGGAGGATCTGGGAAACTTGCCCAGTGACTGAAGCTGGACCTATTGTCCCTGTGGCTCCTGGGAATGTTTATTCTGCCTGAAGTACTTTATGCCCTAAATGGCACAGGAAAATGTCAGTCGAGGCAGTGGACACAAAAAGCCTTGATTAGGAGCATGGACTTAGAGCTGGATCTTCTACATGCTGTTAGCAATGCTCTAGGTTTCTTCTTTTATATGTTCTTCTCAGCCTTATATCTTGAATTTGTACTTGAGACATGAAATATTCACTCTTGGTATGCAGTATCCAGCTTCAAAAAAAGGACAGAGAATGTTCCTTTGTGATTACATGTAGCCCTGTGGAGACAGCACTCAGTCATGTGTGGGCTTCAGACCCCATGATGCCAAAGAGCTTAATTTGGATTTGTCCACTCGGCTCCTCGTTCCCTGGGTGAGTGCACAGGTAGCTGCAGGGAGAGTCCTGCTGCCTTGGGGACAGGTGGCAGAGTGAGTGGTCTGCCCAGCATCATGGCTTCCCTGGTACCTGCAGCAGCACCAGGGACTAAAGTTTGTAGGTTTACCCCATAAACTTCTGGCCTCAGTGCTGCTGGGGGAGGGTATGAATAATATTCTGGATCACTATCCTTGGCTGACATTTACAGTTTCTTAAGATGCCCTATGGCATGAAGGCTATAAAAAAAGAACAGTGTTAAGAGGGAAAGGGAGAAAGAAAATGGGTCCAAAAGAAAAGGTGAAATGAAGAATATGACTGTATTACTGGGACAGGCATGTGAAAAAGAGGAACAGAGCAATTGCAGTGCGGTCCAAATTGTTTTATGCACTGTCAGCTCTCATCTGGGATATCAGCATCATTCATTCTTCAGCAGAAAACTAGAATGAGCAGGAGGTTTCATCATGTGGACAGACTTAAAACAAACTTTGCAGTACTTTCTCAGTGCACCCGCTCATCTATTAAAAATATTTTGCAAAGGCTTCAAGTCCTGGAAGACCTCCAAGTCACTTTTGATGTGATTTTTGGGAAAGTTTTAATAATAATAAATATTTTGATCATATAAATAAAATCGTTCTTCAGATCTGAAGTTTGAACCTTTGCCCTTTTTCTGCTGTTTTGAAATCCAGAGACTGTTAAAAATGTATTAAAATGTTCAGTGCTGTGGAGAATATTTTAGCATCCTAAAATCTCACTTGGGAGTGTAGTCTCAGGCTTTCATTTTATTGATATTTTGCCAGAAATTATTTCATAAAGATTTTTAAAGGCCTGGAATATCCAGCTTTATATATGAATGTGAATGAGTTGTATATTGAAAATCCTGGAAAATAGATTAAGTACTGTTAGTCAAATTTAAAAAAAAAAAAAAATTAAGGCAGGCTGAGACTGATTTTACTTTTTCAAATCTACTTTTAAAGAATTGCTATTTTGGTATTATGGGACTTTTATCCAAAACTGCATTATACTTTATTGGCTACAAATGAGAAAGTGTATTTATATTAGAATAGGACGTTGAGTCAGTCACAGTATGTGAACTGTTACAAAAGAGAGAGAATGAGTACATTAAGGACAACTTAGTTGCAGGTTATTGCTTTACAGTGTTTTTCCATCTATGCCATTTTATGTAGAAATAACTAAGGAGCTCAATCACTGTAAGCCTAGGAATGCCTTTCGAATTTTAAACAACAAACAAATGAAAATAGCTGATTCAGTTTTATATTTTTATTATTTCTCCATGCCAACTGTTTCTGAACTGGCAATTTGAAGGGTCTGCAAATGTCATGCATACCCAATATCCTGAGCAACCTCAGTCTGGATGCAAATGGCACAGTTTAATGGAAATTCCATTTTTGGTATCACTTCCCGCTTCCTAAAAAATGTTGTACGGAAAAGCTGTCCTTTAATATGAGAACTGCTTCCTTTTTCCTGTATTCTCTGGCTTCAGCGGCAATTAGATGGTAACTGTCCAGGGTGAAAGTTGCTCTTCCTCAAATACTTCCATTGAGTACAGTTTGCGCAGAGCGGCCATGGAGACACATGTTGAGTTGCCGAGGATATTGCTGGATGAAAGATGCTACATCCATGGAAACTCCCACTTTGGGAAGACAAAACAGACATCAACTACCAGTTAAGTAGGGTTCCCTAACGATGTGTGTCATCACAGTGACACAAAGCAACTGGACCGACCTGCTCTATCTTACCAAACATAAAATAATGGGCTCTATTCACTTTACACTAGCAACATCCAGTGTAATTCGTAGAATCATAGAATGGTTTGGGTTGGAAGGGACCTTAAAGATCATCTAATTCCAACCCCCCTGCCATGGGCAGGGACACCTTCCACTAGACCACGTTGCTCAAAGCCCCATCCAACCTGGCCTTGAACACTTCCAGGGTTGGGGCATCCACAACTTCTCTGGGCAACCTGTTCCGGTGCCTCACCACCCTCATGGTGAAGAATTTCTTCCTTATATCTAATCTAAATCTACTCTCTTTCAGTTTAAAGCCATTACCCCTTGTCCTATTCACTACATGCCCTTGTAAAAAGTCCCTCTGCAACTTTCTTGTAGGCCCCTTTCAGGTACGGGAAGGCTGCTGTAAGGTCTTCCTGGAGCCTTCTTTTTTCCACAACCCCAACTCTCTCAGCCTGTCTTCACAGGAGAGGTGCTCCAGCCCTCTGATGATCTTCGTGGCCCTCCTCTGGACTTGCTCCAACAGGTCCATGTCCTTCTTATGTTGGGGGCCCCAGAGCTGAATGCAGTACTCCAGGTGAGGTCTCACAAGAGCGGAGTAGAGGGGGAGAATCACCTCCCTCAACCTGCTGGTCACTTTTCCACAATTGCACTTTCAGGGGCTGAATTACTGGAGTTGCATTGAAACAGTAACAGACGTGAATTGGGCGTTGTGCTTTTAGTGTCTGTGGAAAGACTAGATTTGAACAGAGAGGCTACAGCAAAAAGAGATTGCTTTCTATTCATAAGCAATGTTGTGTTTGTTTTCACTCTAGAAAATTTGGGAAGGGCTTTATTACGTATAATATAAAATGAGACCTATTCTTAACTGCCCTGTGTAAGCTGTAGTCATCTGTCCAGTACAGAATGGATGTTGATTGTTACCGTTTAGAGTAGTTACCATTTTGTACTCAGAGCATGCAAGTCACCTTGGGAAATGCTGAGGTGGAAAGAGTAATGTATGTAAAGTAAAATATGTATGAGCTAGGGAGAAAGGAAGATCCTATAATAAAGCAAACATTTTCATGTTACAATATATGTGTTTGAGGTTCAGTTTTGCCATTCTTCCCCAGGAAAGCATCGATTCAATCCCATTTTTGTAAGCAAGGAGAATAGAATACAATCTTTCATACTGTTTTCTCAATTTTATTGGACACTTAACCAGTAATCTTAGGAGCTGATCCCTAGTCATTTCCCAGTGCCCTTTATATTCCTCTATTCAAAGGACAAGGATATTCAGGAAAAAAAATAGAAATCAGATATTTTTCTGCTAGAGGTCTGCAGTGTTTAATGACATTAGAAAATCCATTAAAATTCATGGCCACCTTAGCAGATGAGTAGATAACAGCTGCTGTCCCCCACACTTCTCAGATCTGTGAGAGAAAAATATAAGTCTATTTAGTAGCAAGTAATGGTTATTATGCTGACAATTTTTCTATTTGGCGTTACGTTCTGTTTCTACCACAATCTTCCTGAGGCTGCGGAACTGGAAACTCTTCTTCCTACTTGTATGTAAACATTAATTTTCTATGGTTATATTGAATATGATATGTTAATTTGAATAATAAAATTGTATGAATGCTTGAGAAATTGGTGCTTTTAAAAATTTTTTCTGTTACTTTTTTTCATACATGAAAAATAGTTGTGGCTTCGAAGTATATCTATAAATCAGGCTAAACATTCCTGTGTTTGTAATTCTAGAGAACAAAGCATAATCACTAGTTTGTCTGTAATGAACAAATCTGCATGGGGTTAGAAGGGAAGAGTTTCCAGTACCAAAAAAAAATCCTTTTAATGCAAAAAAAAGAGGTATGTGTCAGTATATTGGGCTGAGCTTCATAGGGTGGTGTAATGAAGTAAAGCTGCATCCTCTCCTTGGCAAAATGCAGCAGAGTTTCAGAAGTTCCTTCCTTTGCCGGGCCTTTTTGGATGCTGGTTCAAGGAGTTCACAAATATCTTTTTAGCCCCCTGCTTAAGACAAAAGTTGGTATGTCTGTTTGGCCACTTGCACTGGCAGACTGCCCTTTAACCCAAGAACATGTAGGACAGTCTTCTACTAACTGAAACTCTTTTTGAGTTTTATTTTTACCTGGCTTTTTTTAAGTTGCTTGTGTCCTTCTGGACACTGATATGAGAAGGCAGGGGAGGACAACAGTGACGACTTATGGTTAGAGCTTTAGTACAAGCCATGAGGCAAAGCTGGATGCTTCTGGTCCTCATGCAGAAGATGAGGACCCATACGCACATGGGCAGTTCAGAAAGTAGAGTCAGGAAGCAGCATTTCTCTTCAAATATCAGGAAGAGGCTGCAGACAGGAACTGCTATCGGAGGAGCAATCTAATATTGAAGGAAGGTTCATAAGACCAGGTGCTCCAGCACCGAAAACCAATCAATACCAGAATGAAAAGCTGCAGGTTATCTTAGCTTTTCTGTCCTGTTTTGTACATGCTTGTTTTAGTTTATCTTCACAAAACAAAATTAGATTGCAAGAGCAATAGCAATAACAGCAGCTGCAGTTGCAGTCCCTGTAACTTTCCTTTTAGCCCCTCAAATAGGACAACCACTGTCTTCTAAAAGGCACCTAAAAAGAAAGCATATAGTTAATACTTAATATTTTCAGTTGTTAATGCTTTCATTTCCCCCCTTCGCTGTCTCTGCCTTTGATAAAGAGAACAAAAGATTTTTAATGGTAGTCGACAGTAAGCAGGCTTCAGTACCAGAACTGACAGATTATATGCAACTCTTGAATTTCATATTGTGACCGAGCTGTGTTAATACTTTTAATTCTCAAAGTCTGTGCACTGCATCAAAATTAATCCAACTGCTCTAAAGGACAAATATATTCCCTTCCAGTATTGAAGGGAATTTTGGTCTGTGGACTTCAGTAATATTCTGACTGTGGCTGTCTGACTATCACCAAACTTTTTACGTGCTTTGCCACCTAATAGGCTCTGCAGTCTTGTGCTCCTATGCTCCCCACACATCCACCACAACAGTAGTACTGTTACAGCCAGGAAGCCTAGGCATGTAAGGTAGGCAAGGCTTGCAGTGGAAGGTGACATCTTTTACCAAAAGACCAGGTACACCTGTAATAGCTGAGAGTGCCACAACTGAATCTAGAGAAGTCTGTGTGCTGATCTGAGGGAATTTCAACTGAGAGAGGCGACTTAACCTTTAAGAAAAACTGAACACCCATCAACAGGCTTTAGAGTGATGCCCTCCTACACTTTTAACTTAGACAGAGAAGAACCTCATCCTGGAGCTATGCGCTTAAGTTCTCTTCATGATGTGGAGAAAAAGTCTAGGTAGGTGTTCCACAACCCACTGAAGCATTGTATTTTTAACCTTGTGTTGACTTGGCAGTTGTGGTCAAGAATGTTCACCTAGTCATCCCATGAACAGCACAGAAGAAATGCCTGGTCTCTGGGTCCCAAAATGGTGGGAGCTTCTCAGCCGTATCAAAATGAAGTCATACCTCAGCCTGCCCAGAAATAGGCATTAAAGTATCCAGGAGACATTATTGGAATGTTTCCCTGTAACCTTGTTGCTTATAATCTTGTGTCTACTCTGTCAACTTTGCAGCCACATTAAGAAAAGAAGTCATCACACATCCTCCTGGTCTTGAACCTTAACCATAAAGCAGTTTTGCTGGTTTTAAATATGTCTTTGCAAAATATTGAAATAAATAAATAGAGAACAGTATTGTTCAAAGATTAATTTGCTGCTGAGATTGTTTATGCAAACTATATCTTCTGTTGAGCACTTTAATGTTCTAGTGAGTCATATTGCAATTATGTGTTTCCCCTTAGTTAGATGACAGTAATTAGCTATGCTACAGGAAATTGCCTAAATGGAAAATTTTATGTAGGCTTCCTACAAATTTATAGAATATATCATGGAAATGGTTTTCCTATGCAGCTGAGAGATATAAGTCTTCTCCCTCACCCCAGTTTTACACTGTTTTAAATCTATTGACTTCAGGAGAGTTATGCATGATTTACCCAAAAATGGCTTTTATCCCCAAATGAGAACAGAATCAGGTTCTTGATTCTGTATCAGAATCAGTAATGAGGCACCACGTTGCTTTCTTCGCTCTTTTAAAAAAATGTTAACAGAGTCACTTGTGACTCAGTGAATAAAAGCATTAGCAAACATAGAGTCTGATCTACCATCTCCACCTGGGATTCTGGGATCTCATCTGTTTAGTCCATTGAGGATTATCTTTTGTGTTTACTTGTCCCAGACTTTTAGATATAGCTGTTAAAGTATTTTGCTTACTTCTTCATTTTTATTTGTGGACACAAACATGCCAATACACATACATACATTTCTAAACACACCCTTGAAAGGGCAAGAGAAAACACACACATATAGTTCAGTACTGATAAAGCTTAACAATTTATCCTACTTTTGCACTACACAAACATTTAAAAAATCTTTAATAATATAACTTATTGTAATTTAATTTTTCAACTAAGGTCTAGTCACAAGATTTGTGAATTCTAACTGTGTAAACTCTGGGTCTTTGTTATACTGTTTTTAATGCAGCACAAAAGCAGTCTTAATAGATACAGATTTAATTATATTTTAGACAGGAAACAACTGATGGATTTATTTCTAAATCCTGAAAGCATTGAAACTGTGGTACAAAAATAAGGGCTACAGGTTTGGTGAGTTAATGTTGCACCTTATTTGTTTTAAAAAAGGAAATGGCTGAATTTTTTTTTTTCTGAAAAAAAACCCTGTTAAGTATGGTGACTAGTGTATACATAGCACAAACACTATTGTGACCGGTATAATTGGTGGATGCAGAAAGGGTAAAACACTCAATCTAACAGCTAATTGAAACTTCTGGAAAGAGAGAGATGGCTACAGGAAGTATACGGTAATGACTTGAGCATCAGGTCAAAACCAAAAGAAGTCATGTCCTATTTTCATGAATAATGCTGTGGACTCTGGGGAGATCAGTGCAGAGAAAGCTAAAATACACTGATATGGGCTCTGTTTACCTTTTAACTATGCTTCTTCTTTCTCATTCCTAATGCCTATCCATGCTACATAACTGCAGGAGAGAAATTACCTTTGTTTTCTTTCTATTCATTTTTTAGAATGAGCCATGGAAAGTACATTCTGAATCTCATCTGAGCATTATCTTAGTGCTGCCTCTGCTGCTCATCTGGCCCCATGCTTGTATGCATTTAGTACATACATTTTAAAGTTAGTGCTTTTTATATTTTATCTTAGGTCAATATTCTTACATTCTGTTAAAAAAATTGTTAGTTTGAAGAACATAGGCTTATGCTAGTAGTGATCACATTTCAGCAACAGAAGCTTTCCATGTCTGAAAGGTAAAAAGGTCCCAAATGGTCAGAATAGTGAGGTTCCACTGTATATAATCGTTTTAAGACACTGCCTGGGATTTCATTTTATTTAAAGCTAAGTATTGTTGTTCTTATTTTAATAAAGACCTTCTAATGCTGATAACCTTCCAAAGCAAAATCTAAATTTGCATCTACTAAAGTAGAAGGTATTTTCTGTATGATGTATCTGTCTCTCAACCAGGATAGCGGTCCTTATAGCTTACTGTTTTCTGAGGAAGAAATGACAACATGTAGATTATGGTGTGCAATATTTTAAGATTTTCAGCATTATCTTGTGCAAACCGCTGAAAATAATGCAAACAATAAATTTACCATTTTTATGATCTGCAGATGTACTTTGAGCCTTGTTCAGTATATCTAACTTTACTAATTGCATTCCTTCTTCAATGCTTGTTATCTAAATGTTTTTCGGTGTTCACTACAAGGCCGCAGGTTTTGATAAAGCTAACCCAAGTGTGAAAGCACAATTTCCAATTAGTCTTAGCTCTGTGTCTTTTTACAGTGTCTTTTTACAGGTTACCATACAATTCATTAAAATGTTGATATTTTTTGTTCTGGAATAATAAAACTTGTTCAGTGAGAGATAGCTCTAAATTCTGCCTGGATAGAGGCATGAGAAACAGCCAGACAGTCTTCACAAATACCAGACCCTATCTGCAAGGAGACACATAGTCTACCTAGCATTTTGGTCATTTCTTAGTGGGCCCCATAAATACTTATATTTAAAGAGACTCTATTTCTGCTTGAAATGATTTTCTGGGTTACTTTTGTTTACACACAATGTTATCTGTTTATCTGCCTGTATTTTAATTAATTTTGAGGGACTAACAATATTAAACTTTGTGCATGTAAAAGCAGAGAGTCTAAAAAGAGAAAAGCAACATTTGTTAAATGATGAAATTATGTTATTTGTAGACTACTCATGAAAGAGCATATAGAGCTCTAAATGTCTGGTTTGCTGGCTGCAAAGCATCCATATATTTTTATTTTGTGCAGCCCAAATATGATATTGCAGCTTGGCAAGAGATTAAATGATTTATGATAAGAAAGTGATTCAATGAAAGCAGACCTATAAACATAACCCCACTGCTGAAAACAATAGTGATGCTGATCAGTGAATTGCAGCAGAAATTGTGAGTATACTGAAAAGATAAAGTGCTTTTTTCTCTTGGGAGAACAGGTTTCTTGAAACAACAGTGACTATTCCAACAGGGGACAGCGGGTGTAGAATTGCCTTGTTTAGATCTTAGCTAGGCCTGAGTGTTACCCATTTCATATCACATATTGTTGTAATAATGGGAGGCAGAGATTACGTGGGAGAAAGAAAGAAACCTTTATGTGGCTTTTTTTTAAGTGGCACCTGTTTGAACAAATCATGATTTTGGAATACTATAATTAACACTGATGGAAAGATACTGATGCGCCATATTAAGCAGGGCTGGTAGCAGTGCCAGTGCATATAACTGTATGATACTTTCAAGGTTAAGATCCAAACTTTGTTTGCTGTAGTTTTGCCAGACTTTTAATGCTGTGCTGAAAATTTTCCTGCTGTCTGCCTGATTCACACAGGATTTTCCCTTTCCCTGCTCTATCCCCTTTTCTTTAAAGTTTCAGCTGTTTCTGAGAATGAGGCAAAAGGAAAAGATGTTGTTCCGCTAAGTTAAAAATAATTTTGGCAAACTTTTCTTCTGACCAGGTCTTGCATCCCTAAGTTTTGCGCAGGGCTTGGAATCGGATAGGAAGCAGTATTTGTTGCTAGAATGGCCTTATGCAGCGCAATGCCACTCTAGATTGATCATATTTCTGAAAGGTCTCAGTTTGTACAGGTTTGGCAGAAACCTGCAGAGCCAAAAGATGTCAGTAGAACAGTTTACACAAATCCTGTCTCATCAAAGCCCATAAGCACCTAAATTAACCTGAATTTCTGCTACGGCACATTTTCTGCATGAGAGAACTGGGACCCACTTCCTGCCTAAGACCACATAAGATACACAGACATCATCAGGCCTAATTCCTATGGGAGATGTGGAGTTGCATGGTCCAGTCTCTGCCCTCAAACCTTTTTGCACATTTTTACAGACAACTCATGGCAGAAACATCTTCAGAAACCTGGTCTTCCTTGCTGTGCTCCAGAATTGGCTACCCACCAGGAAAGCACTCTAAAAATGTCATGTAATGTTGCATTACTGCTCCATGTCCCACCAGTAGTGACAGGCAGCATGGGGGAGGAAGAGGAGAGGACTTAGCTCTATACCTACCCTTCCTGTCCTGCTGCTCAGTCCCTGCAGCCCTGGTGTTGGGGGTACAGAGGAGGGCGTGAGCTCCGTGAGACAAGAAGAGAGCAGTCAAGCGGGTAAAGAGAGGCAGTATTTTTAGTTCAGGGAAGCATGAATGCGATGGATCCAGCAGGAACACAGCAAAGGAAAAGGCAGAAGTAGTGGTGCTGCTTGTCAAAAAAGGGCTGGGAGCCCCAGAGGTATAGTATCACGTTTCCCCTTGATCCCACCCCTTCTGGTGCCACAGATTTTGAACAGCTGTTATGCGAAGTCAAACCTCATCAGGGCTGGAGTGATCAGGGAGGCTGAGAAAGGCTGGTGGAAGAGCAAGAGGTTCCAGCACATGTCTCAACTGTGCCCTGTTTCCTTTCACTCTAAGAGGCAGAATAGCGCCGCAGAACTTTTGGCAAATGATCTAGTCATGTCTGAATCCAGGGCAGTGCATGCTCTTCATGTCTGGGAGTGAGGAACTGGTTGGGAGATACTCCCAGGAGCTGGTTTCTCCTCTCATGGGAAGCAGCAGCTCTGGGGACAGACAGTAGGAGACAGAGGACAGGGGAGAGTTATCCTATGAGCAAGAGCCCAAGCAGGTGAAGGAGGTGCAGTGGGAGGCAGAAGAATAGCAAGAAGTGTGCCAACTGAACTTCTCTGCCATAGCTAAAGGGCACATGATAGTGCAGATACACAAAGGGACTGAAATTAAAACAACTTGAATTCTGCTTGTCAAACTATTAATTATTTGACTTCCTGGGTGCGTGATAGTGAAACACTATTGTTCTCTTGACATAACTTCTTCCATGCAAAATATCTAGAGAGTGAAATCTCAGACTCACTGATACCAATATAAATTTTGGCACTGACTCCATTTGGATTAAGATTTTACCCATAACATGTAATGAATGGAGAAACATATAACCATGGAGAATTGTGTTTTGTGACTTATCTAACTAGTGTTTGAGATTTAAGAATAAACTGAAGGACTGAAACAATAGAAACAATAGAAAAGAATGATTCAAGAATGTGCCTCTTAGCAAGGTAGCAATTTATGTGTAATTATAGACCGAATAATTCCACTATGGTTCATCAAAACATACTGGCAAAACATTCATGAGAATGGTCCTTTGGAAGAATCATGCAAGCATTGCATGGTGAGTATTTCTGCAGTGGTGCCCCCAGGCCCTCAGGTCATTTGCTTTAACTACTTTCGAGGCTATCTGGGAGGTGCTCCAAATCAGAAGTTTGCAAAGATAGAGATTAAACTTAGGTTTTCTGAGGAAGCAGAAAGGAATTACCATAAAGAATTTGGGATCACTCCTGTTCAATATTTAAACATTTAGCAAATGGGTTTATACACAGCAAAGGACAACAATTATTTTTGTTAATGACAAAGACATAATGCCAGAAGTAATGTATTATTTGGTTTTCTGGTGGTTCGTCTTAAATTGGAAATCAGTGGTAAAAATTGGGACCATGCTAGAACAGACTGTTGGCAAAAACAGTGTTTTAGATTATAAATGCTTAAGAATTATATATTAGAATGCTGAATATTTATTGCCACTGCTGCTGATGGCTGAATGCTTATTTTTCTTTATGTGTGCCAGAACAAATAAAAGATAACTGTCTTCAAAGAATGCATCTTCTCCTGTGATTTATACCTCCAGGGACTAAAAGTGCATGGAGATCATGGTCCCCAGGTGGACAGACTGATCTTCTGTAGAGGCATGTGATTGACTTTCTACCCTTTTCACAGCATTATCTCTGTAAGATAAGTCTTGTGCATTGATCTTTTTACTTACACAGATCTTTTTCAAAATTTCTGTTTGCTATAAACAAGGAAAGACATTCCATGCAGTATGTTGGAATTGAAATTATTTTGCATCTTTATGCTTGTCAACACTGAACTAAGAATTATGACTTGGCTAACTCACATATTTGTTTTGTGGTGGTTTATTTGTATTCACTTACTTTCTGAAGGAGAGGTTGGTCATCAGGAATGGAAATCTCCCTACTTCAAAATTTTAATGGAACAGAAGGCAAGAGAGGAGAGGAGAGGAGAGGAGAGGAGAGGAG